>NC_137676.1:35705938-35875938 GCF_963989245.1 Nansenia antarctica
TGATGATGTCATTGAGGTGGGACAATGAGAGGAAGGAGAACGGCGAAGTAATGAAGCATTTGGGCTTTTAGGGTACCTTGAAATGGTGTCAGTGGGGCTGAGAGAGTTCCAGGGAAAAGGAAGGGACTGTGGGGGCTTAGTCAAAGCCCCACTCCCCTTCTTCTAGTCCTCAACTCAACATGGCTGCCTTGACGGAGAGAGATCCTGTATTGGGATCTATCACAGACTGGACAAAGCAACAAATCCTTATGCTGAATATCTTATTTTAAAAAGAGAAAGAGAAAGAGAAAGAAAAGATAAACTGAATTGAGCACCAGAGTGAACATTGACAAAACAAAGAGCAACAACAGACTTGGTGCTTCCAAAATGATGTCCTGTACTGGCAAATCACTGAAGTGACTGTTGGATTTAAAGCGCCAGTGACCCCAAATAGCCACTAGGGGGTGTGCTGTTTATTCAGAAGGCAGATTTGCTCTTGTTCTTGAACTGTTTTGAATTTTTCCAAAAATTGCTTATAGATAATAAATACCTAACTGACTATAGATTTAGAGTTTAAGGAATCATTTTGATTGATGTAGCTGGTAGTATCACCTGCATGGTGGGAAATATCAGTCACCTGATGTTGTTATTGATTGTCATTATTGCTACTGAATATTTTCTAAATAGTAGTCAGTGTAAAATGTTAAAATTCTGTTTGTTTTGCCCTTGAATCCACTGCCAGGACAGGGAAATTTAGGTTTTTTTGTTTGTTTTTTAAAATGGGGTCAGTATGAGACATTACGTTACTCAAGATTCTTGAACGTCTTGAACAACAGACTCTTTGTGGGAGGAAAAACGATACTATTGAAACCTTAAACTCAAAGAATGTATGTTTATTTACGCCTTTTACGCAGGTCTTGGGGACAGGCATCAAACTTGGGAAGATCTGATCTTTCATATTTTGTATATGTAATGAATCTATCTCTTACATTCTCAAATTCATAATTGCCTACAGGTAACAATGGAGGGAAAAAAACTGTTTTTCTTGAGAACCGTCCAAAGCGGACGGCCAGTTGAAAATGCCTTGCCTCTGTCTCACTGAATGTTACCTGACCGTGAGAGGGGTGAAAACAGAGAGACAGGCAGTCAGTCCGCGACGGGCGGTCTGGATCTCACCCATAGTCTTACTGTAGCTTTGCTAAATGATGCAAATACAACCCCCGGAGGTAAAACCATGCCCCTGTGTGGTTAGGTCACCTGTCTGTCTCTTTGCCGTGATGTAAACAATGGTTCCAAGTAAGTCGAGAATGTCTTTCATATGACGAGCTCTGCTGAGGTAGGTAGCATCAACATGTTTCTTCTGTTCTCTTTTCCTCATCTCTGGCATATGTGATAACGTAAAAGATCAAAACAGATGGAAGAGGTTGTTGTAAAACCAAAATCATCTGAAAGAAGTAATAGCTGTGCCAAAAATGTACAACTAATAGCACTCTCTCTCTCTCATGTTTTAAACGATCATCAACTGCTTTTGGGCTAAAGAAGAAAGAGAAAAGAGAAAAAATATTTCTCCCAAATTTGGTCACAGCGTAGCGTATCCCATTGTTGTAAGATGTGCACACAAGGTTCTCCTCTAGACTTCACTGTAGGCTCGTTGTAAATAATACTGTATTGGAAGATACACTTTCGTGAATTCACTGTAGCTAACAGGGTCCCTTGCCCAAAGTCTCCACAGCGGGAGCTTCAAACTCAGTTGAGAGTTTTGTTTTCTGTTTATTACGATACCTTAACGTCATTCAACGAAGATTTAACTTTTCATTCATACCATACTTAAGGTGTTAGTTTACCTGTATTTCGGGGGGGGGGATGTTTGAATTTACCAAATTCATTTATTTACGACAGTGCATATTTATTCAGTTGTATTTTATTTTTTATTTTTTTACTTTTTTTGGTTGTGTTTTGTTTTTGTTGGTAAGGGGATGTTGTATGTTTGTTATTGGGACAGTTCAGTTCTGCTGTACCATGATTTGATCAATGTGACAGATGTCCGACCGAGAAGTGTGTGAGTTTCAGGACCAACCAATCACAGGTGATCAGGGAGATCAACCAATCACAGGTGATCAGGGAGATCAACCAATCACAGGTGGTCAGGGAGATCAACCAATCACAGGTGGTCAGGGAGATCAAACAATCACAGAAGAGAATGTCATCCAGTGGCTTTTTTGTTCATGTTCATATCATCCAGATATTCATGTCAATCGATCCTGATGGCAAATGAAAGCTAGTTCCCTCAGTATTGAGTATCTTCTGTTTATGTACCAACTGCTTTTTATTTTATAGCTTTCTACTTGAATTTAAGTATTTATTTATAAATCGATTCAGTTGGCGACCAACCGACTGTCTTAATTCCATTTAGTAAAGTAAAGCTGCTTTCTTTAGGAATGGCCAGCAAACCCTGTGCGTCGTTTATCAATGGACATGTAACATTGGATGGCTTTAAGATCTTTTTTGAAGTTTGTAAATAAAGTTTCGAATGGCATTTCAATTTCAATGTAATTTACCTTGCAAACAGTAAATCACACACACACACACACACACACACACACCATCACACACATACACAAGCAAGCATTTCTGGACATGAATTACTCCTAAACTACAATGATGTCCTTTTCAGCTTGAGGTTGAGAACAGTACACAGTGTTTCTGTGAAACAGAGCATTTATTAAAGAGACAGGCGTGTCCAGCAGATATCAGACATAGACAGCTGAGTAGAAACTCAATCTACTGTCCCAGGCGACAATCCATAAAAAAAAGTAGCAAAAATCACATTCAATCAAAATTGATATTATCATCCAGTTTTACAGATACTTGTGTGTATGTTTTGTATGTAGAATAGATTCAGAATGTCATACTTGCATGCCTTTCGTGTTGACATAAGCTTTGAGACGAGATGTCCTGCAAGGGTCATGCCTTCGAGGTGATGATGAAAATGACACATTTCATGATGAACTGAAACTATATCCATTTAGACGTCAACAAACCATTCATTCATTACTTCTATAAGCCTTATAGATTGTTTCATCATTTGCTATGCAAGCCGATTCTGTTCAACTGTATCTGGAAATAAGTGCTTTTATCTTCTCACTGCGATGATATTTCTTTTCAATGTTAAAAATTGACCCAATATTTCCATAAAATTAATGTAAAATAGATGTATTGATGTCAGCTAATTCCATGAAGCTTTACGACTGTGGTTGTAATGTGTCATGTTCCACTGTGGGTGTTGTGGCCATGCTTTGCTCTGTGTCCTGTATTGTCACATTTCTGACGTCATGGGAATGGGACATGCAATCAGAGATCTGGGACTATGTTGCAATGCCCTGCTTTTCTGCCCCATATTAAGTCCTTACGTGTGTGTGTGTGTGTGTGTGTGTGTGTGTGTGTGTGTGTGTGTGTGTGTGTGTGTGTGTGTGTGTACAGATGGTGGATGGAGGCCTCCAGTCTTTGGGTTGCGTATACATTATCCTTAGAACAAACATAATCTTTTCCTAGTGTTTGGTTCAGGCCAACTGACTCTCTCACCTTCAAAAGCTTGTTGGGTTTAACACTGGTTTCTCTTTGCTCCTTTTCTTCAAAGTAGAGCATGGAAGTCTTCAAAATGTTAACATGACATTAAGTGATGAGGGGAAATTTGCTTTCAGATGAAACTACTTATCTGCACAGTACTTAACAGCATGGATCTCTTCCCTATGAGCACAACTCTACAGAGGCGTCCCCCAGTCCTTGCATGTCTCCTTTGGGTCTGAATAAACTAGCCTAATCTGTCTCATGTTTTATAAGTAGTGGTCAAACAAAACAAAACCGTGCTTATCTGACACATTCAGCATGAAAGTGTCTTTAGAAGGTATACGGTGTGTTTATTTGCATAAAGTTCTTTGGAGCGTGCAACTGTTCTCTTATCATTGCAACAATATAGCCGACCCAATCAAAGGTTTGTCACTTGGACTTCTCTTTGGTGGCTGCAACCCTTTTCGGTCACTGAATGAGCTTGTCCTATTCATGTTATCTTCTCAGTTTGATTACAGAAACATTATTGCGGTGTTGTCTGTTTGTGATGTTTCATGTGGCATTCTACTGTCAAATGGGTTTGTCTCTTTTTTGTCTTCTTTTTTTTTTTTACATTTGAGAAATGTGAATTCTTTGAGTGGTTCTATTTTCTATTATGCCAATTAATTCATGACTGAATAAAATGAATGTGTATGCAGTGATCTGTAGTCCATGAGTAATTTGTGTTTATTTAAATCAGTGCAGAGAGAAAACATGTGCTTTTAGTATTACAACTAGACAGGAAGCATGGATGACCTGAGGAGGAGGCAAACCAACCAAGGGGGTTAACAATAGTCCATTATTGTATATAGGAAAGGACACAGAGTGTGGGCTGGCATGAACTGACATACAAATGAAAGGGATTAACCCAGAAACACAAAATAACAAGCCGGTTGGCAGGTAGAGCATCCTTATTGAGAACAAAGAGACATGTTGGTTCACCAGAAGTTAGTACAGGCGGATCATTTCCTGATTGCTGGAGGATATTTGAACACAAGCACACCGTGGTTCATTTGAATAGTCTCAAATAACCTGTCATGATTTTACGTAACAACCGGTAAACAAAACTGAATCAACATCCAAATCAAATGGGGTCAAAGCATAAGAGAGCTCAGAGCTCATAGTGTACATAGGGACACAGACTCTGTTTCCCATCGTCCTCCAGTGATGAACGCCGCCGTGACTTGACGGTTACCGTGTGTCTGATGACGCTGGCAGGCAGCGGAAGGCAAGAGGGTGCGTTCGTAAACTCGCTGTGGAAATCTGATCAATCCTCGTGGAATACCTCTCGTCCAATCAAATTACTCGGTCGCTCTATGACGTTGTACCCAGTGTGCGCTCCGGCACTCTCAGAGCGAATTTTACGAACACACCCAAAGAGTTGTTGCTCAGTGTGTGTACACATTCCTGGGAGTGCCACCCAAGGTAACACATAATATGTTCGTCATTGGCGTCTGTCTAATAGTTGGAATATCGCTGGACTAACCGAAGTCAGTAAAAGAGTTCGAAGACTTTATTCATTTGGGGGGGGCAAATCAATGATTGTTTTTAGCCACAACAACTGTGTTGTTTGTTGTGAAGGCCTGTAGGCTACAGGACATCCCCGAGCTAGCCTGTGGACTCCGGGCCGTGAGGAGGAGAGCAGAGACGGTGGCACCGATTCTTCTCGACGATAGTTTGACTCTGATCCGTTCATCAAGCGAAGAATGACCATGGACTCTGGACTCTCGCTGTGGGTAGCTAACACTGTCACACCTGTCTAGCTGCGCAGAGATCTGGTCAGCAGTGGCAATCTGTGTTCCACACACCGCCTGGCTGTTCAGCACAGTCTGTTTGGTTCAGCTAACGAGGTAGCTAGTCTAAGTTGAGATTGTTGAGACTAGCGATAGTATTAGTTATGTATAATGGTCAACCTTCCAGTATGGCCTAGTTTGACAGATAGAGACTGACAGAGAGCTACGTGTATTAGCCTGCTAGCTAACGTACTTAGCCTGCTTCCTCAACCAGCGACACGACTATTCTTCAATATATATAGCCTATATATATATATTCTTAAATAATCAGTAGGATAGATGACTAGACACTCAACCTGGCCGAGACCCAGAGCACTTTGAACAAGTTTGCATTGCAGCAGTAGCAGTTCAATGACATTTCTGACATTTCTGTTCTGTTGAGTATTTTTTGGTCACTTCAAAGCTTCAACAAAGGTCATAGTAAACTTGACCCCAGTGGTTTTAGACAGTGTGTGAGACTTATGACCGTGTCATATCATCCAACAGGTCAGGAAGTCTCTTCATCACAATTGACAAAATAGACAGTTTTCCCGGATGAAGCATCACTGTCGAGCGTGGATGTTGTCTAGACCCGGAGAACTTGTTTGTTCTGCCTGGCACTGTTTATCATAGGTCAACACGTGAGCTGCTGCCTAAGGTCATACCAGCACTGATCCGCTCTTGCCCAAGACTTTTATCGGCACAATGAATCGCTATCTGCCTGTTGCACGGCAACACTTCCTGGGCGCTATAGCCAGCACAAGCGTGGTGGTGAAGTCCATTAGCGCTATAGTCCTCCTCCTCTACCTGCTCGCTTGGGCGGTTGACACTCCGTACGCTCTGGCCGTGACACCGGGCTACCTCTTCCCCCCTAACTTCTGGATCTGGTCCCTGGTGACCCACGGGGTGGTGGAGGAACATGTGTGGGGTGTGGTGGCCAACGTGGGGACCGTCATGGCCTGTGGCCGGCTGCTGGAGCCCCTGTGGGGAGCCCTGGAGCTGCTGATCTTCTTCGCCGTGGTCAACGTCTCCGCGGGCCTCCTGGCGGGCCTCGCCTACCTCCTCACGTATGTGGCCACCTTCGACCTGGACTACCTGTTCGACGTGCGCATCCACGGCGTGGCGGGCTTCCTGGGCGGCGTCCTGGTGGCCCTCAAGCAGACCATGGGGGACACGACGGTGCTGCGCGTCCCCCAGGTAAGACTGAAGGCGGCCCCGGCGCTGGTCCTGGTGGTCCTGGCCCTGCTGCGCCTCTCGGGCCTGTTGGAGAGCGCCGCCCCGCTTGCGGCCTACAGCTTTGGCGCCCTGGCAGGCTGGGTGTACCTGCGCTTCTACCAGAGGCACAGCCGCGGGCGCGGGGACATGTCGGACCACTTCGCCTTCGCCTCGTTTTTCCCTGAGGCAGTGCAGCCGGTGGTGGGGCTCCTGGCGGGCCTGGTCCACGCGGCGCTGGTGAAGATGAAGGTGTGCAGGAAGATGGTGAAGAGGTACGATGTGGGGGCTCCTTCCTCCATCACCATCAGCCTGCCGGGCACGGACCCTCAGGACGCAGAGAGGAGGAGGTGAGTACACACACACACACACACACACACACTCTCACTCACTCATATACACGCATGCACACACACACATATTCACTCACTCACGCATTTACACACACACACATTTACGTTACATTTTTGGCATTTCGCAAACACTTACATGTAAGCTCCCTCCGCACCTGGAGATGTCACTATTTGAAAGGGACTTTTAGGCAAACATTACATAATACAACCATATAATACAACCATATCAGTCCATCTCTAACAACAGAAATTCTGGTTTTGTTCTGCTCTCAAACTCCCCAAACACACACACACCCACGTTTTTAATCATTCTTGGCTCTTCGTCTCTCTCCAGACAAATAGCTCTGAAGGCTCTGAACGAGCGGCTGAAGAGAGTGGAGGACCAGTCGGCCTGGCCGAGCATGGACGACGAGGAAGACGAGGATGAGGACGAAGTGCGGACCGACACGCCGTTGCTATCGGGACGAGAGACGACGACGACGACGACATCGCCGGCCGGGGGGTCCGGTGGCTCCCAGACCAGCGCAGGACCAGAGTCCAGCATCATCAGCTTCGAGGACGCCCCCACCAACTCATAACACACACACACACTCGTAGTCACACGCACAGACTTATCGCTTATTCCTGACTAGTACATAAAACACACGCAACTCACATTAGCCGTATCAGTTTATATGACACTCATTTATGATGACGCTTAAGTCATGTGTCAAGCCTATCTGTTTTAAAAAGCAGACTCTCTGAAGTTGTACGCAGTCAAGCTATCACCACCACGGTGGACCCCATCGCACTCCCTGCCTATTGTCCATTGAGAAGTTAATGCAATGTACAAACAAAAAAACCAAACAAAAACATTG
The DNA here is from genome assembly GCF_963989245.1 of Nansenia antarctica. NCBI lineage: Eukaryota > Metazoa > Chordata > Actinopteri > Argentiniformes > Microstomatidae > Nansenia > Nansenia antarctica. The sequence goes on from NC_137676.1 coordinate 35,713,718, forward strand.
GACCTCTTCCCCACTGCTTCATGTCTCTCCCGAATAAACTATTGAATGGGTGTTGCAAAGTTTGTTTTGTAAATCTCCACCAGAGACACCTGCTGCTCCGTCTGACTTTGTGACTGAGACACTCAAACTCTCGAAGCTAAGCGGAGACTCCTGGCTAGCCAGCTCCCATCTGTTGCTGTGTATTGTTCTGGAATAATCTCACAGCAGACAAGAGGCACAGTTTCAGTGGTTTTCTAGGTCGCCCTTTTGTGCTGATGTTGTTTTTTTGTTTTTTGGGGGGAGGGGTGGGGGGGAGGGGGTCAAAGCCTAATCATTTTTTCCCTACCATCACTAGGACTGAAAAACAATAATGTTGGTTTATCCTCCTCGAGAAGCTTTCTCTCACTGTTAGATAGTTCTGTTTTGCAAAACTAATTCAATGTTTGTGGGACACACAAAACAAAATCTCTGTTGACGATGATGCATTCATGTTCCTGTTGTGTGGGAGCTACTTACTGTGGGGTGAAGTTGCCCCCCCAGGCAACGATCTAGGATCAGTTTACCCTCCCCGAGATCCTAAACTGTTAAACAATTACAGCAGAAGATCCAAAACTGACCCACGATCAGTGACTAATGGGCAGCTTCACCTTCCTTTGATGGGCGCTCTGAAGTGATGTTCATGTAATCGCTACTGAGTTAGATAGGGTTATAATGGGGGAACCATAGCCATAGTACAGAGAAGAGGGTGTGTGTATGTCTCTATGTGTGTGTGTATGTCTCTATGTGTGGGTGGGTGCGTCATCGTCTTTGTTCATACTGTTGATTTGAGTTCTTCTGTCTTGAGCCTTTTCTTCTCTTCTGACCAAAAGGATTTGTTGTGTGTGTGTGTGTTTGGATTTAGCCGAATGCGTGAGTCACAGAGAGAGTGTTCCACATCGTATGTACACATAATGTCCCCTATATACTTTCTGAACGGTTTCCGACTGATAAAGTGAAGCTTTTGAGAATGATAGTCGAGCAATACAGCCTCTTGATTCAGTCCCGCCTTTTCAGTCCCTTCTTCCCAAGGAACTCCTTTTGTCTTCTTTTTTGTTCGTTTTGTTCTAGGTTTGTCCCCTTCTGTGTCGGGTTAAGATGGTAAATGCATTCTCAATCTGTAGCCTAACGACAAACAAATACTGTATTTATAAAGTTTGATAATGCTAATGTACAGTTTGTGTGGATAAACTGGAAATGATATGGTGTGATACAAATACTGGGGTGTGTTCAATGAAGTGAAACGTTCAGGACGTTGCAGATAGAACTAATTTGTAGTGCTGACATGATTCCCTTGTCGACACAAAACTTGCGAGAGAGACACACTGATAGCTGTTGTGTACCTCACATTTCTATCTGAACGTACTGTAACGTTACAACCTCCTGAACAGGCCTCTAACTCACGTAGTTCTGCTCGACCTGTTGGTGAAGGTGATTCAAGGCTTTGGTTTTCACTGATTTTCCTCCACCAGTTTCCTTTGGTTTTCGCTAATGATGTGTTTCTCTTCGTACTGTGGCCGTTGCACAGACTCCTCTCTTTAGTTTCAGATATATTTCTTTATCTCTATATGAAATAAAAGACGATTGTATGAAATTGCACAGTGTATTCTCTTATTGCAGCACAGGGTCAACAAATACACTTGAATTCAGTGTCGGTGTGTCACCCAAATACGCCAGTAGATGGCGCAGGAGATGCGTCAGTAGATTCCTGCCTCCGCGTACAATTATTTTGCTTAGAATAGTAACATCTTTGCTAGGGGAGGCTTCCGTTAAGATTTTGGTCATCACTCATTTAAAATAATACCTGATTTTGTGTGATTAAGCTATGTTGGTCTTACTTTAAATAAATATTCTATGGAACCGGGCACATACAATTGCAATACAATGTATGTAGTGAAGGACAAGCACATGCACTGAAAATAAATATTGACCTATCCATTCTATTAATAATTATATTACAATAATAAATTGCTTATCAAAATCAGCTTATCAAAATGTACACAACGTGCCCGCGCAGGCGTGGCTCACGCTCGCTCTCGATACGCCTCCGTTTACCTACTAGCTCTTCGCGCGTTCACGCGAGGTAATTCATTGTATCGGATTGAAACTCAGCCCTGGAAAACGACTGACAGCTACCTAAACAGGTAAAACTACTTTCGAATGAATTGTATCTTGACGATAAACACTCTTGCCTGCATATATTGGAGAATATGCTGTTATACAGTTGCCTAACACAGTGTAGCACTCTCGCTTAGCCAAGTTAGCTTTTCTTCGCCGAGAGGAGAGGTTCCGCACTCAGCGCCAGTAGCTAGCTGAGCTGGTCTCCGGTGGACAAGTGGCTCGTTGTTTTATCCTGGATGGGGAAACGCACAATATGAACAGTTTATCTGATTATTAATGGTGTGATTATCTGGTTGCTGAAACGTTAAGCTCCAGTTATAGTTAAGTTATAGTTATAGTTATAGTGAATCAAACCGGCGTGTCGGTAGCAGCGTTAGCGTGTCGGTTGTTGTGTCGGTAGCAGCGTTAGCGTGTCGGTTGTCTGTCCTTCCTGCTGGGAGCCCAGGACTAGGATGCGGAGTTGTGTGCTTAGGCATTCAGATTGCAACAAATCATCCAGCCAACATCGACAATCAGTATTTAATGTATCAAGACCTTCACATATGTAAGACACAATGCCTTTCTTTGGTGTTGTTTGTAGATTCACTTCAAAAGTGGCATTGTTGTTAGCAAGTTGGGTTTTGTAACCTATTGGTGATTGACGGTCTTGTCCATAGTGTCCATAGTAGGCTATCATACTATGGACAAGACCGTCAATCACCAATAGGTTACAAAACCCAACTTGCTAACAACAATGCCACTTTATGTTCCTAAGGACTGTTTGTTTCTCTCCTAGTGAGCCTCTGAACCATTCAAACATGTGTTACTTTGCCCATTAAATGAATGAATGAATGAATGAATGAATGGTCTTTATTGTCATTGCTACAGTACAGGTACCAAACAACGAAATTTAGGAGGGGTGGCTCCCCTGGTGTTAGGAAAGAAAGAAAAAAAAACTTTTAAAAAAAGTGAAGGAGCTGGTTTACATAAATAAAGGCTATGTACACTATCCACTATACTATACTGTACAGATAGACGACTAGGGTTGTCATATTGCACAATAGTGTTATTGCACATTTATTTAAAGTGTCGCAGTTTGCAGGCTTGAAATGTACATATTTGTGCCTCAGCACTACACCTGATAAAGTGTGAGAGGTGTCCATATAATATCCATGTCCTCTTGGGGAGGCCTGACACTCTGCTACCATGTTAGGCCTAGGTTAAACCAACCGGTTCACAACGTCGACCTAGCAATGGGTCTCTTGTCTTGTGTGTGTTCTCCATTTGTCTCATACCGCTCTCCCCTCTCTGTCCCCCCAGCAGGTATGGCAGCGATCCGTAAGAAGCTGGTGAACGTGGGAGATGGCGCCTGCGGGAAGACCTGCCTCCTCATCGTCTTCAGCAAAGGCCAGTTCCCCGAGGTCTACGTCCCCACCGTGTTTGAGAACTATGTGGCCGACATCGAGGTGGACAGCAAACAGGTAATGGACACGCGTCCATGTAAAGATGGACACACACACACACACACACACTGCTTTACTTTGAAAGTGTGTGCTTGTCAGGTAAACTAGCCCTCGTCAGGCATAAACCTTTTGACTGAGGGGTTATTGAACGCAAACCTGCACACTAATTGCTACAAAGTTAAACATGACATCTTTAACACAAGGTTTCTTTTTATTTTCATTTTTCAGAGTTTCTAAATGATAAAAAAAGGAAAAGGCCCTGTGCAGAAGTTTGGGAACCCTTTTGGATTATTCTTTGTTACCTTTTGAGAAGATGATTACTAAGGCCCAGACCAAGTTGAACTATATAGTCTGAAGTAACTCCATGTCTTCTAAAGTATCCGACTGCGGTGGCTGTTGTGTCTGGTGTTAAAAACCATGGGTTCCTCTAAACAGTTGCCGAAGGATGTCAGAATCAAGATAGTTCACTTCCACCATCAAGGAGAAGGCTACAAACAACTCTCGCAACGTTTCAAACTACCCATTTCTACTGTCAGAAACATCATCAGAAAATGGAAAATAAACGGAACAATTGAAGTTAAGGCAAGATCTGGAAGACCAAGAAAAATTTCTGATAGAATGGCCAGAGTCCTGGTAAGAAATGCTCAGAAGAACCCACGTATCACTGCAAAAGAGCTGCAAAAAGGAGTAGCAGACACCGGTCTAGTTGTTCACAGGACAACCATACAGCGTGCCTTAAACAACAAAGATCTACATGGCAGAGTTGCCAGAAAGAAGCCTTCCCTACGACCTCAACACAAAATTAAGCCTGGTGAAGATGAAGGGGTGCAGGAAGACAGTCAAAAGGTACGACGTGGGGGCTCCTTCCTCCATCACACACACACACACACACACACACACACAGTGACACTCACTCACTCACTCATGTACGCGCATGCACACACACACACACACACTTATTCACTCACTCATGCATGTACACATTTACGTTACATTACATTACATTTTTGGCATTTAACAGACGCCTTTATCCAAAGCCACTTACAAGAAATACACTTGTCTAAGTAAGTGGATCATCTATCCATCAGTCATCATAAAAAAAGAAAGAAATCTGTGCTAGAACCACGGGGCGTTGGCAGTCCCAATGCTAGAAAAAGGAAGAATTACATCATCTTCATCTCATACATTTTTTTTACACACACACACACACACACAGACAGAGGCATCTGTCACCTATTGTTGAGGGTAGTCAACTTTCCATTATTTGGCTGACATGTTCAAGCTGTTGTACATCCTCCCTCCTCGGTCAGACAAACACCTATATCTCAGCTCCCTCCGCACCTGGAGATGTCACTCTTTGAAAGTGACTTTTAGGAAAACATTACATAATACAACCATATAATACAACCATATCAGTCCATCTCTAACAACAGAAAATCTGGTTTTGTTCTGCTCTCAAACTCCCCAGACACACACACACCCACCCACAAGTTTTTAATCATTCTTGGATCTTTTTCCAGACAAATAGAGCTGAAGGCTCTGAACAAGCAGCTGAAGAGAGTGACCAGTCAGAGGACCAGTCGGCCTGGCCGAGCATGGGCGACAAGGAAGACGAGGACAAGGACAAAGTGCAGGCTGACATGCCGTTGCTGTCAGGACAAGAGACGACGACAACACCGCCGGCCGGGGGGTCCGGCGGCTCCCAGACCAGCGCAGGACCAGAGTCCAGCATCATCAGCTTCGAGGACGCCCCCACCAACTCATAACACACGCACACACTCGTAGTCACACGCACAGACTTATCGCTTATTCCTGACTAGTACATAAAACACACGCAACTCACATTAGCCGTATCAGTTTATATGACACTCATTTATGATGGCGCTTAAGTCACCGGCACATCCTTATATAGAAGGCGATTCTTGGGCTCCTTTCAACAAATCTGAGGAACGACATCCTGCAAAAAAGTGCGGGCAACTATGGACTTTGCTCACAGGACCTATTCCTATTGACTGTCCCTCCAGTCCGTACTGAACTGTTTACTGTCCCTCCAGTCCGTACTGAACTGGGAAAAGAGCTTTCAGGTAGGCTGCTCCCTCCGCCTGGAATCATCTGCAAAACGACCTGAACCTTCGGGAGCTGGTTTCTCTGGCTGCTTTTAAAACGACCTGAACCTTCGGGAGCTGGTTTCTCTGGCTGCTTTTAAAACGCTCTTAAGTGACATGGATTCAAGCACAGCTGGCTGCAAATGTTTTGAATGATGATGGTTCTGTAATTTGTCCTTGTTTTTATTTTAAACTGCTTTATGTTTGTTTTATGTATGTAACCCTGTAGTTGTGCTGTTGCCTGTCTTGACCAGGATACAGTTGTAAAAGAGATTTTTAATCTCAATGAGTTTTTATTCCTGGTTAAATAAAAATATAAATAAACAATTTAAAAGCAGACTCTGAAGTTCTACGCAGTCAAGCTATCACCACGGTGGACCCCATCACTCTCTCTGTCTATTGTCCATTGAGAAGTTAATGCAATCTGTACAAACAAAAAAAACATTGGACCTCTTCCCCACTGCTTCATGTCTCTCCTGAAAAAACTTGAATGGGTGTTGCAAAGTTTGTTTTGTAAGTCTCCACCAGAGACACCTGCTGCTCGTCTGACTTTGTGACTGAGATGCTCAAACTCTCGTAGCTAAGCGGAGACTCCTGGGGGGTATTCCACGTACGTTTATTATTACATTCACGATTAAAAGAAAAGCCTGGTTCGAGCAACTCTCGATTGGGATTAAAGCCTCAAGTGATTCCTCGAATTAGAATCAGCCACGTGTCATCAATGTTCACGCATGTCTGGTTGGGAAATTCTCGATTTGGGCGAGCGCACAAGTGAGAAGCAGCCCAGAAGAGCCGATTGCCTGCTGCAAGAACAATGTCTTTACAAAGTTTAATCTAATCAAAAAATGTATGTTTAAAATGATGGTGTAGGGCCCAGGGGTGTCAAACTCAGTTTCATCCCAGGCCACATCAGCATTATGGTTGCCCTCTAAGGGCCGGTTGTAACTATAAGACTGAATGTATCTACGCTATAATATTATATAATTGCCTCTGCATTCAATTATTATTGGTTTTAGTAATAACTTAATTTACTAGACAGGGACAATTACTGTGGAAATTGTGATGTGTGCTTGCCCCTCACAGCCAGTAAGGGGCAGGTCAGTGGCCTCTGGGCCACCCCCTGCACCTGGGCCACCCCCCGGCGAAGACCACATTTCTCTAACTAGCGCTAGCTAACGAACTAACTGCCTAATCCCTCCTCACAAGCACTATTTAGTTCCTGCCAAGGTAACTAGCGACAGCAAACTAGCGCTAGCAATATTACCCCAATGTCTCTCTCCCTCCCTTTGTCTCTCTCTCTCTCTCTCTCTCTCTCTCTCTCTCTCTCTCTCTCTCTCTCTCTCTCTCTCTCTCTCTCTCTCATTCCCTCCTTCTGTCAGTGGAACAGCTGGAAAAAACCTGCCATGAAAAGCCTTTTGAAAGTGGCAGTCATGACAACTCACTTTAAAAGTATGGTCAAACTGAGTTCGCTAGGTGTCAAACAAACGGCCCAAAAGTAAAAACTATTAATCAAAAATGAATGTTGTTACAGACAATGCTTGAAGTGATTTTTTTTTTTTTAAGTCATGAGCCTGACATGATCTTGCCTGCAGTATGCAGAACATTAAAAAGTAACACTGCAGCTCAGTAAAAAAACATTATGTGACATGGTCCGGTGAACTGGGCCGCAACTCAGCAATTGTGAAGCCTCGCAAATTCTCCCTTTTCTCCAAGTTTGCTCTCTTTTCGTTCTCTCATCAAACTCATAGCCAGGAGAGAATCTTTCTCCCTCATTCATTTGAATACAGCCATCGCGTACTTCAGATAGATCAGAGACAAGACAACACTAGGAGATACAATTTGAAAAAACTATTTATTGAACATTGGTCAAAGGAGATAACAGATAACATTATATTGCACTAGATGGAATGTGCGGCCATCGTTCCTCTCCCTGGTCGAGCTGCGGTCAGAGTTCTTACTTGAATCCCTTGGACTGGGCAGAGGACCACACCTCCTCTCCTTCCCTCTCCACCACCATGGTGCCATCGTTACGCAGGTAGAAGCGGCACATCTTGAAGCTACCAGAGGCCTGGCTCTTGGTCTGCCAAATCATCTTGTTGTCCCTCTTGTACATGACGAAGTTGCCATCCTCCTGCATGCACAGGCGGTGGGCGTCGCGCTGGCCAGCGGTATCTGAGTTCCACACGGGCTTCCAGTTGTAGATGACAAAGTTGCCATCCTCCTAGAAAGACAGATTGGATGGAAACATAGGTTTAACTGTGTACTGCAATGCTCCAACCATATGTGTAAATGATATAATTATTAGTGTTATAGTATCGTTCACTCTCCAGACACTCGCCTGGAAACAGGCCTTCCACTCATGGTTGTTGGACATGAGGTAGTCTCCCTTACGGAGCTCGTCAAACTTGGACATGTAGTTCCTGCTCATGATTCTGCAATGACAAGTTAGGTGGATCACTAAATAAGCATGAAGGAACTTCTTCTACTGCCTCAATTTAAAGTTTGGAGAGTTACACACATGGAGAGAGAGTGTAGACTTTTTGTTACAAAATGTATGTAACTTAAAACAGAATATGAACAATGTGGAAGTAACTCTCCACATATAAAAGATGTGTTGGAGACAGTGAAGACAGAGCAGATTGCAAATGAAGCAGAGAACTATGATAACACAGAAACTATTGCCACACAGTTCTGATACTATTGCAGAAAGAAGAGAGAAATCATGTATCATGATTAATCTTCACAGACCAAGAGAACTGTAAAAGACAGAGCGACAGATCACAGTTCTGATACTCACAGGCCGGCTGTGGAGTGGATGTTGAGTCTGATGAGTTTGCAGCTCGAGGTGAAGTGTCGTCTCCTTCAGAACCAGCAGCTTTTATAGTCAGAAGCAAGAGAGGAGCCCTTTCATGGAGAACACCCTCTCTGTCAAGCCGTAATTCAATCTGTTTTATCGCAAGATATGTCTATTTCTGAGCCAACTTGTAAAATATGCCCAGGCTCCTTTCGTCTGCAAAACCAGCTTGTGAATGTGAAGAGGGGCCAGAGCTTGAATCCTTCACAGAACAAAAAACAATCAGAGAAAGGTGTAGCTAACCAGATACCGAATGTCTTGTTTTGCTTAACCATAACTGCTGCAGAACATAAAGGTTTTTAGGTTAGTTTTAAATATTTGTAGGGTTTGGGCCTGTTTAGGGTTAGTTGATTTCTTCAGGGAGTTTGTTCCAGGAGCATGCAACAGAGTGACTGAATGCTGCTTTCACTGCTGCATCATTTGTTGCTGTAACTTTTGCAAACATATTCTGTTGAGAATGCAGGCTGCCTTTTAATTCTTGGACTTTTTGTTGGTTTTCTTGGTGGCTAAGGTTAGCATACATGGCCATACTTGTTTGGTGTTGAAGTGCTGTCGTAAATTGTATTCCTTGGGCACTGCCTCATAGCAAAGACACACCAGTTTGACTCCAATAAGGAAAAACATGTATTCACTTTCCCATCTCTCTTTAAGCAAAACAAGACATTCGGTATGTGGTAAGCTGCACCTTTCTGTGATTGGTTTTTGTTCTGTGAAGGATTCAAGCTCTGGCCCCTCTTCACATTCACAAGCTAGTTTTGCAGAAGAAAGGAGCCTGGGCATATTTTACAAGTTGGCCCAAAAATAGACATAACTTGTGATAAAAAAAGAATTGGATTATGGCTTGACAGAGAGGGTGTTCTCCATGAAAGGGCTCCTCTCTTGGTTATGGCTATAAAAGCTGCTGGTTCTGAAGGAGACGACACTTCACCTCGAGCTGCAAACTCATCAGACTCAACATCCACTCCACAGCCGGCCTGTGAGTATCAGAACTATGATCTGTCGCTCTGTCTTTTACAGTTCTCTTCTCTTGGTCTGTGAAGCTGAATCATGATACATGATTTCTCTCCTCTTTCTACATTAGTATCAGAACTGTGTGGCAAGTTTCTGTGTTATATCTGTGTTATAGTCATAGTTCTCTGCTTCATTGATAATCTGCTCTGTCTTCACATACACATCTTTTATATGTGGAGAATTACTTCCACATTGTCCATATTCTGTTTTATGTTACATGCATTTTGTAACTAAAAATCGACAATCTCTCCCCATGTGTGTAACTCTCCAAACTTTAAATTGAGGCAGTAGAAGAAGTTCCTTCATGCTTATTTAGTGATCCACCTAACTTGTCATTGCAGAATCATGAGCAGGAACTACATGTCCAAGTTTGACGAACTCCGTAAGGGAGACTACCTCATGTCCAACAACCATGAGTGGAAGGCCTGTTTCCAGGTGAGTATCTGGAGCCTGAACGATACTATACTATACTATAATACTAATAATATTATAATTAATTTTAATTTTGCCATTTAGCAGATGCTTTTATCCAAAGCGACTTACAATTAAGAATTACAGGGACATTCCCCCTGGAGTAACTGAGGGCTAAGTGCCTTACCCAAGGGCACACTAGTAGTGGTGTGGCTTCAGGCGGGATATTATCATTTACACATATGGTTGGAGCATTGCAGTACACAGTTTAACCCATGTTTCCATCCTATCTGTCTTTCTAGGAGGATGGCAACTTTGTCATCTACAACTGGAAGCCCGTGTGGAACTCAGACACCGCTGGCCAGCGCGACGCCCACCGCCTGTGCATGCAGGAGGATGGCAACTTCGTCATGTACAAGAGGGACAACAAGATGATTTGGCAGACCAAGAGCCAGGCCTCTGGTGGCTTCAAGATGTGCCGCTTCTACCTGCGTAACGATGGCACCATGGTGGTGGAGAGGGAAGGAGAGGAGGTGTGGTCCTCTGCCCAGTCCAAGGGATTCAAGTAAGAACTCTGACCGCAGCTCGACCAGGGAGAGGAACGATGGCCGCACATTCCATCTAGTGCTGTATAATGTTATCTGTTATCTCCTTTGACCAATGTTCAATAAATAGTTTTTTCAAATTGTATCTCCTAGTGTTGTCTTTAATGTCTCTGATCTATCTGAAGTATGCGATGGCTGTATTCAAATGAATGAGAGGGAGAAAGATTCTCTCCTGGCTATGAGTTTGGTGAGAGAACGAAAAGGGAGCAAACTTGGAGAAAAGGGAGCATTTGCAAGGCTTCACAATTGCTGAGTTGCGGCCCAGTTCACCGGACCATGTCACATAATGTTTTTTACTGAGCTGCAGTGTTACTTTTTAATGTTCTGCATACTGCAGGCAAGATCATGTCAGGCTCATGACTTTAATACAATTAAAACATTATAATAATCACTTCAAGCATTGTCTGTAACATTATTGTTTTATTGTCATTCTTTTAATTACCGGTACATTCATTTTTGTTTAAGTAGAACACGTCCAGGACAATAAACAGCCAACATTCAAAATAATACAAACTTGTAAAGAGAGCAGTAGTCACTACAGAAAATAACACTACTGGATGGATGTGATGTTTTGTGTGTCTTCACTCACATTCATTTTCTTGATCAGCTTCCCCATAATTCCTTGGAGCCAATGGAACTCTCGTCATAATGACTAAGGCCAGGGGTGTCAAACTCAATTTCATCCCGGGCCACATCAACATTATGGTTGCCCTCAAAGGGCCGGTTGTAACTGTAAGACTAAATGTATCTACTCTATCATATTATATAATTGCCTCTGCATTCAATTATTATTGGTTTTAGTAATAACTTAATTCATAACTAGCTCTGAAAGCAGAAGCCTAGGAAAAATAATGGCAAGCAGACATTCAAGTGTACAACTATTGTACAATTTATTTTAAAAATGAGTTTGGTAACAAAAACACAGGCTTGTGCGTCGATATATATGTACGTAGACACAAAAATACTGTATGTGAGCACACACATTTCTCTGTTATTAGAACATTAACCCCATGAATGTATGAGATAAAGAAACCCTCATTATTAGTCTGTCGCTGAGGAAGTTGTGCAGGAGATAGATCAGACATGTGGGGATGTTAAGGTGGTGTAGCTTCTGGATCATCAGGTGTTAAGGTGATGTAGCTTCTGGATCATCAGGTGTTAAGGTGGTGTAGCTTCTGGATCATCAGGTGTTAAGGTGATGTAGCTTCTGGATCATCAGGTGTTAAGGTGGTGTAGCTTCTGGATCATCAGGTGTTAAGGTGATGTAGCTTCTGGATCATCAGGTGTTACGGTGATGTAGCTTCTGGATCATCAGGTGTTAAGGTGGTGTAGCTTCTGGATCATCAGGTGTTAAGGTGGTGTAGCTTCTGGATCATCAGGTGTTAAGGTGGTGTAGCTTCTGGATCATCAGGTGCCTTTGGATGGTGTTGAACGCAGAGCTAAAGTCCACACAAAGGATCCTGGCGAAGGTGCCTGGGGAATCCAGGTGCTGGAGGAGGAGGTGCAAAGTTTGTTTTGTAAATCTCCACCAGAGACACCTGCTGCTCGTCTGACTTTGTGACTGAGATGCTCAAACTCTCGTAGCTAAGCGGAGACTCCTGGGGGGTATTCCACGTACGTTGATTATTACATTCACGATTAAAAGAAAAGCCTGGTTCGAGCAACTCTCGATTGGGATTAAAGCCTCTAGTGATTCCTCGAATTAGAATCAGCCATGTGTCATCAATGTTCACGCATGTCTGGTTGGGAAATTCTCGATTTTCGCGAGCACACAAGTGAGAAGCAGCCCAGAAGAGCCGATTGCCTGCTGCAAGAACAATGTCTTTACAAAGTTTTATCTAATCAAAAAATGTATGTTTAAAATGATGGTGTAGGCCAGGGGTGTCAAACTCAGTTTCATCCCAGGCCACATCAGCATTATGGTTGCCCTCAAAGGGCCGGTTGTAACTGTAAGACTGAATGTATCTACGCTATCATATTATATAATTGCCTCTGCATTCAATTATTATTGGTTTTAGTAATAACTTAATTAACTAGACAGGGACAATTACTGTGGAAATTGTGATGTGTGCTTGCCCCTCACAGCCAGTAAGGGGCAGGTCAGTGGCCTCTGGGCCACCCCCTGCACCTGGGCCACCCCCCGGCGAAGACCACATTTCTCTAACTAGCGCTAGCTAACGAACTAACTGCCTAATCCCTCCTCACAAGCACTATTTAGTTCCTGCCAAGGTAACTAGTGACAGCAAACTAGCGCTAGCAATATTACCCCAATGTCTCTCTCCCTCCCTTTGTCTCTCTCTCTCTCTCTCTCTCTCTCTCTCTCTCTCTCTCTCTCTCTCTCTCTTTCCCTCCTTCTGTCAGTGGAACAGCTGGAAAAAACCTGCCATGCCTTTTGAAAGTGGCAGTTGGTGGTTGTCATGACAACTCACTTTAAAAGTATGGTCAAACTGAGTTCGCTAGGTGTCAAACAAACGGCCCAAAAGTAAAAACTATTAAAAAATTAAAAATTTATGTTGTTACAGACAATGCTTGAAGTGTTTTTTTTTTTTTTTTAAGTCATGAGCCTGACATGATCTTGCCTGCAGTATGCAGAACATTAAAAAGTAACACTGCAGCTCAGTAAAAAACATTATGTGACATGGTCCGGTGAACTGGGCAGCAACTCAGCAATTGTGAAGCCTTGCAAATGCTCCCTTTTCTCCAAGTTTGCTCTCTTTTCATTCTCTCATCAAACTCATAGCCAGGAGAGAATCTTTCTCCCTCATTCATTTGAATAGAGCCATCGCATACTTCAGATAGATCAGAGACAAGACAACACTAGGAGATACAATTTGAAAAAACTATTTATTGAACATTGGTCAAAGGAGATAACAGATAACATTATATTGCACTGGATGGAATGTGCGGCCATCGTTCCTCTCCCTGGTCGAGCTGCGGTCAGAGTTCTTACTTGAATCCCTTGGACTGGGCAGAGGACCACACCTCCTCTCCTTCCCTCTCCACCACCATGGTGCCATCGTTACGCAGGTAGAAGCGGCACATCTTGAAGCTACCAGAGGCCTGGCTCTTGGTCTGCCAAATCATCTTGTTGTCCCTCTTGTACATGACGAAGTTGCCATCCTCCTGCATGCACAGGCGGTGGGCGTCGCGCTGGCCAGCGGTGTCTGAGTTCCACACGGGCTTCCAGTTGTAGATGACAAAGTTGCCATCCTCCTAGAAAGACAGATAGGATGGAAACATAGGTTTAACTGTGTACTGCAATGCTCCAACCATATGTGTAAATGATATAATTATTAGTGTTATAGTATAGTATCGTTCACTCTCCAGACACTCACCTGGAAACAGGCCTTCCACTCATGGTTGTTGGACATGAGGTAGTCTCCCTTACGGAGCTCGTCAAACTTGGACATGTAGTTCCTGCTCATGATTCTGCAATGAATGAATTAGGTGGATCACTAAATAAGCATGAAGGAACTTCTTCTACTGCCTCAATTTAAAGTTTGGAGAGTTACACACATGGAGAGAGAGTGTAGACTTTTTGTTACAAAATGTATGTAACATAAAACAGAATATGAACAATGTGGAAGTAACTCTCCACATATAAAAGATGTGTTGGAGACAGTGAAGACAGAGCAGATTGCAAATGAAGCAGAGAACTATGATAACACAGAAACTATTGCCACACAGTTCTGATACTATTGCAGAAAGAAGAGAGAAATCATGTATCATGATTCAGCTTCACAGACCAAGAGAAGAGAACTGTAAAAGACAGAGCGACAGATCACAGTTCTGATACTCACAGGCCGGCTGTGGAGTGGATGTTGAGTCTGATGAGTTTGCAGCTCGAGGTGAAGTGTCGTCTCCTTCAGAACCAGCAGCTTTTATAGTCAGAAGCAAGAGAGGAGCCCTTTCATGGAGAACACCCTCTCTGTCAAGCCGTAATTCAATCTGTTTTATCGCAAGATATGTCTATTTCTGAGCCAACTTGTAAAATATGCCCAGACTCCTTTCGTCTGCAAAACCAGCTTGTGAATGTGAAGAGGGGCCAGAGCTTGAATCCTTCACAGAACAAAAAACAATCAGAGAAAGGTGTAGTTAACCAGATACCGAATGTCTTGTTTTGCTTAACCATAACTGCCGCAGAACATAAAGGTTTTTAGGTTAGTTTTAAATATTTGTAGGGTTTGGGCCTGTTTAGGGTTAGTTGATTTCTTCAGGGAGTTTGTTCCAGGAGCATGCAACAGAGTGACTGAATGCTGCTTTCACTGCTGCATCATTTGTTGCTGTAACTTTTGCAAACATATTCTGTTGAGAATGCAGGCTGCCTTTTAATTCTTGGACTTTTTGTTGCTTTTCTTGGTGGCTAAGGTTAGCATACATGGCCATACTTGTTTGGTGTTGAAGTGCCGTCGTAAATTGTATTCCTTGGGCACTGCCTCGTAGCAAAGACACACCAGTTTGACTCCAATAAGCACAAACATGTATTCACTTTCCCATCTCTCTTTAAGCAAAACAAGACATTCGGTATGTGGTAAGCTGCACCTTTCTGTGATTGGTTTTTGTTCTGTGAAGGATTCAAGCTCTGGCCCCTCTTCACATTCACAAGCTAGTTTTGCAGAAGAAAGGAGCCTGGGCATATTTTACAAATTGGCCCAAAAATAGACATAACTTTGGAAAAATTGGATTATGGCTTGACAGAGAGGGTGTTCTCCATGAAAGGGCTCCTCTCTTGGTTATGGCTATAAAAGCTGCTGGTTCTGAAGGAGACGACACTTCACCTCGAGCTGCAAACTCATCAGACTCAACATCCACTCCACAGCCGGCCTGTGAGTATCAGAACTATGATCTGTCGCTCTGTCTTTTACAGTTCTCTTCTCTTGGTCTGTGAAGCTGAATCATGATACATGATTTCTCTCCTCTTTCTGCATTAGTATCAGAACTGTGTGGCAAGTTTCTGTGTTATATCTGTGTTATAGTCATAGTTCTCTGCTTCATTGATAATCTGCTCTGTCTTCACTGTCTACAACACATCTTTTATATGTGGAGAATTACTTCCACATTGTCCATATTCTGTTTTATGTTACATGCATTTTGTAACTAAAAATCGACAATCTCTCCCCATGTGTGTAACTCTCCAAACTTTAAATTGAGGCAGTAGAAGAAGTTCCTTCATGCTTATTTAGTGATCCACCTAACTTGTCATTGCAGAATCATGAGCAGGAACTACATGTCCAAGTTTGACGAACTCCGTAAGGGAGACTACCTCATGTCCAACAACCATGAGTGGAAGGCCTGTTTCCAGGTGAGTGTCTGGAGCCTGAACGATACTATACTATAATACTAATAATATTATCATTTACACATATGGTTGGAGCATTGCAGTACACAGTTTAACCCATGTTTCCATCGTATCTGTCTTTCTAGGAGGATGGCAACTTTGTCATCTACAACTGGAAGCCCGTGTGGAACTCAGACACCGCTGGCCAGCGCGACGCCCACCGCCTGTGCATGCAGGAGGATGGCAACTTTGTCATGTACAAGAGGGACAACAAGATGATTTGGCAGACCAAGAGCCAGGCCTCTGGTGGCTTCAAGATGTGCCGCTTCTACCTGCGTAACGATGGCACCATGGTGGTGGAGAGGGAAGGAGAGGAGGTGTGGTCCTCTGCCCAGTCCAAGGGATTCAAGTAAGAACTCTGACCGCAGCTCGACCAGGGAGAGGAACGATGGCCGCACATTCCATCTAGTGCTGTATAATGTTATCTGTTATCTCCTTTGACCAATGTTCAATAAATAGTTTTTTCAAATTGTATCTCCTAGTGTTGTCTTTAATGTCTCTGATCTATCTGAAGTATGCGATGGCTATATTCAAATGAATGAGAGGGAGAAAGATTCTCTCCTGGCTATGAGTTTGATGAGAAAAAACGAAAATGGAGCAAACTTGGAGAAAAGGGAGCATTTGCGAGGCTTCACAATTGCTGAGTTGCGGCCCAGTTCACCGGACCATGTCACATAATGTTTTTTACTGAGCTGCAGTGTTACTTTTTAATGTTCTGCATACTGCAGGCAAGATCATGTCAGGCTCATGACTTTAATACAATTAAAACATTATAATAATCACTTCAAGCATTGTCTGTAACATTATTGTTTTATTGTCATTCTTTTAATTATATTCATTTTTGTTTAAGTAGAACACGTCCAGGACAATAAACAGCCAACATTCAAAATAATACAAACTTGTAAAGAGAGCAGTAGTCACTACAGAAAATAACACTACTGGATGGATGTGATGTTTTGTGTGTCTTCACTCACATTCCCATGATTGAAATCAGGTGTAGTGCTGAGGCACAAATGTGTACATTTCAAGCCTGCAAACTGCGACACTTTAAAAGAATGTGCAATAACACTATGTGCAATATGACAACCCTAGGGTACATAAGGTTCAGAGAATAGGAAATGTTAGAATAGGTATAGCATAGCATAGAGTACAGCACAGTGTTTTATTTGTATAGTATAGTATAGTGGATAGTGTACATAGCCTTTATTTATGTAAACCAGCTCCTTTCCCTTCTTATTTTTTAGTTTTTCTTTTTTCCTAGCACCAGGGGAGCCCCCCCTCCCAAATTTCGTTGTTTGGTACCTGTACTATATCAATGACAATAAAGACCATTCATTCATTCATTCATTTTCTTGATCAGCTTCTCCATAATTCCTTGGAGCCAATGGAACTCTCGTCATAATGACTAAGGCCAGGGGTGTCAAACTCAATTTCATCCCGGGCCACATCAACATTATGGTTGCCCTCAAAGGGCCGGTTGTAACTGTAAGACTAAATGTATCTACTCTATCATATTATATAATTGCCTCTGCATTCAATTATTATTGGTTTTAGTAATAACTTAATTCATAACTAGCTCTGAAAGCAGAAGCCTAGGAAAAATAATGGCAAGCAGACATTCAAGTGTACAACTATTGTACAATTTATTTAAAAAATGAGTTTGGTAACAAAAACACAGGCTTGTGCGTCGATATATATGCATGTACGTAGACACAAAAATACTGTATGTGAGCACACACATTTCTCTGTTATTAGAACATTAACCCCATGAATGTATGAGATAAAGAAACCCTCATTATTAGTCTGTCGCTGAGGAAGTTGTGCAGGAGATAGATCAGACATGTGGGGATGTTAAGGTGGTGTAGCTTCTGGATTATCAGGTGTTAAGGTGGTGTAGCTTCTGGATCATCAGGTGTTAAGGTGGTGTAGCTTCTGGATCATCAGGTGTTAAGGTGGTGTAGCTTCTGGATTATCAGGTGTTAAGGTGGTGTAGCTTCTGGATCATCAGGTGTTAAGGTGATGTAGCTTCTGGATCATCAGGTGTTAAGGTGGTGTAGCTTCTGGATCATCAGGTGTTAAGGTGGTGTAGCTTCTGGATCATCAGGTGCCTTTGGATGGTGTTGAACGCAGAGCTAAAGTCCACACAAAGGATCCTGGCGAAGGTGCCTGGGGAATCCAGGTGCTGGAGGAGGAGGTGCAGCAGGCAGGCCACAGCGTCCTCTGTGCTAGCTTTGTAGGCAAATTGAAGGGGGTCCAGTTGAGGAGTGACAACTGGAAGAAGGATGGCGAGCAACAGTTTTTCCAGCCACTTATGGAGGTGAGAGCAACGGGAAGGTAATGGTTGGGTTCTCTGGGCCGGGGTTTTTGGGGTACTGGGATGATGGAGGCAGTTTTCCAGAGGGTGGGTATTGTGGCCGTGTGGTAGGATTCACAGAAGAGTGAGTGGAGAATGGGTGCGAGTTCCAGGGCACAGGACTTCAGCACCTTAGCTGGGATGCCGTCAGGCCCTGGGGCTTTGATAACTTACACAGGCTAAGCTGACGCCGTACCTCCTCCTCTGAAAAGGGGTCCGGTTCGGCAGGGTCAGGTGGAGGGAGATTTCTCAGCAATTCCTCACTTACTGGTGTTGGATTTGGGTTCACATCCAGTTAGAATTATTACTTTTTGGAATGCCTGTTTGTTGTTCATGCTGCCAAATTCCTGCTCTATTTAGTTTCACCTCATTTTTTATTCTTCGATGAGCCAATTTGAGGCCAGTCCAGTCTTTGAGGCTGAAGGCTTTATGTTTTTCCTTCAGGCACTGTTTTATTTGGGGAGTGATCCAGGGTTTTGAGTTAGGATATTTTGTTATTAACTTAACTGGAATAATAGTGTCTATGCATAATTTGATGTAGTCTGTAATGACATGAACCTTGTCATTCAGGTCTCCGTAAAAAATCCTCCAGTCGGTGCATGCCAGGGAGCCTTGGAGTTGTGTAATGGCGTCCTCACCCCACTCTGGAGCGCTGTAGCATTGAGGCTGTCTGAGTGCGGTGTCATTCATTTGAATACAGCCATCGCATTCTTCAGATAGATCAGAGTCATTAAAGACAACACTAGTAGATACAATTGAAAAATAATTTATATTTATTGAACATTGGTCAAGGGAGATCACAGATGACATTATACAGCACTAGATGGAATGTGCGGCCATCGTTCCTCTCCCTGGTTGAGCTGCGGTCAGAGTTCTTACTTGAATCCCTTGGACTGGGCAGAGGACCACACCTCCTCTCCGTCCAGTGGCGTACCGCAAAATCCTGAGGCCCCCCCGCAAGGTGGCGGCGGGGGCCCTTTCGCAACGGAGGTTAAAAAAAACGTGTGTTTTTTAGAGTCCGTCGCATTATTGCACTCTACATTCTAAATGCTTGACTTAGCAAAAGGTACAAACAAGTGAGAGCAATGAGAGGGGGTGCTAGCAACCAATGTTAGGGGGCCCCCTAGTGGCTGGGGCCCCCCCGCGGTGCGTCGCTTGCGGGCCCGTCCGCTACGCCACTGTCTCCGTCCCTCTCCACCACCATGGTGCCATCGTTACGCAGGTAGAAGCGGCACATCTTGAAGCCACCAGAGGCCTGGCTCTTGGTCTGCCAAATCATCTTGTTGTCCCTCTTGTACATGACAAAGTTGCAGTCGTCCTGCATGCACAGGCGGTGGGCGTCGTGCTGGCCTGCGGTGTCTGAGTTCCACACGGGCTTCCAGTTGTAGATGACAAAGTTGCCATCCTCCTAGAAAGACAGATAGGATGGAAACATGGGTTTAACTGTGTACTGCAATGCTCCAACCATATGTGTAAATGATAATAATATTAGTATTATAGTATAGTATCGTTCAGGCTCCAGACACTCACCTGGAAACAGGCCTTCCACTCATGGTTGTTGGACATGAGGTAGTCTCCCTTACGGAGTTCAGCAAACTTGGACATGTAGTTCCTGCTCATGATTCTGCAATGACAAGTTAGGTAGATCACTAAATAAGCATGAAGGAACTTCTTCTACTGCCTCAATTTAAAGTTTGGAGAGTTACACACATGGAGAGTGATTGTTCATTTTTTGTTACAAAATGCAAGTAACATGAAACAGAATATGAACAATGTGGAAGTAACTCTCCACATATAAAAGATGTCTTGGAGACAGTGAAGACAGAGCAGATTTCCACTGAAGCAGAGAACTATGATAACACAGATATAACACAAAAACGTGCCACACAGTTCTGATACTATTGCAGAAAGAGGAGAGAAATCATGTATCGTGATTCAGCTTCACAGACCAAGAGAAGATAACTGTAAAAGACAGAGCGACAGATCACAGTTCTGATACTCACAGGCCGGCTGTGGAGTGGATGTTGAGTCTGATGAGTTTGCAGCTCGAGGTGAAGTGTCGCCTCCTTCAGAACCAGCAGCTTTTATAGTCAGAAGCAAGAGAGGAGCCCTTTCATGGAGAACACCCTCTCTGTCAAGCCATAATCCAATCTGTTTTATCGCAAGATATGTCTATTTCTGAACCAACTCGTAAAATATGCCCAGGCTCCTTTCTTCTGCAAAAGCAGCTTGTGAATGTGAAGAGGGGCCCGAGCTTGAATCCCCCACAGAATAAAAACCAGTCACAGAAAGGTGCAGCTAACCAGATACCGAATGTCTTGTTTTGCTTAACCATAACTGCTGCAGCACATAAAGGTTTTTAGGTTAGTTTTAAATATTTGTAGGGTTTGGGCCTGTTTGATTTCTTCAGGGAGTTTGTTCCAGGAGCATGCAACAGAGTGACTGAATGCTGCTTTCACTGCTGCATCATTTGTTGCTGTAACTTTTGCAAACATATTCTGTTGAGAATGCAGGCTGCCTTTTAATTCTTGGACTTTTTGTTGCTTTTCTTGGTGGCTAAGGTTAGCATACTTGGCCATACTTGTTTGGTTTCGAAGTGCCGCCGTAAATTGTATTCCTTGGGCACTGCCTCGTAGCAGTAGGGGGTAGTGATGGTCTAGTGGATAGTGAGTTGGACTTGTGATCGGAAGGTTGTGAGTTCAAATCCCGCCTGAAACCACACCACTACTAGTGTGTCCTTGAGTAAGGCACTTAGCCCTCAGTTACTCCAGGGGGAATGTCCCTGTAATTCGTAATTGTAAGTCACTTTGGATTAAAAGCGTCTGCTAAATGGCAAAATTAATTAATTAATAATTAATTAAAAATAATTAAGTAGCAAAGACACACCAGCTTGACTCCAATGAGCACAAAAATGTATTCACTTCCCATCTCTCTTTAAGCAAAACAAGACATTCGGTATGTGGTTAGCTGCACCTTTCTGTGATTGGTTTCTGTTCTGTGAAGGATTCAAGCTGTGACCCCTCTTCACATTCACAAGCTAGTTTTGGCAAAAAAATAGTCATATCTTGTGATGAAAGAGATTGGATTATGGCTTGACAGAGAGGGTGTTCTCCATGAAAGGGCTCCTCTCTTGCTTCTGACTATAAAAGCTGCTGGTTCTGAAGGAGATGACACTTCACCTCGAGCTGCAAACTCATCAGACTCAACATCCACTCCACAGCCGGCCTGTGAGTATCAGAACTGTGATCTGTCGCTCTGTCTTTTACAGTTCTCTTCTCTTGGTCTGTGAAGCTGAATCATGATACATGATTTCTCAGCTCTTTCTGCAATAGTATCAGAACTGTGTGGCAAGTTTCTGTGCTTTATCTGTGTTATCATCGTTCTCTGCTTCAGTGAAAATCTGCTCTGTCTTCACTGTCTGCAAGACATCTTTTATATGTGGACAGTTACTTCCACATATTCTGTTTTATGTTACATGCATTTTGTAACAACAAATCAACAATCTTTCTCCATTTGTGTAACTCTCCAAACTTTAAATTGAGGCAGTAGAAGAAGTTCCTTCATGCTTATTTAGTGATCCACCTAACTTGTCATTGCAGAATTATGAGCAGGAACTACATGTCCAAGTTTGACGAACTCCGTAAGGGAGACTACCTCATGTCCAACAACCATGAGTGGAAGGCCTGTTTCCAGGTGAGTGTCTGGAGCCTGAACGATACTATACTATAATACTAATAATATTACAATGTACACATATGGTTGGAGCATTGCAGTACACAGTTAAACCTATGTTTCCATCCTATCTGTCTTTCTAGGAGGATGGCAACTTTGTCATCTACAACTGGAAGCCTGTGTGGAATTCAGACACCGCTGGCCAGCGCGACGCCCACCGCCTGTGCATGCAGGAGGATGGCAACTTCGTCATGTACAAGAGGGACAACAAGATGATTTGGCAGACCAAGAGCCAGGCCTCTGGTGGCTTCAAGATGTGCCGCTTCTACCTGCGTAACGATGGCACCATGGTGGTGGAGAGGGAAGGAGAGGAGGTGTGGTCCTCTGCCCAGTCCAAGGGATTCAAGTAAGAACTCTGACCGCAGCTCGACCAGGGAGAGGAACGATGGCCGCACATTCCATCTAGTGCTGTATAATGTTATCTGTTATCTCCTTTGACCAATGTTCAATAAATAGTTTTTTCAAATTGTATCTCCTAGTGTTGTCTTTAATGTCTCTGATCTATCTGAAGTATGCGATGGCTGTATTCAAATGAATGAGAGGGATAAGATTCTCTCCTGGCTATGAGTTTGATGAGAGAACGAAAAGGGAGCAAACTTGGAGAAAAGGGAGCATTTGCGAGGCTTCACAATTGCTGAGTTGCGGCCCAGTTCACCGGACCATGTCACATAATGTTTTTTACTGAGCTGCAGTGTTACTTTTTAATGTTCTGCATACTGCAGGCAAGATCATGTCAGGCTCATGACTTTAATACAATTAAAACATTATAATAATCACTTCAAGCATTGTCTGTAACATTATTGTTTTATTGTCATTCTTTTAATTACATTCATTTTTGTTTAAGTAGAACACGTCCAGGACAATAAACAGCCAACATTCAAAAGAATACAAACTTGGAAAGAGAGCAGTAGTCACTACAGAAAATAACACTACTGGATGGATGTGATGTTTTGTGTGTCTTCACTCACATTCATTTTCTTGATCAGCTTCCCCATATTCCCTTGGAGCCAATGGAACTCTCGTCATAATGACTAAGGCCAGGGGTGTCAAACTCAATTTCATCCCGGGCCACATCAACATTATGGTTGCCCTCAAAGGGCCGGTTGTAACTGTAAGACTAAATGTATCTACTCTATCATATTATATAATTGCCTCTGCATTCAATTATTATTGGTTTTAGTAATAACTTAATTCATAACTAGCTCTGAAAGCAGAAGCCTAGGAAAAATAATGGCAAGCAGACATTCAAGTGTACAACTATTGTACAATTTATTTTAAAAATGAGTTTGGTAACAAAAACACAGGCTTGTGCGTCGATATATATGCATGTACGTAGACACAAAAATACTGTATGTGAGCACACACATTTCTCTGTTATTAGAACATTAACCCCATGAATGTATGAGATAAAGAAACCCTCATTATTAGTTTGTCGCTGAGGAAGTTGTGCAGGAGATAGACCAGACATGTGGGGATGTTAAGGTGGTGTAGCTTCTGGATCATCAGGTGTTACAGTGATGTAGCTTCTGGATCATCAGGTGTTAAGGTGGTGTAGCTTCTGGATCATCAGGTGTTAAGGTGATGTAGCTTCTGGATCATCAGGTGTTAAGGTGGTGTAGCTTCTGGATCATCAGGTGTTAAGGTGGTGTAGCTTCTGGATCATCAGGTGTTAAGGTGATGTAGCTTCTGGATCATCAGGTGTTAAGGTGATGTAGCTTCTGGATCATCAGGTGTTAAGGTGGTGTAGCTTCTGGATCATCAGGTGTTAAGGTGATGTAGCTTCTGGATCATCAGGTGCCTTTGGATGGTGTTGAACGCAGAGCTAAAGTCCACACAAAGGATCCTGGCGAAGGTGCCTGGGGAATCCAGGTGCTGGAGGAGGAGGTGCAGCAGGCCACAGCGTCCTCTGTGCTAGCTTTGTAGGCAAATTGAAGGGGGTCCAGTTGAGGAGTGACAACTGGAAGAAGGATGGCGAGCAACAGTTTTTCCAGCCACTTATGGAGGTGAGAGCAACGGGAAGGTAATGGTTGGGTTCTCTGGGCCGGGGTTTTTGGGGTACTGGGATGATTGAGGCAGTTTTCCAGAGGGTGGGTATTGTGGCCGTGTGGTAGGATTCACAGAAGAGTGAGTGGAGAATGGGTGCGAGTTCCAGGGCACAGGACTTCAGCACCTTAGCTGGGATGCCGTCAGGCCCTGGGGCTTTGATAACTTACACAGGCTAAGCTGACGCCGTACCTCCTCCTCTGAAAAGGGGTCCGGTTCTGCAGGGTCAGGTGGAGGGAGATTTCTCAGCAATTCCTCACTTACTGGTGTTGGATTTGGGTTCACATCCAGTTAGAATTATTACTTTTTGGAATGCCTGTTTGTTGTTCATGCTGCCAAATTCCTGCTCTATTTAGTTTCACCTCATTTTTTATTCTTCGATGAGCCAATTTGAGGCCAGTCCAGTCTTTGAGGCTGAAGGCTTTATGTTTTTCCTTCAGGCACTGTTTTATTTGGGGAGTGATCCAGGGTTTTGAGTTAGGATATTTTGTTATTAACTTAACTGGAATAATAGTGTCTATGCATAATTTGATGTAGTCTGTAATGACATGAACCTTGTCATTCAGGTCTCCGTAAAAAATCCTCCAGTCGGTGCATGCCAGGGAGCCTTGGAGTTGTGTAATGGCGTCCTCACCCCACTCTGGAGCGCTGTAGCATTGAGGCTGTCTGAGTGCGGTGTCATTCATTTGAATACAGCCATCGCATTCTTCAGATAGATCAGAGTCATTAAAGACAACACTAGTAGATACAATTGAAAAATAATTTATATTTATTGAACATTGGTCAAGGGAGATCACAGATGACATTATACAGCACTAGATGGAATGTGCGGCCATCGTTCCTCTCCCTGGTTGAGCTGCGGTCAGAGTTCTTACTTGAATCCCTTGGACTGGGCAGAGGACCACACCTCCTCTCCGTCCAGTGGCGTACCGCAAAATCCTGAGGCCCCCCCGCAAGGTGGCGGCGGGGGCCCTTTCGCAACGGAGGTTAAAAAAAACGTGTGTTTTTTAGAGTCCGTCGCATTATTGCACTCTACATTCTAAATGCTTGACTTAGCAAAAGGTACAAACAAGTGAGAGCAATGAGAGGGGGTGCTAGCAACCAATGTTAGGGGGCCCCCTAGTGGCTGGGGCCCGTCCGCGGTGCGTCGCTTGCGGGCCCGTCCGCTACGCCACTGTCTCCGTCCCTCTCCACCACCATGGTGCCATCGTTACGCAGGTAGAAGCGGCACATCTTGAAGCCACCAGAGGCCTGGCTCTTGGTCTGCCAAATCATCTTGTTGTCCCTCTTGTACATGACAAAGTTGCAGTCGTCCTGCATGCACAGGCGGTGGGCGTCGTGCTGGCCTGCGGTGTCTGAGTTCCACACGGGCTTCCAGTTGTAGATGACAAAGTTGCCATCCTCCTAGAAAGACAGATAGGATGGAAACATGGGTTTAACTGTGTACTGCAATGCTCCAACCATATGTGTAAATGATAATAATATTAGTATTATAGTATAGTATCGTTCAGGCTCCAGACACTCACCTGGAAACAGGCCTTCCACTCATGGTTGTTGGACATGAGGTAGTCTCCCTTACGGAGTTCAGCAAACTTGGACATGTAGTTCCTGCTCATGATTCTGCAATGACAAGTTAGGTAGATCACTAAATAAGCATGAAGGAACTTCTTCTACTGCCTCAATTTAAAGTTTGGAGAGTTACACACATGGAGAGTGATTGTTCATTTTTTGTTACAAAATGCAAGTAACATGAAACAGAATATGAACAATGTGGAAGTAACTCTCCACATATAAAAGATGTCTTGGAGACAGTGAAGACAGAGCAGATTTCCACTGAAGCAGAGAACTATGATAACACAGATATAACACAAAAACGTGCCACACAGTTCTGATACTATTGCAGAAAGAGGAGAGAAATCATGTATCGTGATTCAGCTTCACAGACCAAGAGAAGATAACTGTAAAAGACAGAGCGACAGATCACAGTTCTGATACTCACAGGCCGGCTGTGGAGTGGATGTTGAGTCTGATGAGTTTGCAGCTCGAGGTGAAGTGTCGCCTCCTTCAGAACCAGCAGCTTTTATAGTCAGAAGCAAGAGAGGAGCCCTTTCATGGAGAACACCCTCTCTGTCAAGCCATAATCCAATCTGTTTTATCGCAAGATATGTCTATTTCTGAACCAACTCGTAAAATATGCCCAGGCTCCTTTCTTCTGCAAAAGCAGCTTGTGAATGTGAAGAGGGGCCCGAGCTTGAATCCCCCACAGAATAAAAACCAGTCACAGAAAGGTGCAGCTAACCAGATACCGAATGTCTTGTTTTGCTTAACCATAACTGCTGCAGCACATAAAGGTTTTTAGGTTAGTTTTAAATATTTGTAGGGTTTGGGCCTGTTTGATTTCTTCAGGGAGTTTGTTCCAGGAGCATGCAACAGAGTGACTGAATGCTGCTTTCACTGCTGCATCATTTGTTGCTGTAACTTTTGCAAACATATTCTGTTGAGAATGCAGGCTGCCTTTTAATTCTTGGACTTTTTGTTGCTTTTCTTGGTGGCTAAGGTTAGCATACTTGGCCATACTTGTTTGGTTTCGAAGTGCCGCCGTAAATTGTATTCCTTGGGCACTGCCTCGTAGCAGTAGGGGGTAGTGATGGTCTAGTGGATAGTGAGTTGGACTTGTGATCGGAAGGTTGTGAGTTCAAATCCCGCCTGAAACCACACCACTACTAGTGTGTCCTTGAGTAAGGCACTTAGCCCTCAGTTACTCCAGGGGGAATGTCCCTGTAATTCGTAATTGTAAGTCGCTTTGGATTAAAAGCGTCTGCTAAATGGCAAAATTAATTAATTAATAATTAATTAAAAATAATTAAGTAGCAAAGACACACCAGCTTGACTCCAATGAGCACAAAAATGTATTCACTTCCCATCTCTCTTTAAGCAAAACAAGACATTCGGTATGTGGTTAGCTGCACCTTTCTGTGATTGGTTTCTGTTCTGTGAAGGATTCAAGCTGTGACCCCTCTTCACATTCACAAGCTAGTTTTGGCAAAAAAATAGTCATATCTTGTGATGAAAGAGATTGGATTATGGCTTGACAGAGAGGGTGTTCTCCATGAAAGGGCTCCTCTCTTGCTTCTGACTATAAAAGCTGCTGGTTCTGAAGGAGATGACACTTCACCTCGAGCTGCAAACTCATCAGACTCAACATCCACTCCACAGCCGGCCTGTGAGTATCAGAACTGTGATCTGTCGCTCTGTCTTTTACAGTTCTCTTCTCTTGGTCTGTGAAGCTGAATCATGATACATGATTTCTCAGCTCTTTCTGCAATAGTATCAGAACTGTGTGGCAAGTTTCTGTGCTTTATCTGTGTTATCATCGTTCTCTGCTTCAGTGAAAATCTGCTCTGTCTTCACTGTCTCCAAGACATCTTTTATATGTGGACAGTTACTTCCACATATTCTGTTTTATGTTACATGCATTTTGTAACAACAAATCAACAATCTTTCTCCATTTGTGTAACTCTCCAAACTTTAAATTGAGGCAGTAGAAGAAGTTCCTTCATGCTTATTTAGTGATCCACCTAACTTGTCATTGCAGAATTATGAGCAGGAACTACATGTCCAAGTTTGACGAACTCCGTAAGGGAGACTACCTCATGTCCAACAACCATGAGTGGAAGGCCTGTTTCCAGGTGAGTGTCTGGAGCCTGAACGATACTATACTATAATACTAATAATATTACAATGTACACATATGGTTGGAGCATTGCAGTACACAGTTAAACCTATGTTTCCATCCTATCTGTCTTTCTAGGAGGATGGCAACTTTGTCATCTACAACTGGAAGCCCGTGTGGAATTCAGACACCGCTGGCCAGCGCGACGCCCACCGCCTGTGCATGCAGGAGGATGGCAACTTCGTCATGTACAAGAGGGACAACAAGATGATTTGGCAGACCAAGAGCCAGGCCTCTGGTGGCTTCAAGATGTGCCGCTTCTACCTGCGTAACGATGGCACCATGGTGGTGGAGAGGGAAGGAGAGGAGGTGTGGTCCTCTGCCCAGTCCAAGGGATTCAAGTAAGAACTCTGACCGCAGCTCGACCAGGGAGAGGAACGATGGCCGCACATTCCATCTAGTGCTGTATAATGTTATCTGTTATCTCCTTTGACCAATGTTCAATAAATAGTTTTTTCAAATTGTATCTCCTAGTGTTGTCTTTAATGTCTCTGATCTATCTGAAGTATGCGATGGCTGTATTCAAATGAATGAGAGGGATAAGATTCTCTCCTGGCTATGAGTTTGATGAGAGAACGAAAAGGGAGCAAACTTGGAGAAAAGGGAGCATTTGCGAGGCTTCACAATTGCTGAGTTGCGGCCCAGTTCACCGGACCATGTCACATAATGTTTTTTACTGAGCTGCAGTGTTACTTTTTAATGTTCTGCATACTGCAGGCAAGATCATGTCAGGCTCATGACTTTAATACAATTAAAACATTATAATAATCACTTCAAGCATTGTCTGTAACATTATTGTTTTATTGTCATTCTTTTAATTACATTCATTTTTGTTTAAGTAGAACACGTCCAGGACAATAAACAGCCAACATTCAAAAGAATACAAACTTGGAAAGAGAGCAGTAGTCACTACAGAAAATAACACTACTGGATGGATGTGATGTTTTGTGTGTCTTCACTCACATTCATTTTCTTGATCAGCTTCCCCATATTCCCTTGGAGCCAATGGAACTCTCGTCATAATGACTAAGGCCAGGGGTGTCAAACTCAATTTCATCCCGGGCCACATCAACATTATGGTTGCCCTCAAAGGGCCGGTTGTAACTGTAAGACTAAATGTATCTACTCTATCATATTATATAATTGCCTCTGCATTCAATTATTATTGGTTTTAGTAATAACTTAATTCATAACTAGCTCTGAAAGCAGAAGCCTAGGAAAAATAATGGCAAGCAGACATTCAAGTGTACAACTATTGTACAATTTATTTTAAAAATGAGTTTGGTAACAAAAACACAGGCTTGTGCGTCGATATATATGCATGTACGTAGACACAAAAATACTGTATGTGAGCACACACATTTCTCTGTTATTAGAACATTAACCCCATGAATGTATGAGATAAAGAAACCCTCATTATTAGTTTGTCGCCACAGCGTCCTCTGTGCTAGCTTTGTAGGCAAATTGAAGGGGGTCCAGTTGAGGAGTGACAACTGGAAGAAGGATGGCGAGCAACAGTTTTTCCAGCCACTTATGGAGGTGAGAGCAACGGGAAGGTTATGGTTGGGTTCTCTGGGCCGGGGTTTTTGGGCTACTGGGATGATGGA
This sequence comes from Nansenia antarctica, assembly GCF_963989245.1. NCBI lineage: Eukaryota > Metazoa > Chordata > Actinopteri > Argentiniformes > Microstomatidae > Nansenia > Nansenia antarctica. Next base: position 35,743,088 of record NC_137676.1, read on the forward strand.
GGCAGTTTTCCAGAGGGTGGGTATTCTGGCCGTGTGGTAGGATTCACAGAAGAGTGAGTGGAGAATGGGTGCGAGTTCCAGGCTTCAGACTTCAGCACCTTAGCTGGGATGCCGTCAGGCCCTGGGGCTTTGATAACTTACACAGGCTAAGCTGACGCCGTACCTCCTCCTCTGAAAAGGGGTCCGGTTCTGCAGGGTCAGGTGGAGGGAGATTTCTCAGCAATTCCTCACTTACTGGTGTTGGATTTGGGTTCACATCCAGTTAGAATTATTACTTTTTGGAATGCCTGTTTGTTGTTCATGCTGCCAAATTCCTGCTCTATTTAGTTTCACCTCATTTTTTATTCTTCGATGAGCCAATTTGAGGCCAGTCCAGTCTTTGAGGCTGAAGGCTTTATGTTTTTCCTTCAGGCACTGTTTTATTTGGGGAGTGATCCAGGGTTTTGAGTTAGGATATTTTGTTATTAACTTAACTGGAATAATAGTGTCTATGCATAATTTGATGTAGTCTGTAATGACATGAACCTTGTCATTCAGGTCTCCGTAAAAAATCCTCCAGTCGGTGCATGCCAGGGAGCCTTGGAGTTGTGTAATGGCGTCCTCACCCCACTCTGGAGCGCTGTAGCATTGAGGCTGTCTGAGTGCGGTGTCATTCATTTGAATACAGCCATCGCATTCTTCAGATAGATCATCTTATCGGTCGTATTTTTCAGGTTTTCTGCCCGAAATGACATGCCCACAGTGAATATAGAATATCTCCACAATCATAAGGGCCTTCATAATGATCTTGGTATTAAATGAAAGCTAACACCTGTGGGGTGACTTTAGAAGTGTCAGAATCAAAATATATGTTACTGTGTCAGAGTAAATAGAGCTAGAACATTGTGAAAGATCTCAAATTCACTCTGCCTTAAGATAAAACTGCTTTTAGAGTCAATATCAGCTTGGAAACCTGACTGAATAAGCCCAAATCATCTAGGAATCAGTACTCCAGGGTCTGATGAGTACTTGTGCCATATTAGATGCTAGTAATGTGAACCAGTGCAACTTTGTACCTGTTTTAGTACAGGTATGTTTAGGCGGAAAACCAAATTGTGCCATTTGGAGACATTTTGTCACCATTGATTGATTGATTGAAAACTTTATTAGAAGATTTGCAGAAGTAGGTACATGAAAGTACATATTACATACAAGGTCAACTAACAGGATAAAAACCCAAGAAAGCCACTGGCTTATTTCAATTGGGGTCCTTGATACTCAATTCATCGTTACATGTAAGACAGACAAAAAACTAGTACTATCTACAAGATAATACAGACAAATAACTAGTACTATCTACAAGATAAACATACATCCAACATGGGAAGAACAATACAACAAAACATAAGGTATGTACAGCGGGTAGGACAGGTGGGGACATACACCACAGGTGGGGGCGGGGGACAAAACACAAAGTATGTACAGTGGGTAGTTCGGGCAGGGGGACAGACATATAATATGTACAATGGGTAGTTCGGGCGGGGGGACAAAACAACAAGTATGTACAGTGTGTGGTCATGGTGGGGGGGGGGGGGGTACAAAAACACCAGTAGATTTAGGCGGGGGGGAGGGGGGGGGGGCGACATAATAACATTGCGTTTGCTCAGAGTGTAGACCAGGTAGGGGGGTGGGACAAAACAACTAGTATGTGCAGAGGGTATTTCAGGTGGGGGGGGGGGGGGGTGTGACATAACAACAAAACAACAAGAATATATAGAGGGTAGTCCAGGTGGGGGTGTAGTCTTTTAATTTGATTTTTGATTTAGAGGGTCCAGTTACGGATTGCAGCCTCCTGTAAATGTTTTTTGAGAGTGTTTTGGGCAGTGTTTTGCACTCCTTTAAGATTATAGGAAGGGCGTTCCACATTTTTACTGCATAGTTTGCAAACGAGTTTAACCCCTTGTTTGTGGTGCAACGCGGTTGAACGTGGTTAGTGGAGCTTCCTCTGGTATTGTATGTGTGGACGTTGTTCACTTTTTGGAAGTATGTTGACAGGTACTTGGGTGTCTTTGTGGTGTAGCGTATCTTGAAGACCAGGCCCAGTGCAAGCTGCTGCACTCTGTCAACTACTCGTAGCCAATCAATGCTCAAAAAATGAGCAGCGGTTAGATGTGTCCTAGGGTTGAGGCCTAGCAGAAGCCTAACCAGTTTATTTTGGGCTGTCTGGAGTCTTGTTTTTAGGGCCTTTGTGGTTCTATAGTACCATGATGTTACGGCATAGTCGAAGTGACATTGAATGAGAGCTCCTGATAGGGTCCTCAGTGTGTTTTTACTGACAAGTGAGGATATCCTGTACAAGAATCTAGTTCTATGGTTAACTTTTTTGATTACTTTTGCTGCCATTTTATCTCCGGAAAGATTTGCCTCTAAGATGGAGCCCAGGTATGTAATATCCTCTTTTCTTGTGATAGTAATGTTACCCACTTTTATATTGTAATTTACAGCCTTTCTGAGTTTAGATGGGGATCCGTATAGGATGGTTTCAGTTTTACCTAGGTGTATTGATAGTTTATTGTCAGCTAGCCAGATGCAGATTCTACTCAGTTCAGTGCTTAGCGCTTTTTCCACCTGCAATATGTCCCTGTCAGAGACCAGCAGAGCCGAGTCATCCGCGAACAGGAACAAATTGCAATCACATGCTGATGACATGTCATTCACATATATTAGGAACAGTAAAGGTCCCAATATGCTTCCTTGTGGAACGCCGCAGGTCACTGGGAGGGGGGGGGACAGTGTTCCGTTCACACTAACCACCTGTTCCCTCCCCTCTAAGTAGGATTGCATCCAGCTCACCGATGTTCTATCGAACCCAATTGCTTTCAGTTTATCTAACAATATGTGGTGATTTACTGTGTCGAAGGCCTTCTGGAGGTCCAGCATGACCATGCCGCAGTACTTGCCCGAGTCCACCTCAAGGTTGATGTGGTCGTTCAAATAGAGAAGGCATGTGTCAGTGGAATGGGATGTTCTGAATCCTGATTGAAATTCATACATCAGATTTTTTTCGGTAAGGTACCTATCAACCTGTTCATAAACTATTTTTTCCATAAGTTTCGAGATGGAATTAAGAATAGAAACAGGTCGGTAGTTGCCTGGGTCTAATTTGCTTCCTTTTTCATACAGTGGGGTTACCCTTGCTATTTTAAAGTCAAGGGGGACGTGTCCCTGTTTGATGGAGAGGTTTATTATGTGGGTGATGATTGGGGTAATGGGGGCAGCTGAGTCTTTTAGAAATCTGGCTGGAATATTGTCATGGCCCGTGGCCTTTTCTGAGTGTAGAGCGCCCAGTTTTTTAAACACCTCATCGTTTGACACCATGGAGAGTTTAAAATCATCTTTGCGTACACCCAGTTTATTGTAGAATGCACGGATGTGCTCTACACCATAACGCCCTGAGTGGGGTGGTAGATTGTTAACTAATTTAGTGGCTATGGTTGTAAAGAAAGTGTTTAAGCACTTAGCCACATCCAGCTTGTCTGTAAAGAGAGAATCTCCAGATTTTATGCTGATGTTTGTAGACCTGGTTTTGAGTTTTTGACTGCAACCTAGTTGGCTATTAAGTAGCTTCCAAAGGTCACGTGGTTTGTTTAAGTTTTCTTCGATTTTGTTATCGAGGTATGTTTTCTTAGCAGATTTGGTCATGGTAATTACCTGATTGCATAGTTTGTTGCATTGTTTTTTAATTTTCTCAAAGTGGGTTTTGAGATCTTCGTTTAAGTGTTTCACTAATTTTGATTTGCATTTTTGAACTTCAGAGCATTTTAGGTCTCTGACTTTCATAGCATTTAGAATGTCCGAATTCATCCATGGTTCCGATCGGGCTTTAACCCTGGTGGTTCTCATGGGGGCTATACTGTCAATAATATTTAGGAATTTGGTTTTGAAACCTAGCCATGCCTCCTCAACCTGTGTGCTTTTTAGTTCATCTAACCAGTCTTGATTCTCCAGTTTATGGTTTAAGGCCTCACTAGAATAGGATTTAAGGGATCTAGTGGTTACAGTTTTATGACCGCCAGCCTTGGGTTTATGCTTTTTACGAGTGCAAAAGATCATGTAATGATCACTTAGCCCACATACAATAACCCCACTCTTGGAGATTTTGGACTCATCCGATGTTAGAATGAGATCTATGGTGGTTTGAGTAGAAATACACACCCTAGTGGGTTTGGTAATTTGTTGGCGGAGACCGTGTAATTCAGAAAACCTAGTGAAGGATTTGAAGACGGATGCTTCATTTCTGAGCATGTCCGTGTTCCAATCCCCAATAAGAATATTTTCCACACAGTCAACGTCATCCAAGCACCCCTCAAGAATATCATAGAAATCATTCTGATCGGGAGGTCTGTAGATAGTACCAACCAGCACCGGTTTTGCTTTGTTAAAGATAATTTCAACCCAAACAGATTCTAATTCGTCATGATTCAGGTCATACCGGGTGTTAAAGATAATATCGTTGTGAATGTACATGCAGACACCACCCCCATACCTGTTCCTGTCGTTTCTGATGACTGAGTAGTTTACTATTTCAATCTCTGGGTCTTTGATTGATTCATCAAACTTGGTCTCAGAGAAGCTCAAAATGTGAACCTTGCTGTCATGGAACATTTCTCTGATTTGGTCCAGTTTAGGCACAAGACTGTTCACATTAAGGTGAACAATATGCAGGCCCTTACTGCTGTGTCCAAAAAGAGTGTTTATGTCCTTGACTTGGAAATAGTCTCCATTCAGGTCATCGTCAAGTTGAGGATTGGGGGATGGGGGGGGGTTGCCCATTGTTCCACGGTTTCGGTAGAGAGTCTCCGGGTGGTGGGGGAGGGGGGGTCGTCGCCGGGTGGGGGAGGGAGGGGGGAGGGGGGGTCGTCGCCGGGTGGGGGAGGGAGGGGGGAGGGGGGGTCGTCGCCGGGTGGGGGAGGGGGACGTCGTTGATGGTGTTTCTACCGGCCGTGAGCTGCCTCCAGGACTCGGTGAAACGAGCCATGAAAACTGCATTGAAGGCCGGGAAGTAGCCGTAGTCTCCCCAGGTCTCGGTGGTTGGAGATGGGACATCAATGGGGGTTGTGTGAGGGGGCTGGGGGTCCTCGGTCTCGTCTGAGGCGGCAGTGGTGGTGGTGACTCCTCTGTGTTCACTGGATAGCTGGTGGAAGCTAGGTGGGGGGCTAATGTTGTTAGCATAGCTCCCCTCTGTTTTGTTAGCCTCGTTTGTATCCAGGAAGTCCGCTGCCGGTGCCGGTGTGACGACAATGGCGTCGCTAGCAACAGTTGCCTGGGAAAAGCACAGCTGTTCTCTGGCCAAACGTGTAGCTTGCCTGGTTGTAACTGGACCGGGAACCATCAGTGTATCAGACTTTCTCTTGTATCAAGACTGTAAAATTATTATATTTCATTGACAGATTACTATAGGTATAATTTGCACCCACATTTATCTGTTTAGACTCTGTTTCCACCAAGCAGGGCCCTGCTGCGCGCTTGTCTGTGCGCCCCTATGGCGCACCCGCCTCTTTTTCACACAAGGTCAAATTATGCAGTCAAATTACTCCCAAAACCATTGGTCAGAATGTCATGATTGACCCCTCATTTGAATCGTCAGAGCCAATAGAATCGAGCAGAGGCGGACAAAAATGACTTTCGAGGACCAATGATATGGAAATTCGGGGGTTGAAGCCAAGCAAGCTTGGTTTTGCTATGTGACGTGTCTGTCAACAAGGGCTTGTGACTCGCACTCTATTTACCGGCCGACGGAAAAAACGATGTAGACGTTTACAATGGAATCTAATGAATCGTTTGCGACATTGATGAACATTATTGATAAAGGTAAGCTCTTTATATCTGTTATATTAAACACGTGTCACGGTGGATAAGAAGACAACACTAGTAGATACAATTGAAAAATTATTTATATTTATTGAACGTCAAGGGAGATAACAGATGACATTATACAGCATCATCATTATACAGCGTCATCGTTCCTCTCCCTGGTCGAGCTGCGGTCAGAGTTCTTACTTGAATCCCTTGGACTGGGCAGAGGACCACACCTCCTCTCCGTCCCTCTCCACCACCATGGTGCCATCGTTACGCAGGTAGAAGCGGCACATCTTGAAGCCACCAGAGGCCTGGCTCTTGGTCTGCCAAATCATCTTGTTGTCCCTCTTGTACATGACAAACTGTATTTTCCCCTGCAATATTCTTCTGTTGGTATCGTAACTCTCGTTTTGAGCTTCAAGTGCTGGTAGGTGTATGTCAGTCACAGGTGTGTGACTGGCACCTGAATGGCACCTAATTGACAGGAATGATATTCTGGGGCCAGTGGCGATCCCATATCTCCAGAATCTGGGACCTAACTCCATCCTCCAGGATGACAACGCTCGCCCCCACAGAGCCAGGATCATCACAGAGCACCTCCAGAATTTGGGAGTGGAGGGGGTGGAATGGCCTGCCGTGAGTCCAGACTTCAACCCAATTGAACACTTGTGGGATCAGCTTGGGCGTGCTGTACGTGCCAGAGTGACCAACGCAACCATGTTGGCTGACTTGCGGCAAATCCTGGTTGAGGAATAGGGTTCCGTCCCACAGCAGTGTGTGACCAGGCTGGTGACCAGCATGAGGAGGAGGTGCCAAGCTGTTGTGACTGCGTATGGATCTTCCACACGCTACTGAGGTCCCTGACAGTGTAAAATTAATAATGTGTAAAAATGGCCAACATGTGTTGTTTTTTCCTTATTACTGTGGGAGAGTGCAATCATCCAATCCACCAAGCAACTCAAAACGAGAGTGAATACCAACAGAAGAATATAGGGGATTTTGGAAGATATTTTTGGGCCGCTACCCACACGTTTAGCTGTGTTGCTCATTCCACGAATGCATGATCCTTACAAGTTGTAGCTCGTTGTAAAGGTGACTAATCAGGCTTTCCAACGATATAAAATACAATACCAATTGGTATTATTAAAGGGGAGGAATAATCAACCAAAATAACGTTTCCAAACTTTTTCTGAGGGGTTTATATCGACGCACAAGCACGTGTTTTTGTTACCAAACTCATTTTTTAAATAAATTGTACAATAGTTGTACACTTGAATGACTGCTTGCCATTATTTTTCCTAGACTTCTGCTTTCTGAGCTAGTTATTAATTAAGTTATTACTAAAACCAATAATAATTGAATGCAGAGGCAATTCTATAATATGATAGAGTAGATACATGTAGTCTTACAGTTACAACCGGCCCTTTGAGGGCAACCATAATGCTGATGTGGCCCGGGATGAAATTGAGTTTGACACCCCTGGCCTTAGTCATTATGACGAGAGTTCCATTGGCTCCAAGGAATTATGGGGAAGCTGATCAAGAAAATGAATGTGAGTGAAGACACACAAAACATCACATCCATCCAGTAGTGTTATTTTCTGTAGTGACTACTGCTCTCTTTACAAGTTTGTATTCTTTTGAACGTTGGCTGTTTATTGTCCTGGACCTGTTCTACTTCAACCAAAATTAATGTAATTAAAAGAATGACAATAAAACAATAATGTTGCAGACAATGCTTGAAGTGATTATTATAATGTTTTAATTGTATTAAAGTCATGGGCCTGACATGATCTTGCCTGCAGTATGCAGAACATTAAAAAGTAACACTGCAGCACAATAAAACATTATGTGATGTGGTCTGGTGAACTGGGCCGCAATTCTGCAATTGTGAAGCCTCGCAAACAGAGCTGCTAAGTCTCACGCTTTGGCCGTGAGGCACACGCATATCAACCAGTTCACACTCTCACACGCCACAGCTCAAATTTCTCACGCCGAGAAATAACAATTGTTTTGCAGGACTTTTATTTTTGAAATTCCTTGAAAGAAAGCTACCGGACATGAGTTTCGTGGCATCTTTCAGCACGCACGTTAACTTGAGTCTGCAATCGAAGCGGGAGGCGGGCACTGATGGAAGAATCTGTGTTCCCGCAAGCTGCATGTAAGAACGTAGCAAGTATGTGCATACAACATCGTATCTGGTAGCCTACTGGTACTTTCAAACCGTTGTTTCATCCGGTAACAAAGTCATCTCTTTTTCGGGGTGATGGAGGAGAGATTGGCAGTGAAATTCCAGATAAAATCCATGATGGGACTTTGCTCATCATCCTCCGTCCTCACACACTCATGTCTTTCCCCCTCCATTAATCTTCTCTTATTCAACACGAGTGTGAAAACGGATTGTATCCTTTATCTCAGAGACACTATGGCATACCGTTTTTTAATAGGCCTACTGACTTAATTTGGGTGAGATGATAGGCCTACGTTGCAACTTTAGAGTTTTGGTAACTGTTTTTTGTTTCTCTACTGTAACAGAGCACTGTACTGTACATTAATAATAATAATAATTAATAATAATAATAATTAATGGTAATAATAATAATAATATTGTTATTAATTAAAATGTACAATACAAATACAACAATTGGGGGTACCTCAAAATGTGAGCGTGCTGCGCGCACACAAGATCAACCGCCAAGGCCTCATTCTGACCCAGGAAAAACCCTGGTATGTACTGTATAACATGATAGCCATCTATGAGCAATGCACTATAAGATGATGACCAAGGGTCTTTCTGCTGCTGACCAAGGGGCTGAGTCCTGTTGATGGGGCCCAATTTTCTTTTAGACTCTGTAGGCTACTGTATTTGTTTATTAATATTTCATAAATATGATATATTGTCTGAATTTGTCCTGTTTTATCAAATGTTCCAATTATTTTCATTTCTTGTGCTGGTTTATTATGAACAACATGTAAAATTGCATGAAACTAGCACAAATAATTGGGTGGGAGAGAGGGGCAACCGCTGCCAAAACGTGCACAGTTTTGGGTCGCTCCATCGCCAAAAAATCTCACTCCGAACTTTAGGTGAAACTTGGCAGCCCTGCTCGCAAATATTCCCATTTCTCCAAGTTTGCTTCCTTTTCGTTCTCTCATCAAACTCATAGCCAGGAGAGAATCTTTCTCCCTCTCATTCATTTGAATACAGCCATCGCATACTTCAGATAGATCAGTCATTAAAGACAACACTAGTAGATACAATTTCAAAAAACGATTTATTGAACATTGGTCAAGGGAGATCAAAGATGACATTATACAGCACTAGATGGAATTTGCGGTCATCGTTCCTCTCCCTGGTCGAGCTGCGGTCAGAGTTCTTACTTGAATCCCTTGGACTGGGCAGAGGACCACACCTCCTCTCCGTCCCTCTCCACCACCATGGTGCCATCGTTACGCAGGTAGAAGCGGCACATCTTGAAGCCACCAGAGGCCTGGCTCTTGGTCTGCCAAATCATCTTGTTGTCCCTCTTGTACATGACAAAGTTGCAGTCGTCCTGCATGCACAGGCGGTGGGCGTCGTGCTGGCCAGCGGTGTCTGAGTTCCACACAGGCTTCCAGTTGTAGATGACAAAGTTGCCATCCTCCTAGAAAGACAGATAGGATGGAAACATGGGTTTAACTGTGTACTGCAATGCTCCAACCATATGTGTAAATGATAATATTATTAGTATTATAGTATAGTATGGTTCACGCTCCAGACACTCACCTGGAAACAGGCCTTCCACTCATGGTTGTTGGACATGAGGTAGTCTCCCTTACGGAGTTCGTCAAACTTAGACATGTAGTTCCTGCTCATGATTCTGCAATGACAAGTTAGGTGGATCACTAAATAAGAATGAAGGAACTTCTTCTACTGCCTCATTTTAAAGTTTGGAGAGTTACACACATGGAGAGAGATTGTTGATTTTTTGTTACAAAATGCATGTAACATTAAACAGAATATGAACAATGTGGAAGTAACTCTCCACATATAAAAGATGTATTGGAGACAGTGAAGACAGAACAGATTTTCACTGAAGCAGAGAACTATGATATAACTAACACAGATATAACACAGAAACTTGCCACACAGTTCTGATACTATTGCAAAAAGAGGAGAGAAATCATGTATCATGATTCAGCTTCACAGAACAAGAGAAGAGAACTGTAAAAGACAAAGCTACAGATCACAGTTCGGATACTCACAGGCCGGCTGTGGAGTGGATGTTGAGTCTGATGAGTTTGCAGCTCGAGGTGAAGTGTCGTCTCCTTCAGAACCAGCAGCTTTTATATCCAGAACCAAGAGAGGAGCCCTTTCATGGAGAACACCCTCTCTGTCAAGCCATAATCCAATCTGTTTTATCGCAAGTTATGTCTATTTCTGAGCCAACTTGTAAAATATGCCCAGGCTCCTTTCGTCTGCAAAACCAGCTTGTGAATGTGAAGAGGGGCCAGAGCTTGAATCCTTCACAGAACAAAAAACAATCAGAGAAAGGTGTAGCTAACCACATACCGAATGTCTTGTTTTGCTTAACCATAACTGCTGCAGAACATAAAGGTTTTTAGGTTAGTTTTAAATATTTGTAGGGTTTGGGCCTGTTTGATTTCTTCAGGGAGTTTGTTCCAGTAGCATGCAACAGAGTGACTGAATGCTGCTTTCACTGCTGCATCATTTGTTGCTGTAACTTTTGCAAACATATTCTGTTGACAATGCAGGCTGCCTTTTAATTCTTGGACTTTTTGTTGCTTTTCTTGGTGGCTAAGGTTAGCATACTTGGCCATACTTGTTTGGTGTCGAAGTGCCGCCGTAAATTGTATTCCTTGGGCACTGCCTCGTAGCAAAGACAAACCAGCTTGCCTCCAATAAGCACAAACATGTATTCACTTTCCCATCTCTCTTCGGTATGTGGTTAGCTGCACAGTTCTGTGATTGGTTTTTGTTCTGTGAAGGATTCAAGCTCTGGCCCCTCTTTACATTCACAAGCTGGTTTTGTACACATTTATGTGCAGAAGAAAGGACCCTGGGCATATCTTACTAATTTTACAAATTGGCTCAGACATAAAACATATCTTGCGATAAAACAGATTGAATTACGGCTTGACAGAGAGGGTGTTCTCCATGAAAGGGCTCCTCTCTTGGTTCTGGCTATAAAAGCTGCTGCTTCTGAAGGAGATGACACTTCACCTCGAGCTGCAAACTCATCAGACTCAACATCCACTCCACAGCCGGCCTGTGAGTATCAGAACTGTGATCTGTCGCTCTGTCTTTTAGAGTTCTCTTCTCTTGGTCTGTGAAGCCGAATCATGATGCATGATTTCTCTCCTCTTTCTGCAATAGTATCAGAACTGTGTTATATCTGTGTTATCATAGTTCTCTGCTTCAGTGAAAATCTGCTCTGTCTTCACTGTCTCCAACACATCTTTTATATGTGGAGAGTTACTTCCACATTGTTCGATTCTGTTTTATGTTACATGCATTTTGTAACAAAAAATCAACAATCTCTCTCCATGTGTGTAACTCTCCAAACTTTAAATTGAGGCAGTAGAAGAAGTTCCTTCATGCTTATTTAGTGATCCACCTAACTTGTCATTGCAGAATCATGAGCAGGAACTACATGTCCAAGTTTGACGAACTCCGTAAGGGAGACTACCTCATGTCCAACAACCATGAGTGGAAGGCCTGTTTCCAGGTGAGTGTCTGGAGCCTGAACGATACTATACTATAATACTAATAGCATTGCAGTACACAGTTTAATCTATGTTTCCATCCTATCTGTCTTTCTAGGAGGATGGCAACTTTGTCATCTACAACTGGAAGCCCGTGTGGAACTCAGACACCGCAGGCCAGCGCGACGCCCACCGCCTGTGCATGCAGGACGACTGCAACTTCGTCATGTACAAGAGGGACAACAAGATGATTTGGCAGACCAAGAGCCAGGCCTCTGGTGGCTTCAAGATGTGCCGCTTCTACCTGCGTAACGATGGCACCATGGTGGTGGAGAGGGACGGAGAGGAGGTGTGGTCCTCTGCCCAGTCCAAGGGATTCAAGTAAGAACTCTGACAGCAGCTCGACCAGGGAGAGGAATGATGACCGCACATTCCACCTAGTGCTATATGTTATCTGTTATCTCCCTTGATCAATGTTCAATAAATATACATTATTTTTCAATTGTATCTACTAGTGTTGTCTTTAATGACTCTGATCTATCTGAAGAATGTGATGGCTGTATTCAAATGAATGAGAGGGAGAAAGCTCCTCTCCTGGCTGAGAGAACGAAAAGCGAGCATACTTGGGAGAAAAGGGAGCATTTGCGAGGCTTCACAATTGCACAGTTGCGGCCCAGTTCACCAGACCATGTCACATAATGTTTTTTATTGTGCTGCAGTGTTACTTTTTTTTTTATGTTCTGCATACTGCAGGCAAGATCATGTCAGGCCCATGACTTTAATACAATTATAATAATCACTTCAAGCATTGTCTGTAACCAGTGGCGGACTGGCCATCGGGCAAGCCTGGCAAATGCCAGGAGGGACGCGAGACTCTGGGCCGCTCAGAATGTATTATATAAAAAATAAATGAATAACATATTTGTAATTTTGTCTCTGGTGATTTTCATTGAAAATAACTTATTTCAGCAGACTGCGGCCCAAAACATTTTATATCGGCCCGGGCTGTCCGTGCAGTTCTGCGCGTATGCCCAGGGCCTAACAAATTTTCTCATGATCAACTCGTTGCTACGCAAAGCTAGATAACTCGAGTAGAAGAAGAAGAATAGAATATAAGAACGAAATCTGTTTGCGAAGCAACACTCCTCAACTAGCACTAGGACTAACATTGAACTTGTGGTAGAGGGAGACGACGAGGGAGAGAATGATTGACAGGGTTGTAGAGAAAAACAAACTACTTAGTAGTCTGCTAACTACATGAAGGTAAGACACATTTATTACACTGTGGCTGTGCAGTGCTCTTTTTCTGCTTTGGTGAAGCTAAATGTAATGTGCACTGTGGCTGGTGTATTGTTTAGGCTCATACATGTGTTGGTTCATGTAACTGTAGCTTTTTTTTGCTAACGTTATTGTATTCCGTGTCAGAGCAGCTTCATTTAGCTACACCGAGTCTATATTAACGTAAGCTAATAGGCTTAACTGGACCTCAAGGTCCTTTTGGCTTAGATAGATGCCACAGTTCAGGTTAAGTCAGTCACTGTGGATTGTTGTCGGCACTCTGAATTCATCAGCGATTGTAGTGTGTGTCAGTTGCGTGTGTTATGTGTTCCAAATGTCTACATTGGATTCTAGTCAGTCGGGTTATCTCAAGCTTTTTATGTTAACAATCCGTGTTGCGTGTTGCGTTTGGAAATAGGGCTGTTGTGTCGCAAATGCCAGGGCTGTTTTTTGATCCCAGTCCGCCCCTGTCTGTAACATTATTGTTTTATAGTCCTTCTTTTAATGACATTCATTTTTGTTTAAGTAGAACACGTCCAGTACAATAAACAGCCAACATTCAAAAGAATACAAACTTGAAAAGAGAGGAGTAGTCACTAGTAGTCACAGAAAATAACACTACATCAGCATTATGGTTGCCCTCAAAGGGCCGGTTGTCACTGTACGACTAAATGTATCTACTCTATCATATTATATAATTGCCTTTGCATTCAATTATTATTGGTTTTAGTAATAACGTAATTAATAACTAGCTCTGAAAGCAGAAGTATAGGAAAAATAATGGCAAGCAGACATTCAAGTGTACTTTATTTTGTTATTATAAGTTTGGTAACAAAACACATGCTTGTGCGTCGATCTATATGCATGTACGTAGACACAAAAATACTGTATGTGAGCACACCCTTCCCATCGACCTTCAGTCACCCCCTCTCTGGAATCGGGAAAAGCCCAGGGGTCAGCCTAGATGGGGACTAGCCGACCCATAGAGCGCCCCCCTTGACTAATAGTCCCAGAGTTGTGGGACAGGTGGGACCAGGCCTCAGTCTCCATGTTCCCTGCTTCTTCAATGACTATGCGTGCACAGCCCTGGTAGATATGGGGTCCACCGTCAGCTTGGTGAGACCAGGGGTCCTGGGGCAAGAGATCCAGTGGGTGCCCACGTAGGTGAGGATGGAGACGGTCACCGGCCAGTGTGCCAGCATGAAGGGGAAGAGCAAATTGACACTGAGGATGGAGGAAACTGTAATCGAACAAGACGTTTGGCTAGCAGATATCCAGGAGGACTGTATCCTGGGACTGGATGCTCTGAGAGACGTTGGTGCTGTGATATGGACACGTGAACCACAACTGGAGGTGGGAGACTGGGTACTAAGGGCCCTGGCCGGCCCTCACAAACCGGGGGGCAACGATAGCGGTCCACGAACAAGGTGCCTGGCGCCAAGCCTATGGACAGGGGTGTCAGCCGAAACTGCATCCGCACTGGAGGAGCTATCCCAGCGGTCCATGGAGGGGTTGAAGCGAGGGGGGGGGGAGCAGCTGCAGAACCTCCTGCTGGAATACAAGCACTTCTTCGCTTCCAGTGACCTGGGGCCTCATTTATTAAAAAAGTACTTGAACATCATCTTTGACTTTCACGTAAGCACATTTTTCTAAACGGACGTAAGCATTATTTATAAAACGGGCTGCGCTTGTTTAAAGTTGCGTACGTGCTTCCTTCTATAAATACCAACGCAGGTAAAATGAACGCAGGTGATTGAGGTTTGTATTAACACCCTGTGATAGCGCCTCAATTATAGCGGCTGAATTAAGACAAGTGCTATAATATAGGGTAGGCGTTCGTCTGGAAGCGGGAGAGGGCAGAGAAGGGTGGCTTCTCGCTAAGTTGCATTTGTAACGTTTGATCATGACAACTAACCAGGCAAATGCTTAAATACTCAGTACTCAAGTTGTAAAAGAAAATCAGGGGAGGTGGTGGATTTTATCATATGAGGACAATTTTAGCATCCCCTCAGCGTCAGCGACTTCAGTGTCAGTAACTTGGTAAAAATGTCATTGCATGTGTGTGTGCCCCCCTCGCACCTTGAAATAGCAATAATACCACGTTCATTGATAAAATGACATAAAGTATGGAAAGAGGGGATGGCCGTTTTAGAAGGGGGACGATTTTGACTGTTTTTATTTCCCCCCTCAACTCTGTTTCACTGTTTTTTATTTCCCCCCTCAACTCGAGTGCTGCTTACTGTAATAATATAATGCTCTAATTCTTATCAGGTGGTCTTATTCTTATATGGCTGCGAACTCCCTTTGCGAACTCCCAGACAACGGAGAAAATCCAGTATAATTTAGGCTGCATTGTATTTTTCTCACTGAGAGAATCTCGGTCAATAATTTGTAACAATTGTACACATTTTATTTAGTATTCTCAGTATGGGAAAACAGGAATTCACTTTTAATGTGTTACATTTCCAGTTCAAACCCTTATCGACTTTGACACAAACCCTAATCAATCCCGCCAGTTGAAAGAGTTTCTGTTGCAATTTGTCTGAGGTCATATTGTATAATGCCTGTACTATTTGACAAACAAAGGCCTACTAATTCCATCCCATTGAGTATGTTTGCATATGAACACACTTATTCCTATAAATTAGCCTGCATTACAGTTGGAGACCAGAACTACCAGTGGCGTAGCGCAAAATCCCGGGGCCCCCCCGCAAGGTGGCGGCGGGGGCCCTTTCGCAACGGAGTAAAAAAAAAAAAAAAAAAAGGCGTTTTTTAGAGGCCGATGCGTTATTGACGTTGCGAAATTTCGCAATATGCACTCTACATTCTAAATGCTTGACTTAGCAAAAGGTACAAACAAGTGAGAGCAATAGCCTATAACTAAAACCAAATGGTAGACTACACTACATCAGTAGAATGTATTATAAGTAGAATAGTACAAGCTTTATTTATTTTAACAAAGTGTGGTGTGCACAGCAGTGTGATATCTGTAAACATATCTGTAGACTCTCCGCTAAGGGTTGCCAGATGGGATTGAGAATTTCCAACCTAATCAATCTAAAAACTTCTAAATCCACCAAAAACCAGCCAATCTGGCAACCCTGTCTCCGCTGCATCAGAGTCTACTTGTTGCGTAAAATTGGCCAGGGTTAGTCAAATCCTTTGTTGGACATCTCGTTTCTTAAGTCCTGGTATATTGTGGCATTTCTTTACTGTTTGCCATCTGGTCTAGGAATACCCAGGGAGACGCAGACAGCAGAAGTAGAATAGAATAGTAGAATAGAAAAAGAAACAGCTATATATAGCCTAACCATGCTGAATTATGTACCTGTATGATGCACTGACAGCCTGTGACTGTGAACCTGGCCGGACCCTGCCTTTCTGCCTGAGTTTGAGTATGATGCTGCCCAAATAAATGTTATTGTTTAGTGCTGTACGCTTTCGTGGTATTATATTGTGTGAATTATCATCTGTATGTTGTTTTTCTTTCACTCGACTAACCGCCGAGATAATACTTGAGACATGTACTTCCGTAAACATACATTTTTTATTGGATTTTTTTACAATATCGGACCGACAGTCCCACATATAGCGGCTATAATGTCCGAATAGAGAATCTATCACCACCTAAAGAATGCTTATTGAAGAAGACTCCTCAATGTCGGTTTATAATATTTATTCAGACAAAGATGTCAACACCCTGTGGGTGGGAATACAGCGTATGAGTAAATACAATTACCAAAACAAGACATACATAACAAGATATAAACAAACATGAACGATTACTGTTAACCACAATCTGATAATAAGATACATATAACTAATAACAGACTTACGTATAACAGGCAAACACGTCCTAAAGAGAGAGGAGAAACAGCGTGTATCCTCGGACCACCTGGCATCCACAATGGCCGCCACAACTTCTCCTAACTCTAACCTCTTAACAGAGAGTACTAAACACATAAACCAATACTATCGCCCCCTAGCGGTCGGGAGTACACTCCACCCTGCATCCCCCCCAGACCGGGGAGCCACGAATCCACGTGGGTCCACAGGCTCAAATCCATTGGCCAGACTCAGCTTCATATCGCTTAGGTGGCCTCCTAGCACGGGCCGGCCGGGCGGGCCGCAGTGGCGACGGCGCAGGAAGAGGTGTAGCGGGAGCCACACCAGCGGGAACTAGGGGCGCGGGGAGAGACGATGCCCCGCCTGAAGGCCCTAGCAGAGAGGGGCCCAGAACAGCAACACGGGGCCCATCCGTCCCCAGCCGGGCGTCACCCTGGGGCACCACTGGACCAGAGGGGGTAGCTAGGGGCAGAGAGTCCAGGGAGGGAGGAGGCAGGGGAGGCGGCGACGGCAGCCGCTGGGTACATGGGGCGACTGGCGTGTAGCCACGGAGGAACCGCCGGTTGCGCAACGTCAGGCGTCCTGAGCCATCAACTCTCACCCGATACTGATCGTGGCCAAGCGACTCCACCACCACCCCAGACCTGTCCCACTTATTGGGGCTCGGGCCCTGCTGATTCTGGATGAACACCCTCTCACCGAGTGCCAGAGGGCGAAGTGGTCTTGAATGAACCCCCAGAGACTCGGTGGTACGGGACATCCGCGTACGAAGGGCATCCTCCTTCACAGCCCATGCCTGACGCCAGAGAGGACGGATATGCGGGTTCGAAAACTTCTCCAGCCTGTTAACGAAGGAGAGCGAGCCTCGAAGGGGGTGACCGAAAATGATCTGTGCTGGTGAGAGGTTGCAGTCTGGGTCGGGTGTGTTACGCAACTGTATCATCGCGCGCAAGAAGCGATCCTGGTCGAGACTGCCCGCCGGGCCACTGTTGGACATCAGAAGCCGCTTCGCAGTCTTAACAGCGACCTCCGCTCTCCCGTTAGACTGTGGGAAACTGACGGAGGACACACGATGCCTGATCTGCCATAGGCGGAAGAAGTCCTGAGTGTGGCTTGCCATAAATTCCGGGCCGCCATCGCTTGAAAGCTCCTCAGGCACCCCAAAGGTCCGGAAGAATGAGCGGAGGTGGCGAACAAGGCCAGCTGCGCCTCCAGCATCAGTCCCGGCCGCAGCGCCCAGGACCTCCACCCAGCCTGAGAGCCGATCCCCGACGACCAGGTAGTGGCGGCCCCCGTAATCAAAGAAGTCAGCAAACACTGCCTCGAACGGGGTGGACGGTGGCGGAGATGACAGAGGGGGCGTAGCTGCCTGTGATGGAGCATTGCGGTTGCAGTCCGCGCACCCGGTCCTGACAGTGCGGATATCCCCAGACATCCCAGGCCAGTAGACTATGGCCCGGGCGTGCTGCTCCATCGCCGAAACCCCCTGGTGGGCAGCATGAAGGTGTCGAAGGACTCTCCCGCGGAGGGATAGGGGAATCACGACGCGATCCTGATACAGCAAGACCCCGTCCTGCGCATAGATGGAGTCACAGACCGGCGACAAACTCACCACGGCAGGGTCATGCGCGTCCACTCCGTCCCCGTGCTCAATCATGTCCAGCAGGCGGCCGAGGCATGCGTCAGCCGCTGTCTCTTGCGCGAGGAGGGGCCAGGAGACGGCGCCGAGCTCCTGAGCATCGACGCAGATGGAAGCCATGAGTGCCAACTCGACAGTGTCAGGCACGCCTGGCGGTTCCAGGGAGAGGCCGCTAGCCGAGCCCGAGGGGGAAGGGTGCCTTGAGGCAGCGTCAGCGGCATGGTTGCTCACGCCAGGGAGGTAAACAATCTCGAAACGCCATGGGAGGGTACGCTGTTTGAGCCTGAACAAGCGTGAGTTTGTGATCTCGTCGAGTGTGCGGTCCCCGAAGATCTTCACCAGGGGCTTGTGGTCGGTGACCACGACGAGATCGTCGCATCCCTGCGTGAAGTATCGTGCCTGCTCCAGACCCCAGGCCACGGCCAGGGCCTCCCCTTCGATAGCCGCATAACGCTGCTCCGCGGAGGACAGGAAGCGAGACCCAGCGAGTGTGATTCTCCAACCTCCCGGGCAGCAGTCCGGCACGCCCGAGGCACAGCTGCAATGCTGTTGGAGAAGGAAGTAGCCAATGCCTCGCCTGGACCAGTCGGGGCGGAGGCAGGTGCGCTTCTGCATGTCATAGATCTCTACACCTTCGCGAATGGCCCCAATTATGGCATGCTTAGACGCCTGGAAGGCCTCCTCCAGCTCGGTTGACCATGCGAACTTGCAGCGTGGGCTGAGGAAGGGCTTGAAAGGAGCCATAGTATCGCGCAACTGGGCGTAGTTAGTCACTTGATTTACAAGGCCGAACCAGCTTCTGATATCTGTCGTGGAGACCGGGCTGGGGAAGTCCCGGATGGCGTCCAGGTATTTGGGAAGTGGCTCGATGGTAGCGTCCGACACCCTGAAGCCAGCGAAGTCCACGCTCCTCTGCGCAAACTGAAACTTGCCCGGGTTCAACACGACGCCTGACCGCCCGACACGTGTCAGGAAATCGATGGTCCTCCACCAGTGCTGCTCCAAGTCGGTGTCGTAGTGGACCGTGTCATCCACACACCGTTCCTTGCGTTCAAAGTCTGAGAGGATAGCGTCAAAACGGCGGTTGTAGCCATCACCCGACGAGAGGAAACCCTGTGGTGCCCTGGTGTAACGCCACCGGCCAAAGGGAGTGATGAACGTTGTCAGATGACGGTCAGACTCGCGCAGTGGCACACTGTGATAACCATTCCAAGCGTCCGTGACTGTCTTCCAGGTGCCCTTCGGGACACGACGTGCGAGGTGGAATGGGGACTCAGTGGCGAACGTCTCACGCTGGCAGAACTTATTGAGAGGGGAAAGGTCCACGGTCCTGCGGGGGGACCCGTCGTGCTTCCGGGTAACCACCATCCGGTGGCACCATGTAACCGGTTCGCCGTACGGCACACGCTCGATGACACCAAGGGCCTCGTCCCGGAGAAGGTCGTCGTGGACCTTCTGCTGCCGGTGGAGAGGCACACCGGCTGCGGTGTGGCACGCTTTCGGTGCGGCAGCAGGGTCCACATGCATCTCGACGGGCGGCCCCTCCATGCACGGCAATGCCCGATGGGGGCACGTGTTAAATGTAGATGAGGCATACCTCTCAATCAACCACCCCTTCATCCGGCTATTGTTCTCAGGCTCGCAAGAGAATGGCAGCGCCGCGGGGCGTGACGGAGGGACTGCACGCTGTGGACACGAGCACCCGGCGTCATGGGGGTCGCTCGGGCCGTCGCAGCCGCCGTTGGCGGACCTCAATGCATTCACAGACAAGGGCCGACCCGGCGAAGAAGGGGGGGCAGGATCGTGCGTGTCCCTGGGTCGCCCCTCACCACCTGTTGGGAAGTCCTTAGGCAGGAGGCTGAGGTTGAGCAGCGACTCATAGGAGAGGTACATTCCCCGGACTGAGCTGCTCACATACACCATTGAGCGGCAGGACGACACCTCGCCGCCGTTGGAGACCGCCGAGAGTGTAGCAAAGAATGCGCCATCAATGGCTATGGGGGAGCGATTTGCAGCCGAGAGGCTGAGGCTAACAGGGCGCAGGTCGTCACTCGAGAATCCGCAGGACAGGTACTCCTCTAACGACCAAATGTCCGACTGCGCACCTGTGTCTGCGATGGCGGACACCTCCACCATGTTCCCCGAGGGCCGACAGCCGGCGCCGCCCCCCTGACCCACCGGATTGTCAATCGAGACGGAGATCAGTGCCCGGGGGTGTTTCCTCAGCCTGGCCCGCCTCCATTCGCCCTTGGAAAAGATATGGTGCTCGAGTCTGAGAGGTGCCGTTGTGCGGCGCCGACGATGGTTCCCGTAGTGTCGATCTGGGCGCGCCTCAGACTGAATGACCGAGAGCTGGGAGATTGGCTGACCGTTAGACGGCGTCCGCAGCCACACCTCGGATCCCATGGTAGCCTGCTGACCGTCAAATGGTGGCAGCCGCCGCTTGCGTCGACGGGCCTTGAAGCAGTCGACACAGAGCTGGTGAGGCCTGATGTTCCATCCGCGAGACCCCTCTGTAAAGACATGGAACGTGTTCTGACACCCTGGGCACACGGCTCGTTTTGCCACATCAGCTGGACTCGGGGCCAAGGAGGGGCTCCGCTGTGGGCTTGGCTGTGGGTCCTTCCTCAAGCGCTGGAATGAGGAGACAGCCGACAGGGCGGATGATGGAAGGGCGTTACGAGCCATCTCCTTGCCCTCGACGAGCGCGACCACATCATTAACGGGCTTCAGAAGAATGTCAGGCGTCCCTAACGCCTCACGGCGTATGTCCGGGTCGTAGATCCCATTAACAAGGACATCGCGGATGATGTGATCAGTGTAGCTCACACTCTTGCCACACTCGCAGACAGCCACGTAAGAGCACGTCTCCGCCTTCCCACGCACTCTGGCAGTAAAGGCGCGGAATGTCTCATCGCGTTCCTGGCGCAGCTGAAGCAGCTCTGTGCGCAGGACGCATGTGGCGACCGGGACAACGGCCAGCAAGCGCATAGCAGCAAGTAGTTCCTCTAGAGCCCCAGAGGCGACGTCCGGGTCCGCTTTCAACAGGCTGTCTCCAAGTTCGATCCCCGCGCACTGAAACAGCTGGAACGGGGCCTGGGCCGCTCCAATGCCCGACCCCGCCCGGAAGACCTCCCACCGCCGGACGAACACGTTCCACTCCTCCGTTGAGATGCCGGTGTCAACCCTAGGCCGCTCCATCCTCGGGCCTCGGGGAGCTGGGGTCTGAACCGCCGCACCTCGATGGAAATGTCCATGGTTTGTCAGCAAGACGATGGCGAGTGCTTCGGAAACGTCTCTGGTCTCGAAGTCGCAGCCGGGGAAGGGGCATTCCACCTTCATGGTGTTGACATGAAGAAGACTCCTCAATGTCGGTTTATAATATTTATTCAGACAAAGATGTCAACACCCTGTGGGTGGGAATACAGCGTATGAGTAAATACAATTACCAAAACAAGACATACATAACAAGATATAAACAAACATGAACGATTACTGTTAACCACAATCTGATAATAAGATACATATAACTAATAACAGACTTACGTATAACAGGCAAACACGTCCTAAAGAGAGAGGAGAAACAGCGTGTATCCTCGGACCACCTGGCATCCACAATGGCCGCCACAACTTCTCCTAACTCTAACCTCTTAACAGAGAGTACTAAACACATAAACCAATACTATCGCCCCCTAGCGGTCGGGAGTACACTCCACCCTGCACTTATTGTACTTTGTATTGTATTTTCGCTTGCTCATTTTCCTTGTGTCTCCTGCCTACGTGTGACGTCAAAGTCATGTTGCTATATACGGCTAACCATGTATATATTTTTTAATATAGGCCTATATATTAAAATTAAGGTTGACACAATGAAGGGCCACTTATTTTCTTTGTTTTATATATTTTTAAATTATATATAAAAAATATAAAAAAAAAGTGGATCCAATGTTAGGGGGCCCGCGGTGCGTCGCTTGCGGGCCCGTCCGCTACGCCACTGAGAACTACTCGTTCTTTAGCTGTGATGAGTCGTCCAGACAGGAGACGCTTTTGGTCCCCCGAGGAAATATTAGCAGTCATGCACGACGTACCAGCGGACCAGTCGGACGGTGGAGGATCAGGAGATGATGAGAGAAAAGACATGGTAAGACTTGGTAACAACACTGTAAACAAAAAATAGTTTAATGACGGAAAGGAGCAGTAGAGCAATAATAACATCTGTAAATTATAGTATGGAAAACTAATATAGATTACATTGTCAGTTGTGTGTGTGTGTGTGTGTGTGTGTGTGTGTGTGTGTGTGTGTGTGTGTGTGTGTGTGTGTGTGTGTGTGTGTGTGTGTGGACATGTCCCGTGCTAATATCAAATTGCATCATATATTGTTTTTCATATCATAACTGAACATTCATATATAGCCTATTGCATTATTTGAAAATTGACAGTGCTGTAAATAGTGTCATTCAATGCACAAGCACGTCATTTCACACGATTTTGATCGACTTTCTGCGGCAGCGAAATACATTATCAATATCTTATTATCAATTATCAATATACTCTCTCCCTTCTTCTCCTTATTTTCTTGTCTGTCTTCACTATATCTGTCCAATAAAATGAAAATTATGAGTGGGACTGCCCCACTCAGAAAGAAAACAACATTATTTACAAAAAAAAGTATAATATACTATATTATACATATCCGTTCGTTATATAATATTCATTGATGATTACAGGCATAATCAAATGTAGGATTTGCAATTACATACTGTACAGTTTATAATTTTCATAACTGTCTGTACATATACATGTCTTATGTATCACTATTGCTATATATAGCCTATATATAAACACATCACAAAAGATGGCAGCCGAATACCTAGGCAAATACACAGAAACACACAGAAATACTGCAAAATCGCTTTATACTAACTCAATTTTGAAAATGTAAAGATGCTGGGTGGTAGAACGCACATATCTAGGAAAAGTCATGAAAGGTGGGTCCTGAAATTTGATCGAGTGCAAAGGTATAATTTTTTTGGTACTCACTGAGATCAAATGACACCTCACGGCTGCTTAAGTGTTAAGCATGTACAAACTAAACTGTCAAAAAGCATTTTAGTAATAAATAAAGCAAAGCAGGTTCTGGATCAGAAATCACTGCACATTCTCTACTGTTCACTAGTTTTACCATATCTAAATTACTGTGTGGAGGTCTGGGACAATAACTACAAAAGTTTAATATATTCACTAACTATTCTCCAAAAAAGAGCAATACGGATAATTCACAATGTCGGATATCTGGAACACACTAACACTTGTGACCTGTGTTTCTGGGAGCGAGCGGATGCCTTGTGTGGGACTGCGTTCAAAGCGGGGTGGGTGCATTCGCGGCTGTTTAGACACACACACACACACACACACACACACACACACACACACACACACACACACACACACACACGCACACAAACACACATGCTGTCTCACGCATGCACAATCATAGCAAACAAGCACAACAATAGCAAACTACACACATTAATCACACACACATACACAATAATATTCTTGCTCCAATAAACATTGACTTAATTTGAAGGTTGTTCAACTGGGACAAGCAATGGTGCAGTAGTAACGGTAAGGACATGGTTAGACAAATGTATAACATGTGGTACTTTCTACTAGACAGTACTGGGCAGAGGGAAGTTGCCATGTCCTTTTATTTGTCTGCAACATATCCAATTAATTTATGAATTTCAGAAACATATTGTGTATCGAGCAATGGTAGGCCGATATGTGTCTATTGTATCTACATAGGCACATATCGGCTCCATGGAAACAGGTGATGAAATAGGGCATTATGACGGATATTGACAATGACGTTTATACATGTTTTATCGTCAAACATTTCACAGCATTTTGCAAGTGCGACACATCCACTTGGGTGCTGCATAGATGGTCAATTAAAGGAAAACAAGTGAGATTTGAAACGGTGATAGCCGGTCAAAACTTTTACGCACCACTAACAGGGTCTTCCGGTAATTTAATGAATTGCAAGTGCGGTATAATATGACTATGAAGTATACATGTTCTTGATACCGGAGGACGAAGATGAAGTCGGAGAAATCACAGCAGGACTCATCTTTTGGTATGAGCAGGTGCAACAGATCATTTGACCACTCAATTTAACATGCCTTGCCTACATACTTATCATGTAAACTGTTGCGCTAATGCTGATTGTTCGTATTCAGTAGGCCTAGTATAGCGGATGCATTGTATTTTTCTCACTGAGAGAATCTCGGTCAACAATTTGTAACAATTGTACACGTTTTATTTAGTATTCTCAGTATGGGAAAACAGGAATTCACTTTTAATGTGTTACATTTCCAGTTCAAACCCTTATCGACTTTGACACAAACCCTAATCAATCCCGCCTATAGATTTACTGCAATAGTAAACAAAAGTGTTAACAAGAAGAGGCCTAGAGTATATAAACCCTACATTGGTTCCCACTAACTGGTCACATTTAGAATTTACAGTACTTCAAATGATTATTTCACTTGGCTGTGACTTTAATTAGACCGGCATACCGTATTCAGTACCGACCTCTAATAGCTGTTTTATTGTAATTATTAGGCTATATTATTATTATTTTAATTAAATCGTGGGGTATGATTCCTTAATGACCTGCATCAGAATGGCTTATGCAGTGCATTTTTACCATATATTTCTAGGTGGAGGATCAGAGGTTAAGATGTGCTTGCTGAATGATGAGGAAAAGACAAATCGTCACAGGACTGACCTTCTCAACTGGTAGAGGTATTCAACACTGTATAGATGTGGCCAATCACCAGGGATCAGGTAGGAACATGGTGTTATTACAGCTGCTCTGCTGAGCTCAAACCTTTCAGAACATGTGTATAGATGGCAGAATAGTTTGTTTGATACAGAAGGTAAAGATAAGCCTATATACCCATGAATGTACTTAGCGCGGTCAATTGTTAAATAGGCTATTGCAATATTTATTAAAATTATTTTTTTAATAATGATAATCAACAAAATGGAAACATTTTCAGATTACAGACATCTGCCGATATTTACTTCTTTTTTTTATTTTTATGAAACTGATATTTCACTGTTCTGTGTCTGAGGTTGAAGAATTCTTGAATAGCCTAATTAACAACAAATGTAATCAAACCTGTTGAGATGAAATGTGAATTGTGGTCTTTACAACCAGAATGCAACTCTGACTAATTATGGGCTCTTCCCATGCTGAGCCTGAGACATGGAAAAGCAATGTGTGAATTAATATCACACGAGAGGGAGTGTGTTATACTGAAAATCAGCACGGCTGTGAATCGGTCGTAGGTACGAGGCCGCAGACTTGAGTCTACTAGTATGGAGTCTACTAGTATGGAGTCTACTAGTATGGAGTCTACTAGTATGGTGTCTTCTAGTATGGAGTCTTCTAGTATGGAGTCTTCTAGTATGGAGTCTTCTAGTATGGAGTCTACTAGTATGGAGTCTACTAGTATGGAGTCTTCTAGTATGGAGTCTTCTAGTATGGAGTCTTCTAGTATGGAGTCTTCTAGTATGGAGTCTACTAGTATGGAGTCTTCTAGTATGGAGTCTTCTAGTATGGAGTCTTCTAGTATGGAGTCTACTAGTATGGAGTCTACTAGTATGGAGTCTACTAGTATGGAGTCTTCTAGTATGGAGTCTACTAGTATGGAGTCTACTAGTCTAGAGTAGAGTCTAGACTAGAGTCTTCTAGTATGGAGTCTACTAGTATGGAGTCTTCAAGTATGGAGTCTTCTAGTATGGAGTCTTCTAGTATGGACTCTACTAGTATGGAGTCTTCTAGTATGGAGTCTTCTAGTATGGACTCTACTAGTATGGAGTCTACTAGTATGGAGTCTACTAGTATGGAGTCTACTAGTATGGAGTCTACTAGTATGGAGTCTTCTAGTATGGAGTCTTCTAGTATGGACTCTACTAGTATGGAGTCTACTAGTATGGAGTCTACTAGTATGGAGTCTTCTAGTATGGAGTCTTCTAGTATGGAGTCTACTAGTATGGAGTCTTCTAGTATGGAGTCTACTAGTATGGAGTCTTCTAGTATGGAGTCTACTAGTATGGAGTCTACTAGTATGGAGTCTACTAGTATGGAGTCTTCTAGTATGGAGTCTACTAGTATGGAGTCTTCTAGTATGGAGTCTTCTAGTATGGAGTCTTCTAGTATGGAGTCTACTAGTATGGAGTCTACTAGTATGGAGTCTACTAGTATGGAGTCTTCTAGTATGGAGTCTTCTAGTATGGAGTCTTCTAGTATGGAGTCTTCTAGTATGGAGTCTTCTAGTATGGAGTCTACTAGTATGGAGTCTACTAGTATGGAGTGTACTTGTATGGAGTCTACTAGTATGGAGTCTACTAGTATGGAGTCTTCTAGTATGGAGTCTACTAGTATGGAGTCTTCTAGTATGGAGTCTTCTAGTATGGAGTCTTCTAATATGGAGTCTACTAGTATGGAGTCTTCTAGTATGGAGTCTTCTAGTGTGGAGTCTTCTAGTATGGAGTCTTCTAGTATGGACTCTACTAGTATGGAGTCTTCTAGTATGGAGTCTTCTAGTATGGAGTCTTCTAATATGGAGTCTACTAGTATGGAGTCTTCTAGTATGGAGTCTTCTAGTGTGGAGTCTTCTAGTATGGAGTCTTCTAGTATGGAGTCTTCTAGTATGGACTCTACTAGTATGGAGTCTTCTAGTATGGAGTCTTCTAGTATGGAGTCTACTAGTATGGAGTCTACTAGTATGGAGTCTACTAGTATGGAGTCTACTAGTATGTAGTCTACTAGTATGGAGTCTACTAGTATGGAGTCTTCTAGTATGGAGTCTACTAGTATGGAGTCTACTAGTATGGAGTCTACTAGTATGGACTCTACTAGTATGGAGTCTACTAGTATGGAGTCTACTAGTATGGAGTCTTCTAGTATGGAGTCTTCTAGTATGGAGTCTACTAGTATGGAGTCTTCTAGTATGGAGTCTACTAGTATGGAGTCTACTAGTATGGAGTCTTCTAGTATGGAGTCTACTAGTATGGAGTCTACTAGTATGGAGTCTACTAGTATGTAGTCTACTAGTATGGAGTCTTCTAGTATGGAGTCTACTAGTATGGAGTCTTCTAGTATGGAGTCTTCTAGTATGGAGTCTTCTAGTATGGAGTCTACTAGTATGGAGTCTACTAGTATGGAGTCTTCTAGTATGGAGTCTTCTAGTATGGAGTCTACTAGTATGGAGTCTTCTAGTATGGAGTCTTCTAGTATGGACTCTACTAGTATGGAGTCTTCTAGTATGGAGTCTTCTAGTATGGACTCTACTAGTATGGAGTCTTCTAGTATGGAGTCTACTAGTATGGAGTCTACTAGTATGGAGTCTACTAGTATGGAGTCTACTAGTATGGAGTCTTCTAGTATGGAGTCTACTAGTATGGAGTCTACTAGTATGGAGTCTACTAGTATGGAGTCTACTAGTATGGAGTCTACTAGTATGGAGTCTTCTAGTATGGAGTCTTCTAGTATGGACTCTACTAGCATGGAGTCTACTAGTATGGAGTCTACTAGTATGGAGTCTTCTAGTATGGAGTCTTCTAGTATGGAGTCTACTTGTATGGAGTCTTCTAGTATGGAGTCTACTAGTATGGAGTCTTCTAGTATGGAGTCTACTAGTATGGAGTCTACTAGTATGGAGTCTACTAGTATGGAGTCTTCTAGTATGGAGTCTACTAGTATGGAGTCTACTAGTATGGAGTCTTCTAGTATGGAGTCTACTAGTATGGAGTCTACTAGTATGGAGTCTACTAGTATGGAGTCTTCTAGTATGGAGTCTACTAGTATGGAGTCTTCTAGTATGGAGTCTTCTAGTATGGAGTCTTCTAGTATGGAGTCTACTAGTATGGAGTCTACTAGTATGGAGTTATGGAGTCTTCTAGTATGGAGTCTTCTAGTATGGAGTCTTCTAGTATGGAGTCTTCTAGTATGGAGTCTACTAGTATGGAGTCTACTAGTATGGAGTCTACTAGTATGGAGTCTACTAGTATGGAGTCTTCTAGTATGGAGTCTACTAGTATGGAGTCTTCTAGTATGGAGTCTTCTAGTATGGAGTCTTCTAGTATGGAGTCTTCTAATATGGAGTCTACTAGTATGGAGTCTTCTAGTATGGAGTCTTCTAGTGTGGAGTCTTCTAGTATGGAGTCTTCTAGTATGGAGTCTTCTAGTATGGACTCTACTAGTATGGAGTCTTCTAGTATGGAGTCTTCTAGTATGGAGTCTTCTAATATGGAGTCTACTAGTATGGAGTCTTCTAGTATGGAGTCTTCTAGTGTGGAGTCTTCTAGTATGGAGTCTTCTAGTATGGAGTCTTCTAGTATGGACTCTACTAGTATGGAGTCTTCTAGTATGGAGTCTTCTAGTATGGAGTCTACTAGTATGAAGTCTACTAGTATGGAGTCTACTAGTATGGAGTCTACTAGTATGTAGTCTACTAGTATGGAGTCTACTAGTATGGAGTCTTCTAGTATGGAGTCTACTAGTATGGAGTCTACTAGTATGGAGTCTACTAGTATGGACTCTACTAGTATGGAGTCTACTAGTATGGAGTCTTCTAGTATGGAGTCTTCTAGTATGGAGTCTACTAGTATGGAGTCTTCTAGTATGGAGTCTACTAGTATGGAGTCTACTAGTATGGAGTCTTCTAGTATGGAGTCTACTAGTATGGAGTCTACTAGTATGGAGTCTACTAGTATGTAGTCTACTAGTATGGAGTCTTCTAGTATGGAGTCTACTAGTATGGAGTCTTCTAGTATGGAGTCTTCTAGTATGGAGTCTTCTAGTATTGAGTCTACTAGTATGGAGTCTACTAGTATGGAGTCTTCTAGTATGGAGTCTTCTAGTATGGAGTCTACTAGTATGGAGTCTTCTAGTATGGAGTCTTCTAGTATGGAGTCTACTAGTCTGGAGTCTTCGAGTATGGAGTCTACTAGTATGGAGTCTTCTAGTATGGAGTCTACTAGTATGGAGTCTTCTAGTATGGAGTCTTCTAGTATGGAGTCTACTAGTATGGAGTCTTCTAGTATGGAGTCTACTAGTATGGAGTCTACTAGTATGGAGTCTTCTAGTATGGAGTCTTCTAGTATGGAGTCTACTAGTATGGAGTCTACTAGTATGGAGTCTACTAGTATGGAGTCTTCTAGTATGGAGTCTTCTAGTATGGAGTCTACTAGTATGGAGTCTTCTAGTATGGAGTCTACTAGTATGGAGTCTACTAGTATGGAGTCTACTAGTATGGAGTCTACTAGTATGGAGTCTTCTAGTATGGAGTCTTCTAGTATGGAGTCTACTAGTATGGAGTCTTCTAGTATGGAGTCTACTAGTATGGAGTCTACTAGTATGGAGTCTACTAGTTTGGAGTCTACTAGTATGGAGTCTACTAGTATGGAGTCTACTAGTATGGAGTCTTCTAGTATGGAGTCTAATAGTATGGAGTCTAGTATGGAGTCTTCTAGTATGGAGTCTTCTAGTATGGAGTCTTCTAGTATGGAGTCTTCTAGTATGGAGTCTTCTAGTATGGAGTCTTCTAGTATGGAGTCTACTAGTATGGAGTCTACTAGTATGGAATCTTCTAGTATGGAGTCTTCTAGTATGGAGTTATGGAGTCTACTAGTATGGAGTCTACTAGTATGGAGTCTACTAGTATGGAGTCTTCTAGTATGGAGTCTACTAGTATGGAGTCTACTAGTATGGAGTCTACTAGTATGGAGTCTACTAGTATGGAGTCTACTAGTATGGAGTCTTCTAGTATGGAGTCTTCTAGTATGGACTCTACTAGCATGGAGTCTACTAGTATGGAGTCTACTAGTATGGAGTCTTCTAGTATGGAGTCTTCTAGTATGGAGTCTACTTGTATGGAGTCTTCTAGTATGGAGTCTACTAGTATGGAGTCTTCTAGTATGGAGTCTACTAGTATGGAGTCTACTAGTATGGAGTCTACTAGTATGGAGTCTTCTAGTATGGAGTCTACTAGTATGGAGTCTACTAGTATGGAGTCTTCTAGTATGGAGTCTACTAGTATGGAGTCTACTAGTATGGAGTCTACTAGTATGGAGTCTTCTAGTATGGAGTCTACTAGTATGGAGTCTTCTAGTATGGAGTCTTCTAGTATGGAGTCTTCTAGTATGGAGTCTACTAGTATGGAGTCTACTAGTATGGAGTCTACTAGTATGGAGTCTTCTAGTATGGAGTCTTCTAGTATGGAGTCTTCTAGTATGGAGTCTTCTAGTATGGAGTCTTCTAGTATGGAGTCTACTAGTATGGAGTCTACTAGTATGGAGTCTACTAGTATGGAGTCTACTAGTATGGAGTCTTCTAGTATGGAGTCTACTAGTATGGAGTCTTCTAGTATGGAGTCTTCTAGTATGGAGTCTTCTAGTATGGAGTCTTCTAATATGGAGTCTACTAGTATGGAGTCTTCTAGTATGGAGTCTTCTAGTGTGGAGTCTTCTAGTATGGAGTCTTCTAGTATGGAGTCTTCTAGTATGGACTCTACTAGTATGGAGTCTTCTAGTATGGAGTCTTCTAGTATGGAGTCTTCTAATATGGAGTCTACTAGTATGGAGTCTTCTAGTATGGAGTCTTCTAGTGTGGAGTCTTCTAGTATGGAGTCTTCTAGTATGGAGTCTTCTAGTATGGACTCTACTAGTATGGAGTCTTCTAGTATGGAGTCTTCTAGTATGGAGTCTACTAGTATGAAGTCTACTAGTATGGAGTCTACTAGTATGGAGTCTACTAGTATGTAGTCTACTAGTATGGAGTCTACTAGTATGGAGTCTTCTAGTATGGAGTCTACTAGTATGGAGTCTACTAGTATGGAGTCTACTAGTATGGACTCTACTAGTATGGAGTCTACTAGTATGGAGTCTTCTAGTATGGAGTCTTCTAGTATGGAGTCTACTAGTATGGAGTCTTCTAGTATGGAGTCTACTAGTATGGAGTCTACTAGTATGGAGTCTTCTAGTATGGAGTCTACTAGTATGGAGTCTACTAGTATGGAGTCTACTAGTATGTAGTCTACTAGTATGGAGTCTTCTAGTATGGAGTCTACTAGTATGGAGTCTTCTAGTATGGAGTCTTCTAGTATGGAGTCTTCTAGTATTGAGTCTACTAGTATGGAGTCTACTAGTATGGAGTCTTCTAGTATGGAGTCTTCTAGTATGGAGTCTACTAGTATGGAGTCTTCTAGTATGGAGTCTTCTAGTATGGAGTCTACTAGTATGGAGTCTTCGAGTATGGAGTCTACTAGTATGGAGTCTTCTAGTATGGAGTCTACTAGTATGGAGTCTTCTAGTATGGAGTCTTCTAGTATGGAGTCTACTAGTATGGAGTCTTCTAGTATGGAGTCTACTAGTATGGAGTCTACTAGTATGGAGTCTTCTAGTATGGAGTCTTCTAGTATGGAGTCTACTAGTATGGAGTCTACTAGTATGGAGTCTACTAGTATGGAGTCTTCTAGTATGGAGTCTTCTAGTATGGAGTCTACTAGTATGGAGTCTTCTAGTATGGAGTCTACTAGTATGGAGTCTACTAGTATGGAGTCTACTAGTATGGAGTCTACTAGTATGGAGTCTTCTAGTATGGAGTCTTCTAGTATGGAGTCTACTAGTATGGAGTCTTCTAGTATGGAGTCTACTAGTATGGAGTCTACTAGTATGGAGTCTACTAGTTTGGAGTCTACTAGTATGGAGTCTACTAGTATGGAGTCTACTAGTATGGAGTCTTCTAGTATGGAGTCTACTAGTATGGAGTCTAGTATGGAGTCTTCTAGTATGGAGTCTTCTAGTATGGAGTCTTCTAGTATGGAGTCTTCTAGTATGGAGTCTTCTAGTATGGAGTCTTCTAGTATGGAGTCTACTAGTATGGAGTCTACTAGTATGGAATCTTCTAGTATGGAGTCTTCTAGTATGGAGTCTTCTAGTATGGAGTCTTCTAGTATGGAGTCTTCTAGTATGGAGTCTACTAGTATGGAGTCTACTAGTATGGAGTTT
The DNA here is from genome assembly GCF_963989245.1 of Nansenia antarctica. Classification (NCBI taxonomy): domain Eukaryota; kingdom Metazoa; phylum Chordata; class Actinopteri; order Argentiniformes; family Microstomatidae; genus Nansenia; species Nansenia antarctica. The sequence goes on from NC_137676.1 coordinate 35,775,479, forward strand.
ACTAGTATGGAGTCTACTAGTATGGAGTCTTCTAGTATGGAGTCTACTAGTATGGAGTCTACTAGTATGGAGTCTACTAGTATGGAGTCTACTAGTATGGAGTCTTCTAGTATGGAGTCTTCTAGTATGGAGTCTTCTAGTATGGAGTCTACTAGTATGGAGTCTACTAGTATGGAGTCTACTAGTATGGAGTCTTCTAGTATGGAGTCTTCTAGTATGGAGTCTACTAGTATGGAGTCTTCTAGTATGGAGTCTACTAGTATGGAGTCTACTAGTATGGAGTCTACTAGTATGGAGTCTACTAGTATGGAGTCTACTAGTATGGAGTCTTCTAGTATGGAGTCTACTAGTATGGAGTCTTCTAGTATGGAGTCTACTAGTATGGAGTCTACTAGTATGGAGTCTACTAGTATGGAGTCTACTAGTATGGAGTCTTCTAGTATGGAGTCTACTAGTATGGAGTCTACTAGTATGGAGTCTACTAGTATGGAGTCTTCTAGTATGGAGTCTTCTAGTATGGAGTCTACTAGTATGGAGTCTTCTAGTATGGAGTCTTCTAGTATGGACTCCTCTAGTATGGAGTCTACTAGTATGGAGTCTTCTAGTATGGACTCTACTAGTATGGAATCTTCTAGTATGGAGTCTTCTAGTATGGAGTCTACTAGTATGGACTCTACTAGTATGGAGTCTACTAGTATGGAGTCTACTAGTATGGAGTCTACTAGTATGGAGTCTTCTAGTATGGACTCTACTAGTATGGAGTCTACTTGTATGGAGTCTTCTAGTATGGACTCTACTAGTATGGAGTCTACTAGTATGGAGTCTACTAGTATGGAATCTACTAGTATGGAGTCTTCTAGTATGGAGTCTACTAGTATGGAGTCTACTAGTATGGAGTCTACTAGTATGGAGTCTTCTAGTATGGACTCTACTAGTATGGAGTCTTCTAGTATGGAGTCTACTAGTATGGAGTCTACTAGTATGGAGTCTACTAGTATGGAGTCTTCTAGTATGGAGTCTTCTAGTATGAAGTCTACTAGTATGGAGTCAACTAGTATGGAGTCTACTAGTATGGAGTCTTCTCGTATGGACTCTACTAGTATGGAGTCTACTAGTATGGAGTCAACTAGTATGGAGTCTACTAGTATGGAGTCTTCTCGTATGGACTCTACTAGCATGGAGTCTACTAGTATGGAGTCTACTAGTATGGAGTCTTCTAGTATGGAGTCTACTAGTATGGAGTCTACTAGTATGGGGTCTACTAGTATGGAGTCTACTAGTATGGAGTCTACTAGTTTGGAGTCTTCTAGTATGGAGTCTTCTAGTATGGAGTCTACTAGTATGGAGTCAACTAGTATGGAGTCTACTAGTATGGAGTCTTCTAGTATGGACTCTACTAGTATGGAGTCTACTAGTATGGAGTCTACTAGTATGGAGTCTTCTAGTATGGAGTCTACTAGTATGGAGTCTTCTAGTATGGGGTCTACTAGTATGGAGTCTACTAGTATGGAGTCTACTAGTATGGAGTCTACTAGTATGGAGTCTACTAGTATGGAGTCTTCTAGTATGGAGTCTACTAGTATGGAGTCTACTAGTATGGAGTCTTCTAGTATGGACTCTACTAGTATGGAGTCTACTAGTATGGAGTCTTCTAGTATGGAGTCTTCTAGTATGGAGTCTACTAGTATGGAGTCTACTAGTATGGAGTCTACTCGTATGGTGTCTACTAGTATGGAGTCTTCTAGTATGGAGTCTACTAGTATGGAGTCTTCTAGTATGGACTCTACTAGTATGGAGTCTACTAGTATGAAGTCTTCTAGTATGGAGTCTTCTAGTATGGAGTCTTCTAGTATGGAGTCTACTAGTATGGAGTCTACTAGTATGGAGTCTACTAGTATGGAGTCTACTAGTATGGAATCTACTAGTATGGAGTCTTCCAGTATGGAGTCTACTAGTATGGAGTCTACTAGTATGGAGTCTTCTAGTATGGAGTCTTCTAGTATGGAGTCTACTAGTATGGAGTCTACTAGTATGGAGTCTACTAGTATGGAGTCTACTAGTATGGAGTCTTCTAGTATGGAGTCTACTAGTATGGAGTCTAGTATGGAGTCTTCTAGTATGGAGTCTTCTAGTATGGAGTCTTCTAGTATGGAGTCTTCTAGTATGGAGTCTTCTAGTATGGAGTCTACTAGTATGGAGTCTACTAGTATGGAATCTTCTAGTATGGAGTCTTCTAGTATGGAGTCTTCTAGTATGGAGTCTTCTAGTATGGAGTCTTCTAGTATGGAGTCTACTAGTATGGAGTCTACTAGTATGGAGTTTACTAGTATGGAGTCTACTAGTATGGAGTCTTCTAGTATGGAGTCTACTAGTATGGAGTCTACTAGTATGGAGTCTACTAGTATGGAGTCTACTAGTATGGAGTCTTCTAGTATGGAGTCTTCTAGTATGGAGTCTTCTAGTATGGAGTCTACTAGTATGGAGTCTACTAGTATGGAGTCTACTAGTATGGAGTCTACTAGTATGGAGTCTTCTAGTATGGAGTCTTCTAGTATGGAGTCTACTAGTATGGAGTCTACTAGTATGGAGTCTTCTAGTATCGAGTCTACTAGTATGGAGTCTACTAGTATGGAGTCTACTAGTATGGAGTCTACTAGTATGGAGTCTACTAGTATGGAGTCTTCTAGTATGGAGTCTACTAGTATGGAGTCTTCTAGTATGGAGTCTACTAGTATGGAGTCTTCTAGTATGGAGTCTACTAGTATGGAGTCTACTAGTATGGAGTCTTCTAGTATGGAGTCTACTAGTATGGAGTCTACTAGTATGGAGTCTACTAGTATGTAGTCTACTAGTATGGAGTCTTCTAGTATGGAGTCTACTAGTATGGAGTCTTCTAGTATGGAGTCTTCTAGTATGGAGTCTTCTAGTATTGAGTCTACTAGTATGGAGTCTACTAGTATGGAGTCTTCTAGTATGGAGTCTTCTAGTATGGAGTCTACTAGTATGGAGTCTTCTAGTATGGAGTCTTCTAGTATGGAGTCTACTAGTCTGGAGTCTTCGAGTATGGAGTCTACTAGTATGGAGTCTTCTAGTATGGAGTCTACTAGTATGGAGTCTTCTAGTATGGAGTCTTCTAGTATGGAGTCTACTAGTATGGAGTCTTCTAGTATGGAGTCTACTAGTATGGAGTCTACTAGTATGGAGTCTTCTAGTATGGAGTCTTCTAGTATGGAGTCTACTAGTATGGAGTCTACTAGTATGGAGTCTACTAGTATGGAGTCTTCTAGTATGGAGTCTTCTAGTATGGAGTCTACTAGTATGGAGTCTTCTAGTATGGAGTCTACTAGTATGGAGTCTACTAGTATGGAGTCTACTAGTATGGAGTCTACTAGTATGGAGTCTTCTAGTATGGAGTCTTCTAGTATGGAGTCTACTAGTATGGAGTCTTCTAGTATGGAGTCTACTAGTATGGAGTCTACTAGTATGGAGTCTACTAGTTTGGAGTCTACTAGTATGGAGTCTACTAGTATGGAGTCTACTAGTATGGAGTCTTCTAGTATGGAGTCTAATAGTATGGAGTCTAGTATGGAGTCTTCTAGTATGGAGTCTTCTAGTATGGAGTCTTCTAGTATGGAGTCTTCTAGTATGGAGTCTTCTAGTATGGAGTCTTCTAGTATGGAGTCTACTAGTATGGAGTCTACTAGTATGGAATCTTCTAGTATGGAGTCTTCTAGTATGGAGTTATGGAGTCTACTAGTATGGAGTCTACTAGTATGGAGTCTACTAGTATGGAGTCTTCTAGTATGGAGTCTACTAGTATGGAGTCTACTAGTATGGAGTCTACTAGTATGGAGTCTACTAGTATGGAGTCTACTAGTATGGAGTCTTCTAGTATGGAGTCTTCTAGTATGGACTCTACTAGCATGGAGTCTACTAGTATGGAGTCTACTAGTATGGAGTCTTCTAGTATGGAGTCTTCTAGTATGGAGTCTACTTGTATGGAGTCTTCTAGTATGGAGTCTACTAGTATGGAGTCTTCTAGTATGGAGTCTACTAGTATGGAGTCTACTAGTATGGAGTCTACTAGTATGGAGTCTTCTAGTATGGAGTCTACTAGTATGGAGTCTACTAGTATGGAGTCTTCTAGTATGGAGTCTACTAGTATGGAGTCTACTAGTATGGAGTCTACTAGTATGGAGTCTTCTAGTATGGAGTCTACTAGTATGGAGTCTTCTAGTATGGAGTCTTCTAGTATGGAGTCTTCTAGTATGGAGTCTACTAGTATGGAGTCTACTAGTATGGAGTCTACTAGTATGGAGTCTTCTAGTATGGAGTCTTCTAGTATGGAGTCTTCTAGTATGGAGTCTTCTAGTATGGAGTCTTCTAGTATGGAGTCTACTAGTATGGAGTCTACTAGTATGGAGTCTACTAGTATGGAGTCTACTAGTATGGAGTCTTCTAGTATGGAGTCTACTAGTATGGAGTCTTCTAGTATGGAGTCTTCTAGTATGGAGTCTTCTAGTATGGAGTCTTCTAATATGGAGTCTACTAGTATGGAGTCTTCTAGTATGGAGTCTTCTAGTGTGGAGTCTTCTAGTATGGAGTCTTCTAGTATGGAGTCTTCTAGTATGGACTCTACTAGTATGGAGTCTTCTAGTATGGAGTCTTCTAGTATGGAGTCTTCTAATATGGAGTCTACTAGTATGGAGTCTTCTAGTATGGAGTCTTCTAGTGTGGAGTCTTCTAGTATGGAGTCTTCTAGTATGGAGTCTTCTAGTATGGACTCTACTAGTATGGAGTCTTCTAGTATGGAGTCTTCTAGTATGGAGTCTACTAGTATGAAGTCTACTAGTATGGAGTCTACTAGTATGGAGTCTACTAGTATGTAGTCTACTAGTATGGAGTCTACTAGTATGGAGTCTTCTAGTATGGAGTCTACTAGTATGGAGTCTACTAGTATGGAGTCTACTAGTATGGACTCTACTAGTATGGAGTCTACTAGTATGGAGTCTTCTAGTATGGAGTCTTCTAGTATGGAGTCTACTAGTATGGAGTCTTCTAGTATGGAGTCTACTAGTATGGAGTCTACTAGTATGGAGTCTTCTAGTATGGAGTCTACTAGTATGGAGTCTACTAGTATGGAGTCTACTAGTATGTAGTCTACTAGTATGGAGTCTTCTAGTATGGAGTCTACTAGTATGGAGTCTTCTAGTATGGAGTCTTCTAGTATGGAGTCTTCTAGTATTGAGTCTACTAGTATGGAGTCTACTAGTATGGAGTCTTCTAGTATGGAGTCTTCTAGTATGGAGTCTACTAGTATGGAGTCTTCTAGTATGGAGTCTTCTAGTATGGAGTCTACTAGTATGGAGTCTTCGAGTATGGAGTCTACTAGTATGGAGTCTTCTAGTATGGAGTCTACTAGTATGGAGTCTTCTAGTATGGAGTCTTCTAGTATGGAGTCTACTAGTATGGAGTCTTCTAGTATGGAGTCTACTAGTATGGAGTCTACTAGTATGGAGTCTTCTAGTATGGAGTCTTCTAGTATGGAGTCTACTAGTATGGAGTCTACTAGTATGGAGTCTACTAGTATGGAGTCTTCTAGTATGGAGTCTTCTAGTATGGAGTCTACTAGTATGGAGTCTTCTAGTATGGAGTCTACTAGTATGGAGTCTACTAGTATGGAGTCTACTAGTATGGAGTCTACTAGTATGGAGTCTTCTAGTATGGAGTCTTCTAGTATGGAGTCTACTAGTATGGAGTCTTCTAGTATGGAGTCTACTAGTATGGAGTCTACTAGTATGGAGTCTACTAGTTTGGAGTCTACTAGTATGGAGTCTACTAGTATGGAGTCTACTAGTATGGAGTCTTCTAGTATGGAGTCTACTAGTATGGAGTCTAGTATGGAGTCTTCTAGTATGGAGTCTTCTAGTATGGAGTCTTCTAGTATGGAGTCTTCTAGTATGGAGTCTTCTAGTATGGAGTCTTCTAGTATGGAGTCTACTAGTATGGAGTCTACTAGTATGGAATCTTCTAGTATGGAGTCTTCTAGTATGGAGTCTTCTAGTATGGAGTCTTCTAGTATGGAGTCTTCTAGTATGGAGTCTACTAGTATGGAGTCTACTAGTATGGAGTTTACTAGTATGGAGTCTACTAGTATGGAGTCTTCTAGTATGGAGTCTACTAGTATGGAGTCTACTAGTATGGAGTCTACTAGTATGGAGTCTACTAGTATGGAGTCTTCTAGTATGGAGTCTTCTAGTATGGAGTCTTCTAGTATGGAGTCTACTAGTATGGAGTCTACTAGTATGGAGTCTACTAGTATGGAGTCTTCTAGTATGGAGTCTTCTAGTATGGAGTCTACTAGTATGGAGTCTTCTAGTATGGAGTCTACTAGTATGGAGTCTACTAGTATGGAGTCTACTAGTATGGAGTCTACTAGTATGGAGTCTTCTGGTATGGAGTCTACTAGTATGGAGTCTACTAGTATGGAGTCTACTAGTATGGAGTCTTCTAGTATGGAGTCTACTAGTATGGAGTCTTCTAGTATGGAGTCTACTAGTATGGAGTCTACTAGTATGGAGTCTACTAGTATGGAGTCTACTAGTATGGAGTCTTCTAGTATGGAGTCTTCTAGTATGGACTCTACTAGCATGGAGTCTACTAGTATGGAGTCTACTAGTATGGAGTCTTCTAGTATGGAGTCTTCTAGTATGGAGTCTACTTGTATGGAGTCTTCTAGTATGGAGTCTACTAGTATGGAGTCTTCTAGTATGGAGTCTACTAGTATGGAGTCTACTAGTATGGAGTCTACTAGTATGGAGTCTTCTAGTATGGAGTCTACTAGTATGGAGTCTACTAGTATGGAGTCTTCTAGTATGGAGTCTACTAGTATGGAGTCTACTAGTATGGAGTCTACTAGTATGGAGTCTTCTAGTATGGAGTCTACTAGTATGGAGTCTTCTAGTATGGAGTCTTCTAGTATGGAGTCTTCTAGTATGGAGTCTACTAGTATGGAGTCTACTAGTATGGAGTCTACTAGTATGGAGTCTTCTAGTATGGAGTCTTCTAGTATGGAGTCTTCTAGTATGGAGTCTTCTAGTATGGAGTCTTCTAGTATGGAGTCTACTAGTATGGAGTCTACTAGTATGGAGTCTACTAGTATGGAGTCTACTAGTATGGAGTCTTCTAGTATGGAGTCTACTAGTATGGAGTCTTCTAGTATGGAGTCTTCTAGTATGGAGTCTTCTAGTATGGAGTCTTCTAATATGGAGTCTACTAGTATGGAGTCTTCTAGTATGGAGTCTTCTAGTGTGGAGTCTTCTAGTATGGAGTCTTCTAGTATGGAGTCTTCTAGTATGGACTCTACTAGTATGGAGTCTTCTAGTATGGAGTCTTCTAGTATGGAGTCTTCTAATATGGAGTCTACTAGTATGGAGTCTTCTAGTATGGAGTCTTCTAGTGTGGAGTCTTCTAGTATGGAGTCTTCTAGTATGGAGTCTTCTAGTATGGACTCTACTAGTATGGAGTCTTCTAGTATGGAGTCTTCTAGTATGGAGTCTACTAGTATGAAGTCTACTAGTATGGAGTCTACTAGTATGGAGTCTACTAGTATGTAGTCTACTAGTATGGAGTCTACTAGTATGGAGTCTTCTAGTATGGAGTCTACTAGTATGGAGTCTACTAGTATGGAGTCTACTAGTATGGACTCTACTAGTATGGAGTCTACTAGTATGGAGTCTTCTAGTATGGAGTCTTCTAGTATGGAGTCTACTAGTATGGAGTCTTCTAGTATGGAGTCTACTAGTATGGAGTCTACTAGTATGGAGTCTTCTAGTATGGAGTCTACTAGTATGGAGTCTACTAGTATGGAGTCTACTAGTATGTAGTCTACTAGTATGGAGTCTTCTAGTATGGAGTCTACTAGTATGGAGTCTTCTAGTATGGAGTCTTCTAGTATGGAGTCTTCTAGTATTGAGTCTACTAGTATGGAGTCTACTAGTATGGAGTCTTCTAGTATGGAGTCTTCTAGTATGGAGTCTACTAGTATGGAGTCTTCTAGTATGGAGTCTTCTAGTATGGAGTCTACTAGTATGGAGTCTTCGAGTATGGAGTCTACTAGTATGGAGTCTTCTAGTATGGAGTCTACTAGTATGGAGTCTTCTAGTATGGAGTCTTCTAGTATGGAGTCTACTAGTATGGAGTCTTCTAGTATGGAGTCTACTAGTATGGAGTCTACTAGTATGGAGTCTTCTAGTATGGAGTCTTCTAGTATGGAGTCTACTAGTATGGAGTCTACTAGTATGGAGTCTACTAGTATGGAGTCTTCTAGTATGGAGTCTTCTAGTATGGAGTCTACTAGTATGGAGTCTTCTAGTATGGAGTCTACTAGTATGGAGTCTACTAGTATGGAGTCTACTAGTATGGAGTCTACTAGTATGGAGTCTTCTAGTATGGAGTCTTCTAGTATGGAGTCTACTAGTATGGAGTCTTCTAGTATGGAGTCTACTAGTATGGAGTCTACTAGTATGGAGTCTACTAGTTTGGAGTCTACTAGTATGGAGTCTACTAGTATGGAGTCTACTAGTATGGAGTCTTCTAGTATGGAGTCTACTAGTATGGAGTCTAGTATGGAGTCTTCTAGTATGGAGTCTTCTAGTATGGAGTCTTCTAGTATGGAGTCTTCTAGTATGGAGTCTTCTAGTATGGAGTCTTCTAGTATGGAGTCTACTAGTATGGAGTCTACTAGTATGGAATCTTCTAGTATGGAGTCTTCTAGTATGGAGTCTTCTAGTATGGAGTCTTCTAGTATGGAGTCTTCTAGTATGGAGTCTACTAGTATGGAGTCTACTAGTATGGAGTTTACTAGTATGGAGTCTACTAGTATGGAGTCTTCTAGTATGGAGTCTACTAGTATGGAGTCTACTAGTATGGAGTCTACTAGTATGGAGTCTACTAGTATGGAGTCTTCTAGTATGGAGTCTTCTAGTATGGAGTCTTCTAGTATGGAGTCTACTAGTATGGAGTCTACTAGTATGGAGTCTACTAGTATGGAGTCTTCTAGTATGGAGTCTTCTAGTATGGAGTCTACTAGTATGGAGTCTTCTAGTATGGAGTCTACTAGTATGGAGTCTACTAGTATGGAGTCTACTAGTATGGAGTCTACTAGTATGGAGTCTTCTGGTATGGAGTCTACTAGTATGGAGTCTACTAGTATGGAGTCTACTAGTATGGAGTCTTCTAGTATGGAGTCTACTAGTATGGAGTCTTCTAGTATGGAGTCTACTAGTATGGAGTCTACTAGTATGGAGTCTACTAGTATGGAGTCTACTAGTATGGAGTCTTCTAGTATGGAGTCTACTAGTATGGAGTCTACTAGTATGGAGTCTACTAGTATGGAGTCTTCTAGTATGGAGTCTTCTAGTATGGAGTCTACTAGTATGGAGTCTTCTAGTATGGAGTCTTCTAGTATGGACTCCTCTAGTATGGAGTCTACTAGTATGGAGTCTTCTAGTATGGACTCTACTAGTATGGAATCTTCTAGTATGGAGTTTTCTAGTATGGAGTCTACTAGTATGGACTCTACTAGTATGGAGTCTACTAGTATGGAGTCTACTAGTATGGAGTCTACTAGTATGGAGTCTTCTAGTATGGACTCTACTAGTATGGAGTCTACTTGTATGGAGTCTTCTAGTATGGACTCTACTAGTATGGAGTCTACTAGTATGGAGTCTACTAGTATGGAATCTACTAGTATGGAGTCTTCTAGTATGGAGTCTACTAGTATGGAGTCTACTAGTATGGAGTCTACTAGTATGGAGTCTTCTAGTATGGACTCTACTAGTATGGAGTCTTCTAGTATGGAGTCTACTAGTATGGAGTCTACTAGTATGGAGTCTACTAGTATGGAGTCTTCTAGTATGGAGTCTTCTAGTATGAAGTCTACTAGTATGGAGTCAACTAGTATGGAGTCTACTAGTATGGAGTCTTCTCGTATGGACTCTACTAGTATGGAGTCTACTAGTATGGAGTCAACTAGTATGGAGTCTACTAGTATGGAGTCTTCTCGTATGGACTCTACTAGCATGGAGTCTACTAGTATGGAGTCTACTAGTATGGAGTCTTCTAGTATGGAGTCTACTAGTATGGAGTCTACTAGTATGGGGTCTACTAGTATGGAGTCTACTAGTATGGAGTCTACTAGTTTGGAGTCTTCTAGTATGGAGTCTTCTAGTATGGAGTCTACTAGTATGGAGTCAACTAGTATGGAGTCTACTAGTATGGAGTCTTCTAGTATGGACTCTACTAGTATGGAGTCTACTAGTATGGAGTCTACTAGTATGGAGTCTTCTAGTATGGAGTCTACTAGTATGGAGTCTTCTAGTATGGGGTCTACTAGTATGGAGTCTACTAGTATGGAGTCTACTAGTATGGAGTCTACTAGTATGGAGTCTACTAGTATGGAGTCTTCTAGTATGGAGTCTACTAGTATGGAGTCTACTAGTATGGAGTCTTCTAGTATGGACTCTACTAGTATGGAGTCTACTAGTATGGAGTCTTCTAGTATGGAGTCTTCTAGTATGGAGTCTACTAGTATGGAGTCTACTAGTATGGAGTCTACTCGTATGGTGTCTACTAGTATGGAGTCTTCTAGTATGGAGTCTACTAGTATGGAGTCTTCTAGTATGGACTCTACTAGTATGGAGTCTACTAGTATGAAGTCTTCTAGTATGGAGTCTTCTAGTATGGAGTCTTCTAGTATGGAGTCTACTAGTATGGAGTCTACTAGTATGGAGTCTACTAGTATGGAGTCTACTAGTATGGAATCTACTAGTATGGAGTCTTCCAGTATGGAGTCTACTAGTATGGAGTCTACTAGTATGGAGTCTTCTAGTATGGAGTCTTCTAGTATGGAGTCTACTAGTATGGAGTCTACTAGTATGGAGTCTACTAGTATGGAGTCTACTAGTATGGAGTCTTCTAGTATGGAGTCTACTAGTATGGAGTCTAGTATGGAGTCTTCTAGTATGGAGTCTTCTAGTATGGAGTATTCTAGTATGGAGTCTTCTAGTATGGAGTCTTCTAGTATGGAGTCTACTAGTATGGAGTCTACTAGTATGGAATCTTCTAGTATGGAGTCTTCTAGTATGGAGTCTTCTAGTATGGAGTCTTCTAGTATGGAGTCTTCTAGTATGGAGTCTACTAGTATGGAGTCTACTAGTATGGAGTTTACTAGTATGGAGTCTACTAGTATGGAGTCTTCTAGTATGGAGTCTACTAGTATGGAGTCTACTAGTATGGAGTCTACTAGTATGGAGTCTACTAGTATGGAGTCTTCTAGTATGGAGTCTTCTAGTATGGAGTCTTCTAGTATGGAGTCTACTAGTATGGAGTCTACTAGTATGGAGTCTACTAGTATGGAGTCTACTAGTATGGAGTCTTCTAGTATGGAGTCTTCTAGTATGGAGTCTACTAGTATGGAGTCTACTAGTATGGAGTCTTCTAGTATCGAGTCTACTAGTATGGAGTCTACTAGTATGGAGTCTACTAGTATGGAGTCTACTAGTATGGAGTCTACTAGTATGGAGTCTTCTAGTATGGAGTCTACTAGTATGGAGTCTACTAGTATGGAGTCTACTAGTATGGAGTCTTCTAGTATGGAGTCTTCTAGTATGGAGTCTACTAGTATGGAGTCTTCTAGTATGGAGTCTTCTAGTATGGACTCCTCTAGTATGGAGTCTACTAGTATGGAGTCTTCTAGTATGGACTCTACTAGTATGGAATCTTCTAGTATGGAGTATTCTAGTATGGAGTCTACTAGTATGGACTCTACTAGTATGGAGTCTACTAGTATGGAGTCTACTAGTATGGAGTCTACTAGTATGGAGTCTTCTAGTATGGACTCTACTAGTATGGAGTCTACTAGTATGGAGTCTTCTAGTATGGACTCTACTAGTATGGAGTCTACTAGTATGGAGTCTACTAGTATGGAATCTACTAGTATGGAGTCTTCTAGTATGGAGTCTACTAGTATGGAGTCTACTAGTATGGAGTCTACTAGTATGGAGTCTTCTAGTATGGACTCTACTAGTATGGAGTCTTCTAGTATGGAGTCTACTAGTATGGAGTCTACTAGTATGGAGTCTACTAGTATGGAGTCTTCTAGTATGGAGTCTTCTAGTATGAAGTCTACTAGTATGGAGTCAACTAGTATGGAGTCTACTAGTATGGAGTCTTCTCGTATGGACTCTACTAGTATGGAGTCTACTAGTATGGAGTCAACTAGTATGGAGTCTACTAGTATGGAGTCTTCTCGTATGGACTCTACTAGTATGGAGTCTACTAGTATGGAGTCTACTAGTATGGAGTCTTCTAGTATGGAGTCTACTAGTATGGAGTCTACTAGTATGGGGTCTACTAGTATGGAGTCTACTAGTATGGAGTCTACTAGTATGGAGTCTTCTAGTATGGAGTCTACTAGTATGGAGTCAACTAGTATGGAGTCTACTAGTATGGAGTCTTCTAGTATGGACTCTACTAGTATGGAGTCTACTAGTATGGAGTCTACTAGTATGGAGTCTTCTAGTATGGAGTCTACTAGTATGGAGTCTTCTAGTATGGGGTCTACTAGTATGGAGTCTACTAGTATGGAGTCTACTAGTATGGAGTCTACTAGTATGGAGTCTACTAGTATGGAGTCTTCTAGTATGGACTCTACTAGTATGGAGTCTACTAGTATGGAGTCTTCTAGTATGGAGTCTTCTAGTATGGAGTCTACTAGTATGGAGTCTACTAGTATGGAGTCTACTCGTATGGTGTCTACTAGTATGGAGTCTTCTAGTATGGAGTCTACTAGTATGGAGTCTTCTAGTATGGACTCTACTAGTATGGAGTCTACTAGTATGAAGTCTTCTAGTATGGAGTCTTCTAGTATGGAGTCTTCTAGTATGGAGTCTACTAGTATGGAGTCTACTAGTATGGAGTCTACAAGTATGGAGTCTACTAGTATGGAATCTACTAGTATGGAGTCTTCCAGTATGGAGTCTACTAGTATGGAGTCTACTAGTATGGAGTCTTCTAGTATGGAGTCTTCTAGTATGGAGTCTACTAGTATGGAGTCAACTAGTATGGAGTCTACTAGTATGGAGTCTTCTAGTATGGACTCTACTAGTATGGAGTCTACTAGTATGGAGTCTACTAGTATGGAGTCTTCTAGTATGGAGTCTACTAGTATAGAGTCTACTAGTATGGGGTCTACTAGTATGGAGTCTACTAGTATGGAGTCTACTAGTATGGAGTCTACTAGTATGGAGTCTTCTAGTATGGAGTCTTCTAGTATGGAGTCTACTAGTATGGAGTCTACTAGTATGGAGTCTTCTAGTATGGACTCTACTAGTATGGAGTCTACTAGTATGGAGTCTTCTAGTATGGAGTCTTCTAGTATGGAGTCTTCTAGTATGGAGTCTACTAGTATGGAGTCTACTGGTATGGAGTCTACTAGTATGGAGTCTACTAGTATGGAGTCTTCTAGTATGGAGTCTACTAGTATGGAGTCTTCTAGTATGGACTCTACTAGTATGGAGTCTACTAGTATGGAGTCTTCTAGTATGGAGTCTTCTAGTATGGAGTCTTCTAGTATGGAGTCTACTAGTATGGAGTCTTCTAGTATGGAGTCTACTAGTATGGAGTCTTCTAGTATGGAGTCTACTAGTATGGAGTCTACTAGTATGGAGTCTACTAGTATGGAGTCTACTAGTATGGAGTCTACTAGTATGGAGTCTTCTAGTATGGAGTCTACTAGTATGGAGTCTACTAGTATGGAGTCTACTAGTATGGAGTCTTCTAGTATGGAGTCTTCTAGTATGGAGTCTACTAGTATGGAGTCTTCTAGTATGGAGTCTTCTAGTATGGACTCCTCTAGTATGGAGTCTACTAGTATGGAGACTTCTAGTATGGACTCTACTAGTATGGAATCTTCTAGTATGGAGTCTTCTAGTATGGAGTCTACTAGTATGGACTCTACTAGTATGGAGTCTACTAGTATGGAGTCTACTAGTATGGAGTCTACTAGTATGGAGTCTTCTAGTATGGACTCTACTAGTATGGAGTCTACTAGTATGGAGTCTTCTAGTATGGACTCTACTAGTATGGAGTCTACTAGTATGGAGTCTACTAGTATGGAATCTACTAGTATGGAGTCTTCTAGTATGGAGTCTACTTGTATGGAGTCTACTAGTATGGAGTCTACTAGTATGGAGTCTTCTAGTATGGACTCTACTAGTATGGAGTCTTCTAGTATGGAGTCTACTAGTATGGAGTCTACTAGTATGGAGTCTACTAGTATGGAGTCTTCTAGTATGGAGTCTTCTAGTATGAAGTCTACTAGTATGGAGTCAACTAGTATGGAGTCTACTAGTATGGAGTCTTCTCGTATGGACTCTACTAGTATGGAGTCTACTAGTATGGAGTCTACTAGTATGGAGTCTTCTAGTATGGAGTCTACTAGTATGGAGTCTACTAGTATGGGGTCTACTAGTATGGAGTCTACTAGTATGGAGTCTACTAGTTTGGAGTCTTCTAGTATGGAGTCTTCTAGTATGGAGTCTACTAGTATGGAGTCAACTAGTATGGAGTCTACTAGTATGGAGTCTTCTAGTATGGACTCTACTAGTATGGAGTCTACTAGTATGGAGTCTACTAGTATGGAGTCTTCTAGTATGGAGTCTACTAGTATGGAGTCTTCTAGTATGGGGTCTACTAGTATGGAGTCTACTAGTATGGAGTCTACTAGTATGGAGTCTACTAGTATGGAGTCTACTAGTATGGAGTCTTCTAGTATGGAGTCTACTAGTATGGAGTCTACTAGTATGGAGTCTTCTAGTATGGACTCTACTAGTATGGAGTCTACTAGTATGGAGTCTTCTAGTATGGAGTCTTCTAGTATGGAGTCTACTAGTATGGAGTCTACTAGTATGGAGTCTACTCGTATGGTGTCTACTAGTATGGAGTCTTCTAGTATGGAGTCTACTAGTATGGAGTCTTCTAGTATGGACTCTACTAGTATGGAGTCTACTAGTATGAAGTCTTCTAGTATGGAGTCTTCTAGTATGGAGTCTTCTAGTATGGAGTCTACTAGTATGGAGTCTACTAGTATGGAGTCTACTAGTATGGAGTCTACTAGTATGGAATCTACTAGTATGGAGTCTTCCAGTATGGAGTCTACTAGTATGGAGTCTACTAGTATGGAGTCTTCTAGTATGGAGTCTTCTAGTATGGAGTCTACTAGTATGGAGTCTACTAGTATGGAGTCTACTAGTATGGAGTCTACTAGTATGGAGTCTTCTAGTATGGAGTCTACTAGTATGGAGTCTAGTATGGAGTCTTCTAGTATGGAGTCTTCTAGTATGGAGTCTTCTAGTATGGAGTCTTCTAGTATGGAGTCTTCTAGTATGGAGTCTACTAGTATGGAGTCTACTAGTATGGAATCTTCTAGTATGGAGTCTTCTAGTATGGAGTCTTCTAGTATGGAGTCTTCTAGTATGGAGTCTTCTAGTATGGAGTCTACTAGTATGGAGTCTACTAGTATGGAGTTTACTAGTATGGAGTCTACTAGTATGGAGTCTTCTAGTATGGAGTCTACTAGTATGGAGTCTACTAGTATGGAGTCTACTAGTATGGAGTCTACTAGTATGGAGTCTTCTAGTATGGAGTCTTCTAGTATGGAGTCTTCTAGTATGGAGTCTACTAGTATGGAGTCTACTAGTATGGAGTCTACTAGTATGGAGTCTTCTAGTATGGAGTCTTCTAGTATGGAGTCTACTAGTATGGAGTCTTCTAGTATGGAGTCTACTAGTATGGAGTCTACTAGTATGGAGTCTACTAGTATGGAGTCTACTAGTATGGAGTCTTCTGGTATGGAGTCTACTAGTATGGAGTCTACTAGTATGGAGTCTACTAGTATGGAGTCTTCTAGTATGGAGTCTACTAGTATGGAGTCTTCTAGTATGGAGTCTACTAGTATGGAGTCTACTAGTATGGAGTCTTCTAGTATGGAGTCTACTAGTATGGAGTCTACTAGTACGGAGTCTACTAGTATGGAGTCTTCTAGTATGGAGTCTTCTAGTATGGAGTCTTCTAGTATGGAGTCTTCTAGTATGGAGTCTTCTAGTATGGAGTCTACTAGTATGGAGTCTACTAGTATGGAGTTTACTAGTATGGAGTCTACTAGTATGGAGTCTTCTAGTATGGAGTCTACTAGTATGGAGTCTACTAGTATGGAGTCTACTAGTATGGAGTCTACTAGTATGGAGTCTTCTAGTATGGAGTCTTCTAGTATGGAGTCTTCTAGTATGGAGTCTACTAGTATGGAGTCTACTAGTATGGAGTCTACTAGTATGGAGTCTTCTAGTATGGAGTCTTCTAGTATGGAGTCTACTAGTATGGAGTCTTCTAGTATGGAGTCTACTAGTATGGAGTCTACTAGTATGGAGTCTACTAGTATGGAGTCTACTAGTATGGAGTCTTCTGGTATGGAGTCTACTAGTATGGAGTCTACTAGTATGGAGTCTACTAGTATGGAGTCTTCTAGTATGGAGTCTACTAGTATGGAGTCTTCTAGTATGGAGTCTACTAGTATGGAGTCTACTAGTATGGAGTCTACTAGTATGGAGTCTACTAGTATGGAGTCTTCTAGTATGGAGTCTACTAGTATGGAGTCTACTAGTATGGAGTCTACTAGTATGGAGTCTTCTAGTATGGAGTCTTCTAGTATGGAGTCTACTAGTATGGAGTCTTCTAGTATGGAGTCTTCTAGTATGGACTCCTCTAGTATGGAGTCTACTAGTATGGAGTCTTCTAGTATGGACTCTACTAGTATGGAATCTTCTAGTATGGAGTCTTCTAGTATGGAGTCTACTAGTATGGACTCTACTAGTATGGAGTCTACTAGTATGGAGTCTACTAGTATGGAGTCTACTAGTATGGAGTCTTCTAGTATGGACTCTACTAGTATGGAGTCTACTTGTATGGAGTCTTCTAGTATGGACTCTACTAGTATGGAGTCTACTAGTATGGAGTCTACTAGTATGGAATCTACTAGTATGGAGTCTTCTAGTATGGAGTCTACTAGTATGGAGTCTACTAGTATGGAGTCTACTAGTATGGAGTCTTCTAGTATGGACTCTACTAGTATGGAGTCTTCTAGTATGGAGTCTACTAGTATGGAGTCTACTAGTATGGAGTCTACTAGTATGGAGTCTTCTAGTATGGAGTCTTCTAGTATGAAGTCTACTAGTATGGAGTCAACTAGTATGGAGTCTACTAGTATGGAGTCTTCTCGTATGGACTCTACTAGTATGGAGTCTACTAGTATGGAGTCAACTAGTATGGAGTCTACTAGTATGGAGTCTTCTCGTATGGACTCTACTAGCATGGAGTCTACTAGTATGGAGTCTACTAGTATGGAGTCTTCTAGTATGGAGTCTACTAGTATGGAGTCTACTAGTATGGGGTCTACTAGTATGGAGTCTACTAGTATGGAGTCTACTAGTTTGGAGTCTTCTAGTATGGAGTCTTCTAGTATGGAGTCTACTAGTATGGAGTCAACTAGTATGGAGTCTACTAGTATGGAGTCTTCTAGTATGGACTCTACTAGTATGGAGTCTACTAGTATGGAGTCTACTAGTATGGAGTCTTCTAGTATGGAGTCTACTAGTATGGAGTCTTCTAGTATGGGGTCTACTAGTATGGAGTCTACTAGTATGGAGTCTACTAGTATGGAGTCTACTAGTATGGAGTCTACTAGTATGGAGTCTTCTAGTATGGAGTCTACTAGTATGGAGTCTACTAGTATGGAGTCTTCTAGTATGGACTCTACTAGTATGGAGTCTACTAGTATGGAGTCTTCTAGTATGGAGTCTTCTAGTATGGAGTCTACTAGTATGGAGTCTACTAGTATAGAGTCTACTCGTATGGTGTCTACTAGTATGGAGTCTTCTAGTATGGAGTCTACTAGTATGGAGTCTTCTAGTATGGACTCTACTAGTATGGAGTCTACTAGTATGAAGTCTTCTAGTATGGAGTCTTCTAGTATGGAGTCTTCTAGTATGGAGTCTACTAGTATGGAGTCTACTAGTATGGAGTCTACTAGTATGGAGTCTACTAGTATGGAATCTACTAGTATGGAGTCTTCCAGTATGGAGTCTACTAGTATGGAGTCTACTAGTATGGAGTCTTCTAGTATGGAGTCTTCTAGTATGGAGTCTACTAGTATGGAGTCTACTAGTATGGAGTCTACTAGTATGGAGTCTACTAGTATGGAGTCTTCTAGTATGGAGTCTACTAGTATGGAGTCTAGTATGGAGTCTTCTAGTATGGAGTCTTCTAGTATGGAGTCTTCTAGTATGGAGTCTTCTAGTATGGAGTCTTCTAGTATGGAGTCTACTAGTATGGAGTCTACTAGTATGGAATCTTCTAGTATGGAGTCTTCTAGTATGGAGTCTTCTAGTATGGAGTCTTCTAGTATGGAGTCTTCTAGTATGGAGTCTACTAGTATGGAGTCTACTAGTATGGAGTTTACTAGTATGGAGTCTACTAGTATGGAGTCTTCTAGTATGGAGTCTACTAGTATGGAGTCTACTAGTATGGAGTCTACTAGTATGGAGTCTACTAGTATGGAGTCTTCTAGTATGGAGTCTTCTAGTATGGAGTCTTCTAGTATGGAGTCTACTAGTATGGAGTCTACTAGTATGGAGTCTACTAGTATGGAGTCTACTAGTATGGAGTCTTCTAGTATGGAGTCTTCTAGTATGGAGTCTACTAGTATGGAGTCTACTAGTATGGAGTCTTCTAGTATCGAGTCTACTAGTATGGAGTCTACTAGTATGGAGTCTACTAGTATGGAGTCTACTAGTATGGAGTCTACTAGTATGGAGTCTTCTAGTATGGAGTCTACTAGTATGGAGTCTACTAGTATGGAGTCTACTAGTATGGAGTCTTCTAGTATGGAGTCTTCTAGTATGGAGTCTACTAGTATGGAGTCTTCTAGTATGGAGTCTTCTAGTATGGACTCCTCTAGTATGGAGTCTACTAGTATGGAGTCTTCTAGTATGGACTCTACTAGTATGGAATCTTCTAGTATGGAGTATTCTAGTATGGAGTCTACTAGTATGGACTCTACTAGTATGGAGTCTACTAGTATGGAGTCTACTAGTATGGAGTCTACTAGTATGGAGTCTTCTAGTATGGACTCTACTAGTATGGAGTCTACTAGTATGGAGTCTTCTAGTATGGACTCTACTAGTATGGAGTCTACTAGTATGGAGTCTACTAGTATGGAATCTACTAGTATGGAGTCTTCTAGTATGGAGTCTACTAGTATGGAGTCTACTAGTATGGAGTCTACTAGTATGGAGTCTTCTAGTATGGACTCTACTAGTATGGAGTCTTCTAGTATGGAGTCTACTAGTATGGAGTCTACTAGTATGGAGTCTACTAGTATGGAGTCTTCTAGTATGGAGTCTTCTAGTATGAAGTCTACTAGTATGGAGTCAACTAGTATGGAGTCTACTAGTATGGAGTCTTCTCGTATGGACTCTACTAGTATGGAGTCTACTAGTATGGAGTCAACTAGTATGGAGTCTACTAGTATGGAGTCTTCTCGTATGGACTCTACTAGTATGGAGTCTACTAGTATGGAGTCTACTAGTATGGAGTCTTCTAGTATGGAGTCTACTAGTATGGAGTCTACTAGTATGGGGTCTACTAGTATGGAGTCTACTAGTATGGAGTCTACTAGTATGGAGTCTTCTAGTATGGAGTCTACTAGTATGGAGTCAACTAGTATGGAGTCTACTAGTATGGAGTCTTCTAGTATGGACTCTACTAGTATGGAGTCTACTAGTATGGAGTCTACTAGTATGGAGTCTTCTAGTATGGAGTCTACTAGTATGGAGTCTTCTAGTATGGGGTCTACTAGTATGGAGTCTACTAGTATGGAGTCTACTAGTATGGAGTCTACTAGTATGGAGTCTACTAGTATGGAGTCTTCTAGTATGGACTCTACTAGTATGGAGTCTACTAGTATGGAGTCTTCTAGTATGGAGTCTTCTAGTATGGAGTCTACTAGTATGGAGTCTACTAGTATGGAGTCTACTCGTATGGTGTCTACTAGTATGGAGTCTTCTAGTATGGAGTCTACTAGTATGGAGTCTTCTAGTATGGACTCTACTAGTATGGAGTCTACTAGTATGAAGTCTTCTAGTATGGAGTCTTCTAGTATGGAGTCTTCTAGTATGGAGTCTACTAGTATGGAGTCTACTAGTATGGAGTCTACAAGTATGGAGTCTACTAGTATGGAATCTACTAGTATGGAGTCTTCCAGTATGGAGTCTACTAGTATGGAGTCTACTAGTATGGAGTCTTCTAGTATGGAGTCTTCTAGTATGGAGTCTACTAGTATGGAGTCAACTAGTATGGAGTCTACTAGTATGGAGTCTTCTAGTATGGACTCTACTAGTATGGAGTCTACTAGTATGGAGTCTACTAGTATGGAGTCTTCTAGTATGGAGTCTACTAGTATAGAGTCTACTAGTATGGGGTCTACTAGTATGGAGTCTACTAGTATGGAGTCTACTAGTATGGAGTCTACTAGTATGGAGTCTTCTAGTATGGAGTCTTCTAGTATGGAGTCTACTAGTATGGAGTCTACTAGTATGGAGTCTTCTAGTATGGACTCTACTAGTATGGAGTCTACTAGTATGGAGTCTTCTAGTATGGAGTCTTCTAGTATGGAGTCTTCTAGTATGGAGTCTACTAGTATGGAGTCTACTAGTATGGAGTCTACTAGTATGGAGTCTACTAGTATGGAGTCTTCTAGTATGGAGTCTACTAGTATGGAGTCTTCTAGTATGGACTCTACTAGTATGGAGTCTACTAGTATGGAGTCTTCTAGTATGGAGTCTTCTAGTATGGAGTCTTCTAGTATGGAGTCTACTAGTATGGAGTCTTCTAGTATGGAGTCTACTAGTATGGAGTCTTCTAGTATGGAGTCTACTAGTATGGAGTCTACTAGTATGGAGTCTACTAGTATGGAGTCTACTAGTATGGAGTCTACTAGTATGGAGTCTTCTAGTATGGAGTCTACTAGTATGGAGTCTACTAGTATGGAGTCTACTAGTATGGAGTCTTCTAGTATGGAGTCTTCTAGTATGGAGTCTACTAGTATGGAGTCTTCTAGTATGGAGTCTTCTAGTATGGACTCCTCTAGTATGGAGTCTACTAGTATGGAGACTTCTAGTATGGACTCTACTAGTATGGAATCTTCTAGTATGGAGTCTTCTAGTATGGAGTCTACTAGTATGGACTCTACTAGTATGGAGTCTACTAGTATGGAGTCTACTAGTATGGAGTCTACTAGTATGGAGTCTTCTAGTATGGACTCTACTAGTATGGAGTCTACTAGTATGGAGTCTTCTAGTATGGACTCTACTAGTATGGAGTCTACTAGTATGGAGTCTACTAGTATGGAATCTACTAGTATGGAGTCTTCTAGTATGGAGTCTACTTGTATGGAGTCTACTAGTATGGAGTCTACTAGTATGGAGTCTTCTAGTATGGACTCTACTAGTATGGAGTCTTCTAGTATGGAGTCTACTAGTATGGAGTCTACTAGTATGGAGTCTACTAGTATGGAGTCTTCTAGTATGGAGTCTTCTAGTATGAAGTCTACTAGTATGGAGTCAACTAGTATGGAGTCTACTAGTATGGAGTCTTCTCGTATGGACTCTACTAGTATGGAGTCTACTAGTATGGAGTCTACTAGTATGGAGTCTTCTAGTATGGAGTCTACTAGTATGGAGTCTACTAGTATGGGGTCTACTAGTATGGAGTCTACTAGTATGGAGTCTACTAGTTTGGAGTCTTCTAGTATGGAGTCTTCTAGTATGGAGTCTACTAGTATGGAGTCAACTAGTATGGAGTCTACTAGTATGGAGTCTTCTAGTATGGACTCTACTAGTATGGAGTCTACTAGTATGGAGTCTACTAGTATGGAGTCTTCTAGTATGGAGTCTACTAGTATGGAGTCTTCTAGTATGGGGTCTACTAGTATGGAGTCTACTAGTATGGAGTCTACTAGTATGGAGTCTACTAGTATGGAGTCTACTAGTATGGAGTCTTCTAGTATGGAGTCTACTAGTATGGAGTCTACTAGTATGGAGTCTTCTAGTATGGACTCTACTAGTATGGAGTCTACTAGTATGGAGTCTTCTAGTATGGAGTCTTCTAGTATGGAGTCTACTAGTATGGAGTCTACTAGTATGGAGTCTACTCGTATGGTGTCTACTAGTATGGAGTCTTCTAGTATGGAGTCTACTAGTATGGAGTCTTCTAGTATGGACTCTACTAGTATGGAGTCTACTAGTATGAAGTCTTCTAGTATGGAGTCTTCTAGTATGGAGTCTTCTAGTATGGAGTCTACTAGTATGGAGTCTACTAGTATGGAGTCTACTAGTATGGAGTCTACTAGTATGGAATCTACTAGTATGGAGTCTTCCAGTATGGAGTCTACTAGTATGGAGTCTACTAGTATGGAGTCTTCTAGTATGGAGTCTTCTAGTATGGAGTCTACTAGTATGGAGTCTACTAGTATGGAGTCTACTAGTATGGAGTCTACTAGTATGGAGTCTTCTAGTATGGAGTCTACTAGTATGGAGTCTAGTATGGAGTCTTCTAGTATGGAGTCTTCTAGTATGGAGTCTTCTAGTATGGAGTCTTCTAGTATGGAGTCTTCTAGTATGGAGTCTACTAGTATGGAGTCTACTAGTATGGAATCTTCTAGTATGGAGTCTTTTAGTATGGAGTCTTCTAGTATGGAGTCTTCTAGTATGGAGTCTTCTAGTATGGAGTCTACTAGTATGGAGTCTACTAGTATGGAGTTTACTAGTATGGAGTCTACTAGTATGGAGTCTTCTAGTATGGAGTCTACTAGTATGGAGTCTACTAGTATGGAGTCTACTAGTATGGAGTCTACTAGTATGGAGTCTTCTAGTATGGAGTCTTCTAGTATGGAGTCTTCTAGTATGGAGTCTACTAGTATGGAGTCTACTAGTATGGAGTCTACTAGTATGGAGTCTTCTAGTATGGAGTCTTCTAGTATGGAGTCTACTAGTATGGAGTCTTCTAGTATGGAGTCTACTAGTATGGAGTCTACTAGTATGGAGTCTACTAGTATGGAGTCTACTAGTATGGAGTCTTCTGGTATGGAGTCTACTAGTATGGAGTCTACTAGTATGGAGTCTACTAGTATGGAGTCTTCTAGTATGGAGTCTACTAGTATGGAGTCTTCTAGTATGGAGTCTACTAGTATGGAGTCTACTAGTATGGAGTCTTCTAGTATGGAGTCTACTAGTATGGAGTCTACTAGTACGGAGTCTACTAGTATGGAGTCTACTAGTATGGAGTCTACTAGTATGGAGTCTTCTAGTATGGAGTCTACTAGTATGGAGTCTACTAGTATGGAGTCTTCTAGTATGGAGTCTTCTAGTATGGAGTCTACTAGTATGGAGTCTTCTAGTATGGAGTCTTCTAGTATGGACTCCTCTAGTATGGAGTCTACTAGTATGGAGTCTTCTAGTATGGACTCTACTAGTATGGAATCTTCTAGTATGGAGTCTTCTAGTATGGAGTCTACTAGTATGGACTCTACTAGTATGGAGTCTACTAGTATGGAGTCTACTAGTATGGAGTCTACTAGTATGGAGTCTTCTAGTATGGACTCTACTAGTATGGAGTCTACTAGTATGGAGTCTTCTAGTATGGACTCTACTAGTATGGAGTCTACTAGTATGGAGTCTACTAGTATGGAATCTACTAGTATGGAGTCTTCTAGTATGGAGTCTACTAGTATGGAGTCTACTAGTATGGAGTCTACTAGTATGGAGTCTTCTAGTATGGACTCTACTAGTATGGAGTCTTCTAGTATGGAGTCTACTAGTATGGAGTCTACTAGTATGGAGTCTACTAGTATGGAGTCTTCTAGTATGGAGTCTTCTAGTATGAAGTCTACTAGTATGGAGTCAACTAGTATGGAGTCTACTAGTATGGAGTCTTCTCGTATGGACTCTACTAGTATGGAGTCTACTAGTATGGAGTCAACTAGTATGGAGTCTACTAGTATGGAGTCTTCTCGTATGGACTCTACTAGTATGGAGTCTACTAGTATGGAGTCTACTAGTATGGAGTCTTCTAGTATGGAGTCTACTAGTATGGAGTCTACTAGTATGGGGTCTACTAGTATGGAGTCTACTAGTATGGAGTCTACTAGTATGGAGTCTTCTAGTATGGAGTCTACTAGTATGGAGTCAACTAGTATGGAGTCTACTAGTATGGAGTCTACTAGTATGGAGTCAACTAGTATGGAGTCTACTAGTATGGAGTCTTCTAGTATGGACTCTACTAGTATGGAGTCTACTAGTATGGAGTCTACTAGTATGGAGTCTTCTAGTATGGAGTCTACTAGTATGGAGTCTTCTAGTATGGGGTCTACTAGTATGGAGTCTACTAGTATGGAGTCTACTAGTATGGAGTCTACTAGTATGGAGTCTACTAGTATGGAGTCTTCTAGTATGGAGTCTACTAGTATGGAGTCTACTAGTATGGAGTCTTCTAGTATGGACTCTACTAGTATGGAGTCTACTAGTATGGAGTCTTCTAGTATGGAGTCTTCTAGTATGGAGTCTACTAGTATGGAGTCTACTAGTATGGAGTCTACTCGTATGGTGTCTACTAGTATGGAGTCTTCTAGTATGGAGTCTACTAGTATGGAGTCTTCTAGTATGGACTCTACTAGTATGGAGTCTACTAGTATGAAGTCTTCTAGTATGGAGTCTTCTAGTATGGAGTCTTCTAGTATGGAGTCTACTAGTATGGAGTCTACTAGTATGGAGTCTACTAGTATGGAGTCTACTAGTATGGAATCTACTAGTATGGAGTCTTCCAGTATGGAGTCTACTAGTATGGAGTCTACTAGTATGGAGTCTTCTAGTATGGAGTCTTCTAGTATGGAGTCTACTAGTATGGAGTCAACTAGTATGGAGTCTACTAGTATGGAGTCTTCTAGTATGGACTCTACTAGTATGGAGTCTACTAGTATGGAGTCTTCTAGTATGGAGTCTTCTAGTATGGAGTCTACTAGTATAGAGTCTACTAGTATGGGGTCTACTAGTATGGAGTCTACTAGTATGGAGTCTACTAGTATGGAGTCTACTAGTATGGAGTCTTCTAGTATGGAGTCTTCTAGTATGGAGTCTACTAGTATGGAGTCTACTAGTATGGAGTCTTCTAGTATGGACTCTACTAGTATGGAGTCTACTAGTATGGAGTCTTCTAGTATGGAGTCTTCTAGTATGGAGTCTTCTAGTATGGAGTCTACTAGTATGGAGTCTACTAGTATGGAGTCTACTAGTATGGAGTCTACTAGTATGGAGTCTTCTAGTATGGAGTCTACTAGTATGGAGTCTTCTAGTATGGACTCTACTAGTATGGAGTCTACTAGTATGGAGTCTTCTAGTATGGAGTCTTCTAGTATGGAGTCTTCTAGTATGGAGTCTACTAGTATGGAGTCTTCTAGTATGGAGTCTACTAGTATGGAGTCTACTAGTATGGAGTCTACTAGTATGGAGTCTACTAGTATGGAGTCTACTAGTATGGAGTCTTCTAGTATGGAGTCTACTAGTATGGAGTATACTAGTATGGAGTCTTCTAGTATGGAGTCTTCTAGTATGGAGTCTACTAGTATGGAGTCTACTAGTATGGAGTCTACTAGTATGGAGTCTTCTAGTATGGAGTCTTCTAGTATGGAGTCTTCTAGTATGGAGTCTTCTAGTATGGAGTCTACTAGTATGGAGTCTACTAGTATGGAGTCTACTAGTATGGAGTCTTCTAGTATGGAGTCTTCTAGTATGGAGTCTACTAGTATGGAGTCTACTAGTATGGAGTCTTCTAGTATGGAGTCTTCTAGTATGGAGTCTACTAGTATGGAGTCAACTAGTATGGAGTCTACTAGTATGGAGTCTTCTAGTATGGACTCTACTAGTATGGAGTCTACTAGTATGGAGTCTACTAGTATGGAGTCTTCTAGTATGGAGTCTACTAGTATAGAGTCTACTAGTATGGGGTCTACTAGTATGGAGTCTACTAGTATGGAGTCTACTAGTATGGAGTCTACTAGTATGGAGTCTTCTAGTATGGAGTCTTCTACTATGGAGTCTACTAGTATGGAGTCTACTAGTATGGACTCTACTAGTATGGAGTCTACTAGTATGGAGTCTACTAGTATGGAGTCTACTAGTATGGAGTCTTCTAGTATGGACTCTACTAGTATGGAGTCTACTAGTATGGAGTCTTCTAGTATGGACTCTACTAGTATGGAGTCTACTAGTATGGAGTCTACTAGTATGGAGTCTACTAGTATGGAGTCTTCTAGTATGGAGTCTTCTAGTATGAAGTCTACTAGTATGGAGTCTACTAGTATGGAGTCTTCTCGTATGGACTCTACTAGTATGGAGTCTACTAGTATGGAGTCTACTAGTATGGAGTCTTCTAGTATGGAGTCTACTAGTATGGAGTCTACTAGTATGGGGTCTACTAGTATGGAGTCTACTAGTATGGAGTCTACTAGTATGGAGTCTACTAGTATGGAGTCTTCTAGTATGGAGTCTACTAGTATGGAGTCTACTAGTATGGAGTCTACTAGTATGGAGTCTACTAGTATGGAGTCTTCTAGTATGGACTCTACTAGTATGGAGTCTACTAGTATGAAGTCTTCTAGTATGGAGTCTTCTAGTATGGAGTCTTCTAGTATGGAGTCTACTAGTATGGAGTCTACTAGTATGGAGTCTACTAGTATGGAGTCTACTAGTATGGAGTCTACTAGTATGGAGTCTTCTGGTATGGAGTCTACTAGTATGGAGTCTACTAGTATGGAGTCTTCTAGTATGGAGTCTTCTAGTATGGAGTCTACTAGTATGGAGTCAATTAGTATGGAGTCTACTAGTATGGAGTCTTCTAGTATGGAGTCTACTAGTATGGAGTCTTCTAGTATGGAGTCTACTAGTATGGAGTCTACTAGTATGGAGTCTACTAGTATGGAGTTTACTAGTATGGAGTCTACTAGTATGGAGTCTTCTGGTATGGAGTCTACTAGTATGGAGTCTACTAGTATGGAGTCTTCTAGTATGGAGTCTTCTAGTATGGAGTCTACTAGTATGGAGTCAATTAGTATGGAGTCTACTAGTATGGAGTCTACTAGTATGGAGTCTTCTAGTATGGAGTCTTCTAGTATGGAGTCTACTAGTATGGAGTCTACTAGTATGGAGTCTACTAGTATGGAGTCTACTAGTATGGAGTCTTCTAGTATGGAGTCTACTAGTATAGAGTCTACTAGTATGGACTCTACTAGTATGGAGTCTACTAGTATGGAGTCTACTAGTATGGAGTCTACTAGTATGGAGTCTACTAGTATGGAGTCTACTAGTATGGAGTCTACTAGTATGGAGTCTTCTAGTATGGAGTCTTCTAGTATGGAGTCTACTAGTATGGAGTCTACTAGTATGGAGTCTACTAGTATGGAGTCTACTAGTATGGGGTCTACTAGTATGGAGTCTACTAGTATGGAGTCTACTAGTATGGAGTCTACTAGTATGGAGTCTTCTAGTATGGAGTCTTCTAGTATGGAGTCTACTAGTATGGAGTCTACTAGTATGGAGTCTTCTAGTATGGACTCTACTAGTATGGAGTCTACTAGTATGGAGTCTTCTAGTATGGAGTCTTCTAGTATGGAGTCTTCTACTATGGAGTCTACTAGTATGGAGTCTACTAGTATGGAGTCTACTAGTATGGAGTCTACTAGTATGGAGTCTTCTAGTATGGAGTCTTCTAGTATGGAGTCTACTAGTATGGAGTCTTCTAGTATGGACTCTACTAGTATGGAGTCTACTAGTATGGAGTCTTCTAGTATGGAGTCTTCTAGTATGGAGTCTTCTAGTATGGAGTCTACTAGTATGGAGTCTACTAGTATGGAGTCTACTAGTATGGAGTCTACTAGTATGGAGTCTACTAGTATGGAGTCTTCTAGTATGGAGTCTACTAGTATGGAGTATACTAGTATGGAGTCTTCTAGTATGGAGTCTTCTAGTATGGAGACTACTAGTATGGAGTCTACTAGTATGGAGTCTACTAGTATGGAGTCTTCTAGTATGGAGTCTACTAGTATGGAGTCTACTAGTATGGAGTCTTCTAGTATGGAGTCTTCTAGTATGGAGTCTACTAGTATGGAGTCAACTAGTATGGAGTCTTCTAGTATGGAGTCTTCTAGTATGGACTCTACTAGTATGGAGTCTACTAGTATGGAGTCTACTAGTATGGAGTCTTCTAGTATGGAGTCTACTAGTATAGAGTCTACTAGTATGGGGTCTACTAGTATGGAGTCTACTAGTATGGAGTCTACTAGTATGGAGTCTACTAGTATGGAGTCTTCTAGTATGGAGTCTTCTAGTATGGAGTCTACTAGTATGGAGTCTACTAGTATGGAGTCTTCTAGTATGGACTCTACTAGTATGGAGTCTACTAGTATGGAGTCTTCTAGTATGGAGTCTTCTAGTATGGAGTCTTCTAGTATGGAGTCTACTAGTATGGAGTCTACTAGTATGGAGTCTACTAGTATGGAGTCTACTAGTATGGAGTCTACTAGTATGGAGTCTTCTAGTATGGAGTCTACTAGTATGGAGTCTTCTAGTATGGACTCTACTAGTATGGAGTCTACTAGTATGGAGTCTTCTAGTATGGAGTCTACTAGTATGGAGTCTACTAGTATGGAGTCTACTAGTATGGAGTCTACTAGTATGGAGTCTTCTAGTATGGAGTCTTCTAGTATGGAGTCTACTAGTATGGAGTCTACTAGTATGGAGTCTACTAGTATGGAGTCTACTAGTATGGAGTCTACTAGTATGGAGTCTTCTAGTATGGAGTCTTCTAGTATGGAGTCTTCTAGTATGGAGTCTACTAGTATGGAGTCTACTAGTATGGAGTCTACTAGTATGGAGTCTTCTAGTATGGAGTCTACTAGTATGGAGTCTACTAGTATGGAGTCTTCTAGTATGGAGTCTACTAGTATGGAGTCTTCTAGTATGGAGTCTACTAGTATGGAGTCTACTAGTATGGAGTCTACTAGTATGGAGTCTACTAGTATGGAGTCTTCTAGTATGGAGTCTTCTAGTATGGAGTCTACTAGTATGGAGTCTACTAGTATGGA
The DNA here is from genome assembly GCF_963989245.1 of Nansenia antarctica. Taxonomy (NCBI): domain Eukaryota; kingdom Metazoa; phylum Chordata; class Actinopteri; order Argentiniformes; family Microstomatidae; genus Nansenia; species Nansenia antarctica. The sequence goes on from NC_137676.1 coordinate 35,804,784, forward strand.
GTCTACTAGTATGGAGTCTTCTAGTATGGAGTCTACTAGTATGGAGTCTACTAGTATGGAGTATTCTAGTATGGAGTCTTCTAGTATGGAGTCTACTAGTATGGAGTCTACTAGTATGGAGTCTTCTAGTATGGAGTCTACTAGTATGGAGTCTACTAGTATGGAGTCTTCTAGTATGGAGTCTACTAGTATGGAGTCTACTAGTATGGAGTCTACTAGTATGGAGTCTACTAGTATGGAGTCTACTAGTATGGAGTCTTCTAGTATGGAGTCTTCTAGTATGGAGTCTACTAGTATGGAGTCTTCTAGTATGGAGTCTACTAGTATGGAGTCTACTAGTATGGAGTCTACTAGTATGGAGTCTTCTAGTATGGAGTCTACTAGTATGGAGTCTACTAGTATGGAGTCTACTAGTATGGAGTCTTCTAGTATGGAGTCTACTAGTATGGAGTCTACTAGTATGGAGTCTACTAGTATGGAGTCTACTAGTATGGAGTCTTCTAGTATGGAGTCTACTAGTATGGAGTCTACTAGTATGGAGTCTACTAGTATGGAGTCTTCTAGTATGGAGTCTACTAGTATGGAGTCTACTAGTATGGAGTCTACTAGTATGGAGTCTTCTAGTATGGAGTCTACTAGTATGGAGTCTACTAGTATGGAGTCTTCTAGTATGGAGTCTACTAGTATGGAGTCTACTAGTATGGAGTCTACTAGAATGGAGTCTACTAGTATGGAGTCTTCTAGTATGGAGTCTTCTAGTATGGAGTCTACTAGTATGGAGTCTTCTAGTATGGAGTCTACTAGTATGGAGTCTACTAGTATGGAGTCTACTAGTAGGGAGTCTTCTAGTATGGAGTCTTCTAGTATGGAGTCTTCTAGTATGGAGTCTACTAGTATGGAGTCTTCTAGTATGGAGTCTACTAGTATGGAGTCTACTAGTATGGAGTCTACTAGTATGGAGTCTACTAGTATGGAGTCTTCTAGTATGGAGTCTTCTAGTATGGAGTCTACTAGTATGGAGTCTACTAGTATGGAGTCTTCTAGTATGGAGTCTTCTAGTATGGAGTCTACTAGTATGGAGTCTTCTAGTATGGAGTCTACTAGTATGGAGTCTTCTAGTATGGAGTCTACTAGTATGGAGTCTACTAGTATGGAGTCTACTAGTAGGGAGTCTTCTAGTATGGAGTCTTCTAGTATGGAGTCTTCTAGTATGGAGTCTACTAGTATGGAGTCTTCTAGTATGGAGTCTACTAGTATGGAGTCTACTAGTATGGAGTCTACTAGTATGGAGTCTACTAGTATGGAGTCTTCTAGTATGGAGTCTTCTAGTATGGAGTCTACTAGTATGGAGTCTACTAGTATGGAGTCTTCTAGTATGGAGTCTTCTAGTATGGACTCTACTAGTATGGAGTCTTCTAGTATGGAGTCTTCTAGTATGGACTCTACTAGTATGGAGTCTTCTAGTATGGACTCTACTAGTATGGAGTCTACTAGTATGGAGTCTTCTAGTATGGAGTCTACTAGTATGGAGTCTACTAGTATGGAGTCTACTAGTATGGAGTCTACTAGTATGGAGTCTTCTAGTATGGAGTCTACTAGTATGGAGTCTTCTAGTATGGAGTCTACTAGTATGGAGTCTTCTAGTATGGACTCTACTAGTATGGAGTCTTCTAGTATGGAGTCTTCTAGTATGGAGTCTACTAGTATGGAGTCTACTAGTATGGAGTCTACTAGTATGGAGTCTACTAGTATGGAGTCTTCTAGTATGGAGTCTACTAGTATGGAGTCTTCTAGTATGGAGTCTTCTAGTATGGAGTCTTCTAGTATGGAGTCTACTAGTATGGAGTCTACTAGTATGGAGTCTTCTAGTATGGAGTCTTCTAGTATGGAGTCTACTAGTATGGAGTCTTCTAGTATGGAGTCTTCTAGTATGGAGTCTACTAGTATGGAGTCTTCGAGTATGGAGTCTACTAGTATGGAGTCTTCTAGTATGGAGTCTACTAGTATGGAGTCTTCTAGTATGGAGTCTTCTAGTATGGAGTCTACTAGTATGGAGTCTTCTAGTATGGAGTCTACTAGTATGGAGTCTACTAGTATGGAGTCTTCTAGTATGGAGTCTTCTAGTATGGAGTCTACTAGTATGGAGTCTACTAGTATGGAGTCTACTAGTATGGAGTCTTCTAGTATGGAGTCTTCTAGTATGGAGTCTACTAGTATGGAGTCTTCTAGTATGGAGTCTACTAGTATGGAGTCTACTAGTATGGAGTCTACTAGTATGGAGTCTACTAGTATGGAGTCTTCTAGTATGGAGTCTTCTAGTATGGAGTCTACTAGTATGGAGTCTTCTAGTATGGAGTCTACTAGTATGGAGTCTACTAGTATGGAGTCTACTAGTATGGAGTCTACTAGTATGGAGTCTACTAGTATGGAGTCTTCTAGTATGGAGTCTACTAGTATGGAGTCTAGTATGGAGTCTTCTAGTATGGAGTCTTCTAGTATGGAGTCTTCTAGTATGGAGTCTTCTAGTATGGAGTCTTCTAGTATGGAGTCTACTAGTATGGAGTCTACTAGTATGGAATCTTCTAGTATGGAGTCTTCTAGTATGGAGTCTTCTAGTATGGAGTCTTCTAGTATGGAGTCTTCTAGTATGGAGTCTACTAGTATGGAGTCTACTAGTATGGAGTTTACTAGTATGGAGTCTACTAGTATGGAGTCTTCTAGTATGGAGTCTACTAGTATGGAGTCTACTAGTATGGAGTCTACTAGTATGGAGTCTACTAGTATGGAGTCTTCTAGTATGGAGTCTTCTAGTATGGAGTCTTCTAGTATGGAGTCTACTAGTATGGAGTCTACTAGTATGGAGTCTACTAGTATGGAGTCTACTAGTATGGAGTCTTCTAGTATGGAGTCTTCTAGTATGGAGTCTACTAGTATGGAGTCTTCTAGTATGGAGTCTACTAGTATGGAGTCTACTAGTATGGAGTCTACTAGTATGGAGTCTACTAGTATGGAGTCTTCTGGTATGGAGTCTACTAGTATGGAGTCTACTAGTATGGAGTCTACTAGTATGGAGTCTTCTAGTATGGAGTCTACTAGTATGGAGTCTTCTAGTATGGAGTCTACTAGTATGGAGTCTACTAGTATGGAGTCTACTAGTATGGAGTCTACTAGTATGGAGTCTACTAGTATGGAGTCTTCTAGTATGGAGTCTACTAGTATGGAGTCTACTAGTATGGAGTCTACTAGTATGGAGTCTTCTAGTATGGAGTCTTCTAGTATGGAGTCTACTAGTATGGAGTCTTCTAGTATGGAGTCTTCTAGTATGGACTCCTCTAGTATGGAGTCTACTAGTATGGAGTCTTCTAGTATGGACTCTACTAGTATGGAATCTTCTAGTATGGAGTCTTCTAGTATGGAGTCTACTAGTATGGACTCTACTAGTATGGAGTCTACTAGTATGGAGTCTACTAGTATGGAGTCTACTAGTATGGAGTCTTCTAGTATGGACTCTACTAGTATGGAGTCTACTAGTATGGAGTCTTCTAGTATGGACTCTACTAGTATGGAGTCTACTAGTATGGAGTCTACTAGTATGGAATCTACTAGTATGGAGTCTTCTAGTATGGAGTCTACTAGTATGGAGTCTACTAGTATGGAGTCTACTAGTATGGAGTCTTCTAGTATGGACTCTACTAGTATGGAGTCTTCTAGTATGGAGTCTACTAGTATGGAGTCTACTAGTATGGAGTCTACTAGTATGGAGTCTTCTAGTATGGAGTCTTCTAGTATGAAGTCTACTAGTATGGAGTCAACTAGTATGAAGTCTACTAGTATGGAGTCTTCTCGTATGGACTCTACTAGTATGGAGTCTACTAGTTTGGAGTCAACTAGTATGGAGTCTACTAGTATGGAGTCTTCTCGTATGGACTCTACTAGTATGGAGTCTACTAGTATGGAGTCTACTAGTATGGGGTCTACTAGTATGGAGTCTACTAGTATGGAGTCTACTAGTATGGAGTCTTCTAGTATGGAGTCTTCTAGTATGGAGTCTACTAGTATGGAGTCAACTAGTATGGAGTCTACTAGTATGGAGTCTTCTAGTATGGACTCTACTAGTATGGAGTCTACTAGTATGGAGTCTACTAGTATGGAGTCTTCTAGTATGGAGTCTACTAGTATGGAGTCTTCTAGTATGGGGTCTACTAGTATGGAGTCTACTAGTATGGAGTCTACTAGTATGGAGTCTACTAGTATGTAGTCTACTAGTATGGAGTCTTCTAGTATGGAGTCTACTAGTATGGAGTCTTCTAGTATGGAGTCTTCTAGTATGGAGTCTACTAGTATGGAGTCTACTAGTATGGAGTCTACTCGTATGGTGTCTACTAGTATGGAGTCTTCTAGTATGGAGTCTACTAGTATGGAGTCTTCTAGTATGGACTCTACTAGTATGGAGTCTACTAGTATGAAGTCTTCTAGTATGGAGTCTTCTAGTATGGAGTCTTCTAGTATGGAGTCTACTAGTATGGAGTCTACTAGTATGGAGTCTACTAGTATGGAGTCTACTAGTATGGAGTCTACTAGTATGGAGTCTTCCAGTATGGAGTCTACTAGTATGGAGTCTACTAGTATGGAGTCTTCTAGTATGGAGTCTTCTAGTATGGAGTCTACTAGTATGGAGTCAACTAGTATGGAGTCTACTAGTATGGAGTCTTCTAGTATGGACTCTACTAGTATGGAGTCTTCTAGTATGGAGTCTACTAGTATAGAGTCTACTAGTATGGGGTCTACTAGTATGGAGTCTACTAGTATGGAGTCTACTAGTATGGAGTCTTCTAGTATGGAGTCTTCTAGTATGGAGTCTACTAGTATGGAGTCTACTAGTATGGAGTCTTCTAGTATGGACTCTACTAGTATGGAGTCTACTAGTATGGAGTCTTCTAGTATGGAGTCTTCTAGTATGGAGTCTTCTAGTATGGAGTCTACTAGTATGGAGTCTACTAGTATGGAGTCTACTAGTATGGAGTCTACTAGTATGGAGTCTTCTAGTATGGAGTCTACTAGTATGGAGTCTTCTAGTATGGACTCTACTAGTATGGAGTCTACTAGTATGGAGTCTTCTAGTATGGAGTCTTCTAGTATGGAGTCTTCTAGTATGGAGTCTACTAGTATGGAGTCTACTAGTATGGAGTCTACTAGTATGGAGTCTACTAGTATGGAGTCTTCTAGTATGGAGTCTACTAGTATGGAGTCTACTAGTATGGAGTCTACTAGTATGGAGTCTACTAGTATGGAGTCTACTAGTATGGAGTCTTCTAGTATGGAGTCTACTAGTATGGAGTATACTAGTATGGAGTCTTCTAGTATGGAGTCTTCTAGTATGGAGTCTACTAGTATGGAGTCTACTAGTATGGAGTCTACTAGTATGGAGTCTACTAGTATGGAGTCTTCTAGTATGGAGTCTTCTAGTATGGAGTCTTCTAGTATGGAGTCTACTAGTATGGAGTCTACTAGTATGGAGTCTACTAGTATGGAGTCTACTAGTATGGAGTCTACTAGTATGGAGTCTTCTAGTATGGAGTCTACTAGTATGGAGTCTACTAGTATGGAGTCTTCTAGTATGGAGTCTTCTAGTATGGAGTCTACTAGTATGGAGTCAACTAGTATGGAGTCTACTAGTATGGAGTCTTCTAGTATGGACTCTACTAGTATGGAGTCTACTAGTATGGAGTCTACTAGTATGGAGTCTTCTAGTATGGAGTCTACTAGTATAGAGTCTACTAGTATGGGGTCTACTAGTATGGAGTCTACTAGTATGGAGTCTACTAGTATGGAGTCTACTAGTATGGAGTCTTCTAGTATGGAGTCTTCTAGTATGGAGTCTACTAGTATGGAGTCTACTAGTATGGACTCTACTAGTATGGAGTCTACTAGTATGGAGTCTACTAGTATGGAGTCTACTAGTATGGAGTCTTCTAGTATGGACTCTACTAGTATGGAGTCTACTAGTATGGAGTCTTCTAGTATGGACTCTACTAGTATGGAGTCTACTAGTATGGAGTCTACTAGTATGGAGTCTACTAGTATGGAGTCTTCTAGTATGGAGTCTTCTAGTATGAAGTCTACTAGTATGGAGTCTACTAGTATGGAGTCTTCTCGTATAGACTCTACTAGTATGGAGTCTACTAGTATGGAGTCTACTAGTATGGAGTCTTCTAGTATGGAGTCTACTAGTATGGAGTCTACTAGTATGGGGTCTACTAGTATGGAGTCTACTAGTATGGAGTCTACTAGTATGGAGTCTACTATTATGGAGTCTTCTAGTATGGACTCTACTAGTATGGAGTCTACTAGTATGAAGTCTTCTAGTATGGAGTCTTCTAGTATGGAGTCTTCTAGTATGGAGTCTACTAGTATGGAGTCTACTAGTATGGAGTCTACTAGTATGGAGTCTTCTGGTATGGAGTCTACTAGTATGGAGTCTACTAGTATGGAGTCTTCTAGTATGGAGTCTTCTAGTATGGAGTCTACTAGTATGGAGTCAACTAGTATGGAGTCTACTAGTATGGAGTCTACTAGTATGGACTCTACTAGTATGGAGTCTACTAGTATGGAGTCTACTAGTATGGAGTCTTCTAGTATGGAGTCTACTAGTATAGAGTCTACTAGTATGGGGTCTACTAGTATGGAGTCTACTAGTATGGAGTCTACTAGTATGGAGTCTACTAGTATGGAGTCTTCTAGTATGGAGTCTTCTAGTATGGAGTCTACTAGTATGGAGTCTACTAGTATGGAGTCTTCTAGTATGGACTCTACTAGTATGGAGTCTACTAGTATGGAGTCTTCTAGTATGGAGTCTTCTAGTATGGAGTCTACTAGTATGGAGTCTACTAGTATGGAGTCTACTAGTATGGAGTCTACTAGTATGGAGTCTTCTAGTATGGAGTCTACTAGTATGGAGTCTTCTAGTATGGAGTCTTCTAGTATGGAGTCTTCTAGTATGGAGTCTACTAGTATGGAGTCTACTAGTATGGAGTCTACTAGTATGGAGTCTACTAGTATGGAGTCTACTAGTATGGAGTCTTCTAGTATGGAGTCTACTAGTATGGAGTCTACTAGTATGGAGTCTACTAGTATGGAGTCTACTAGTATGGAGTCTACTAGTATGGAGTCTTCTAGTATGGAGTCTACTAGTATGGAGTATACTAGTATGGAGTCTTCTAGTATGGAGTCTTCTAGTATGGAGTCTACTAGTATGGAGTCTACTAGTATAGAGTCTACTAGTATGGAGTCTACTAGTATGGAGTCTTCTAGTATGGAGTCTTCTAGTATGGAGTCTTCTAGTATGGAGTCTTCTAGTATGGAGTCTACTAGTATGGAGTCTACTAGTATGGAGTCTACTAGTATGGAGTCTACTAGTATGGAGTCTACTAGTATGGAGTCTTCTAGTATGGAGTCTACTAGTATGGAGTCTTCTAGTATGGAGTCTTCTAGTATGGAGTCTACTAGTATGGAGTCAACTAGTATGGAGTCTACTAGTATGGAGTCTTCTAGTATGGACTCTACTAGTATGGAGTCTACTAGTATGGAGTCTACTAGTATGGAGTCTTCTAGTATGGAGTCTACTAGTATAGAGTCTACTGGTATGGGGTCTACTAGTATGGAGTCTACTAGTATGGAGTCTACTAGTATGGAGTCTACTAGTATGGAGTCTTCTAGTATGGAGTTTTCTAGTATGGAGTCTACTAGTATGGAGTCTACTAGTATGGAGTCTTCTAGTATGGACTCTACTAGTATGGAGTCTACTAGTATGGAGTCTTCTAGTATGGAGTCTTCTAGTATGGAGTCTTCTAGTATGGAGTCTACTAGTATGGAGTCTACTAGTATGCAGTCTACTAGTATGGAGTCTACTAGTATGGAGTCTTCTAGTATGGAGTCTACTAGTATGGAGTCTTCTAGTATGGACTCTACTAGTATGGAGTCTACTAGTATGGAGTCTTCTAGTATGGAGTCTTCTAGTATGGAGTCTTCTAGTATGGAGTCTACTAGTATGGAGTCTACTAGTATGGAGTCTACTAGTATGGAGTCTACTAGTATGGAGTCTTCTAGTATGGAGTCTACTAGTATGGAGTCTACTAGTATGGAGTCTACTAGTATGGAGTCTACTAGTATGGAGTCTTCTAGTATGGAGTCTACTAGTATGGAGTATACTAGTATGGAGTCTTCTAGTATGGAGTCTTCTAGTATGGAGTCTACTAGTATGGAGTCTACTAGTATGGAGTCTACTAGTATGGAGTCTACTAGTATGGAGTCTTCTAGTATGGAGTCTTCTAGTATGGAGTCTTCTAGTATGGAGTCTACTAGTATGGAGTCTACTAGTATGGAGTCTTCTAGTATGGAGTCTACTAGTATGGAGTCTACTAGTATGGAGTCTACTAGTATGGAGTCTACTAGTATGGAGTCTTCTAGTATGGAATCTACTAGTATGGAGTCTACTAGTATGGAGTCTTCTAGTATGGAGTCTACTAGTATGGAGTCTTCTAGTATGGAGTCTACTAGTATGGAGTCTACTAGTATGGAGTCTACTAGTATGGAGTCTTCTAGTATGGAGTCTTCTAGTATGGAGTCTTCTAGTATGGAGTCTACTAGTATGGAGTCTACTAGTATGGAGTCTACTAGTATGGAGTCTTCTAGTATGGAGTCTTCTAGTATGGAGTCTTCTAGTATGGAGTCTACTAGTATGGAGTCTTCTAGTATGGACTCTACTAGTATGGAGTCTACTAGTATGGAGTCTTCTAGTATGGAGTCTTCTAGTATGGAGTCTTCTAGTATGGAGTCTACTAGTATGGAGTCTACTAGTATGGAGTCTACTAGTATGGAGTCTACTAGTATGGAGTCTTCTAGTATGGAGTCTACTAGTATGGAGTCTTCTAGTATGGAGTCTACTAGTATGGAGTCTACTAGTATGGAGTCTTCTAGTATGGAGTCTTCTAGTATGGAGTCTTCTAGTATGGAGTCTACTAGTATGGAGTCTACTAGTATGGAGTCTACTAGTATGGAGTCTACTAGTATGGAGTCTTCTAGTATGGAGTCTTCTAGTATGGAGTCTTCTAGTATGGAGTCTACTAGTATGGAGTCTACTAGTATGGAGTCTTCTAGTATGGAGTCTACTAGTATGGAGTCTTCTAGTATGGAGTCTACTAGTATGGAGTCTACTAGTATGGAGTCTACTAGTATGGAGTCTACTAGTATGGAGTCTTCTAGTATGGAGTCTTCTAGTATGGAGTCTACTAGTATGGAGTCTACTAGTATGGAGTCTACTAGTATGGAGTCTTCTAGTATGGAGTCTACTAGTATGGAGTCTACTAGTATGGAGTCTACTAGTATGGAGTATTCTAGTATGGAGTCTTCTAGTATGGAGTCTACTAGTATGGAGTCTACTAGTATGGAGTCTTCTAGTATGGAGTCTACTAGTATGGAGTCTACTAGTATGGAGTCTTCTAGTATGGAGTCTACTAGTATGGAGTCTACTAGTATGGAGTCTACTAGTATGGAGTCTACTAGTATGGAGTCTTCTAGTATGGAGTCTACTAGTATGGAGTCTACTAGTATGGAGTCTACTAGTATGGAGTCTTCTAGTATGGAGTCTACTAGTATGGAGTCTACTAGTATGGAGTCTACTAGTATGGAGTCTTCTAGTATGGAGTCTACTAGTATGGAGTCTACTAGTATGGAGTCTGCTAGTATGGAGTCTGCTAGTATGGAGTCTTCTAGTATGGAGTCTACTAGTATGGAGTCTACTAGTATGGAGTCTACTAGTATGGAGTCTTCTAGTATGGAGTCTACTAGTATGGAGTCTTCTAGTATGGAGTCTACTAGTATGGAGTCTTCTAGTATGGAGTCTACTAGTATGGAGTCTACTAGTATGGAGTCTTCTAGTATGGAGTCTACTAGTATGGAGTCTACTAGTATGGAGTCTACTAGAATGGAGTCTACTAGTATGGAGTCTTCTAGTATGGAGTCTTCTAGTATGGAGTCTACTAGTATGGAGTCTTCTAGTATGGAGTCTACTAGTATGGAGTCTTCTAGTATGGAGTCTACTAGTATGGAGTCTACTAGTATGGAGTCTACTAGTATGGAGTCTACTAGTAGGGAGTCTTCTAGTATGGAGTCTTCTAGTATGGAGTCTTCTAGTATGGAGTCTACTAGTATGGAGTCTTCTAGTATGGAGTCTACTAGTATGGAGTCTTCTAGTATGGAGTCTACTAGTATGGAGTCTTCTAGTATGGAGTCTACTAGTATGGAGTCTACTAGTATGGAGTCTACTAGTATGGAGTCTACTAGTATGGAGTCTTCTAGTATGGAGTCTTCTAGTATGGAGTCTACTAGTATGGAGTCTACTAGTATGGAGTCTTCTAGTATGGAGTCTTCTAGTATGGACTCTACTAGTATGGAGTCTTCTAGTATGGACTCTACTAGTATGGAGTCTACCAGTATGGAGTCTTCTAGTATGGAGTCTTCTAGTATGGAGTCTTCTAGTATGGAGTCTACTAGTATGGACTCTACTAGTATGGAGTCTTCTAGTATGGAGTCTTCTAGTATGGAGTCTACTAGTATGGAGTCTACTAGTATGGAGTCTACTAGTATGGAGTCTTCTAGTATGGAGTCTACTAGTATGGAGTCTTCTAGTATGGAGTCTACTAGTATGGAGTCTTCTAGTATGGAGTCTACTAGTATGGAGTCTACTAGTATGGAGTCTACTAGTATGGAGTCTTCTAGTATGGAGTCTACTAGTATGGAGTCTTCTAGTATGGAGTCTACTAGTATGGAGTCTTCTAGTATGGAGTCTACTAGTATGGAGTCTACTAGTATGGAGTCTACTAGTATGGAGTCTACTAGTATGGAGTCTTCTAGTATGGAGTCTACTAGTATGGAGTCTTCTAGTATGGAGTCTACTAGTATGGAGTCTACTAGTATGGAGTCTACTAGCTGTTATACTGTATATCGTAACTCATGGAATGCCTCTTGTCCAATCAAATTACTTGTCGGAACTAACTGTTGTATAAGAGCCAATAATGAATGTCTTGGAAGACTTGAATTCTGTGTTGTCTGTAAATGGGAAGTCTATGGAGATGATGATGATGTCATAGAATTTGACTTTTATTACGTTCAATTCAACAATTCTGTGGGACATGTGTTGGTTTACAAGCTACGGAGCAAAGCTACAGAGTCAGAGGGTCGTGGGTTGTTTGAATTCCTCTCAAATCCTACAAATCACTATTTATAGAGAGAACATATCAGCTGATCATTAGTACAGAACGATCTTTTTCACATGAGAATATATGCCATTGTCAGTTATTAATTGACTTCATATTAGTCTGTAGCCAATCATTTACTCTTAACCCCATTAACAAGGTAGTTAGTTGTGTAACTATTTGTAGTCAAATGTTAATCTCTAGCTAGCTAGCTAGTTTATATACCGCATGTTTTCATTTTAGTGATGTATTTCTAACACCAGCATAAGTAACAGTGAAGAGTAAGAGTTGAAACAGAAGTGCCGTGTTAATTTGGTGTTGAAACGCCAGAATGGACTAATTTATTGGTCACACTTTACATGATGTGGCTTGATCCATGGATAGTACTTGTAATAACTGTAGTGACTCATTATTTAGAAGAGTTGTGTTACTAAATTAAATATAACATTACTACACAGACAAAGGGTCAACTAAATGTACTGTATACTAAATCATATGTAGGTCAATTTAGTCCTAACATGTATTTCAATATCAAAGTGATGACCTGACTAAATGGTGTTTTATTCAAGGTGGATGTGACTGACAACCAGTGATGTGAATAACGGCGTCAAAATAAACGGCGTTACTAACGGCGTTACTTTTTTCAGTAACGGGTAATCTAATTAATTACTATTCCCATCGTTATAACGCCGTTACCGTTACCGGTAATTCAATGCGGCGCGTTACTACTGAAGCTTCTCATTGTCATCCGACCTCAGTCACAGCTGCAAAGGTGTTTTTTGTTTGTTTGTTGGGGAGGGGGGAGGGGAGGGGCGAGACAACCGCGCAAGTGATCATGATTGGCTATGGTAGAGAACATTTCATGGTAAGCCAGCCATAAGCCAACCATAGTTCAGTGTCAACACTTCATATTGGCTAGGATGGTTAGATGACTGGGTTGGCTGGATGAATGAATGCATGCATGGATGGATGAGTGTTAGGAAGGAGTGTACAGATGGATAGATGAATAAATGAATGAATGTTTAGGAGCTAAAGTTGGATTTGTCCAAGAAATTCATGTCTTATTTTTTCAGTACTACTTTAAAAGCACTTCATATTGTTTAACTGTTTACTTTTGTTGTGTTGAAAATACTTGAAGTTACAGTCTGTCTACCAGTTGTCTGAAGTTGTGTGACAGTTTGATTTATTTAATTTACACTACAAAGATTTAAAAGCACTTCATATTGTTAAATGTTTACTTTAAAAAGTAACGCAATAGTTACTTTCTCTAGTAACTAGTTACTTTTATAATGAAGTAATTCAGTTACTAACTCAGTTACTTTTTGGGATAAGTAACTAATAACTAATTACTTTTTCAAGTAACGTGCCCAACACTGCTGACAACCAGCTTGTCCGTACCAAAGGACATCTTTTTGAACTTGATGGCCTACGTGGAAACATTATTTTGACCTCCACTGGATGAATGACAAGCAAATATCAAAGTCAACATTTCATCTTTTGAGGAGGGTCAGCATTTTCATCTTGCCATCTCGTTTTAAGGAACATACTCCTATCTCGTGGGAGTGCATACTCAGGCCAAATTCGTAATACGTCTTTTCAACAAAATGGTGAAGTGCCTGAGCGCACAATACCTCAACCACTTCCACCATCTTGTTTAACAACAAATGTAATCCCACCTGTTGAGACGAAATGTCCCAGGCTTCCTCCCTCTCCTCTGTTCTCATTCTCCTTGACCTGTCTGCTGCCTTCGACACAGTCAATCACCAGATCCTTCTCTCCATCCTCTCAGACCTGGGCATCTCTGGCACCGCACACTCCTGGTTTTCTTCCTACCTGGCGGGCCGCTCCTACCAGGTGACCTGGAGAGAATCGCTATCTTCTCCACGAACCCTCTCCACTGGAGTTCCCCAGGGTTCCGTCCTAGGGCCCCTACTCTTCTCCCTCTACACCAAGTCTCTTGGCTCGGTAATCTCTTCACATGGGCTCTCCTACCACAGCTACGCAGACGACACTCAACTCTTCCTGTCCTTCCCCCCGTCTGATGTACACGTGGCAACCAGTGGCGTAGCGCAAAATCCCGGGGCCCCCCCGCAAGGTGGCGGCGGGGGCCCTTTCGCAACGGAGTAAAAAAAAAAAAAAAAAAACGTGCGTTTTTTAGAGGCCGATGCGTTATTGACGTTGCGAAATTTCGCAATATGCACTCTACATTCTAAATGCTTGACTTAGCAAAAGGTACAAACAAGTGAGAGCAATAACTAAAACCAAATGGTAGACTACATCAGTAGAATGTATTATAAGTAGAAAAGTACAAGCTTTATTTCTTTTAACAAAGTGTGGTGTGCACAGCAGCGCGATATCTGTAAACATACAAGCTGTAGACTCTCCGCTAAGGGTTGCCAGATGGGATTGAGAATTTCCAACCTAACCAATCTAAAAACTTCTAAATCCACCAAAAACCAGCCCATCTGGCAACCCTGTCTCCGCTGCATCAGAGTCTACTTGTTGCGTAAAATTGGCCAGGGTTAGTCAAATCCTTTGTTGGACATCTCGTTTCTTAAGTCCTGGTATATTGTGGCATTTCTTTAATGTTTGCCATCTGGTCTAGGAATACCCAGGGAGACGCAGACAGCAGAAGTAGAATAGAATAGTAGAATAGAAAAATAAACAGCTATATATAGCCTAACCATGCTGAATTATGTACCTGTATGATGCACTGACAGCCTGTGACTGTGAACCTGGCCGGACCCTGCCCTTCTGCCTGAGTTTGAGTATGATGCTGCCCAAATAAATGTTATTGTTTAGTGCTGTACGCTTTCGTGGTATTATATTGTGTGAATTATCATCTGTATGTTGTTTTTCTTTCACTCGACTAACCGCCGAGATAATACTTGAGACATGTACTTCCGTAAACATATTATTATTTTTATTTTTTTTTACAATATCGGACCGACAGTCCCACATATAGCGGCTATAATGTCCGAATAGAGAATCTACCACCACCTAAAGAATGCTTATTGTACTTTGTATTGTATTTTCGCTTGCTCATTTTCCTTGTGTCTCGCTGCCTACGTGTGACGTCAAAGTCATGTTGCTATTGGATATGGCTAACTATGTATATCTTTTTTTATATAGGCCTATATATTAAAATTAAGGTTGACACAATGAAGGTTCACTTATTTTCTTTGTTTTATATTTTTTTAAATTATAAAAAATAAAAAAAATAAAAAATGATCCAATGTTAGGGGGCCCCCTAGTGGCTGGGGCCCCCCCGCGGTGCGTCGCTTGCGGGCCCGTCCGCTACGCCACTGGTGGCAACCCGTATCTCAGCATGTCTCGCTGACATTTCAACTTGGATGGCTGACCACCATCTCAAGCTCAATCTTAACAAGACCGAGCTCCTCTTCATCCCCGGGAAAGCCTGCCCTCTCCAAGACTTCTCCATCACAGTGGAGAACTCTACTGTAACCCCCTCCCTGACAGCCAAGAACCTTGGAGTGATCCTGGATAACCGACTATCCTGTGCGGAGAACATTGCAGCAACGGCTCGCTCCTGCAGATTCCTCCTCTACAACATCAGAAGGATACGACCATTCCTTACCAGAGAGGCAGCGCAACTCTTGACCCAGGCACTGGTCATCTCCCGCCTGGATTACTGCAATGTACTCCTGGCTGGGCTCCCCGCTTCAGCCATTAGACCTCTGCAGCTCATCCAGAATGCTGCTGCCCGGCTGGTATTCAACCTCCCCAAATACTCGCATGTCACCCCTCTCCTTCGCACCCTGCACTGGCTCCCGATAGCAGCTCGCATCAGATTCAAGACCCTGGTGCTTGCATACCAGGCAGCTAAAGGGACAGCCCCTGCCTACCTGAAGGAAATGGTAACCCCCCAAACCCCTGCCCGCTCACTCCGTTCCTCCACCTCGGCTGGCCGACTGGCCCCACCTCCTCTACACAGCAGTCGGGCTGCCCGATCACGTCTCTTCACAACACTGGCTCCCCGCTGGTGGAATGAGCTCCCCACGGCTGTCAGAACGGCAGAATCACTACCCATCTTCCGTCGTAGACTGAAGACCCATCTCTTCAGGTTACATCTTAACTGCTCCTCCTGAGACATCTTCTGACCCTCACCACTACGTCTCCTAAAGACACCCGCTTTCCCCTTTACTGTGTCCCTAAGAACTTCTACTGCCCCCCTTGTACTGTTTCTCAGTTTCTCCAGTAATAAAAAAAAAAAAAAAAAAAAAAAAGTTTTAGTAGAAGGCGATAATAGGGAGAAGGTTTTTCCTTCTATCAGTGGCCCCGGCCCGAGCTAGAGTACTCTTCCTGCAACGAATAGTGGACTGCTGATTCACATGCTTAGTATTCTAATGTATTGATTGTAAGTCGCTTTGGAATAAGGCGTCTGCTAAATGCCAAAAATGTAAATGTAAATGTAAATGTGAATTGTGGTCTTATGAATGAATGAATGGACTTTATTGTCATTGCTACAGTACAGGTACCAAACAACGAAATTTAGGATTAATTTATTTAACCACCTTGACATCTCATCCCTATGGACCAAACATGTCTCACAGGATTTTAAAGGCTGAAAGCAACACATTTTTTCCTGTATATACAGTGTACAGGTTTTTTACCTTTGTCTGGATGTACAGTGTACAGTTTTTTTTTACCTTTGTCTGGATGTACAGTGTACAGGTTTTTCGCCCTTGCTTGCTTGCTATGCGCCGGTGGTCCTCGGGCATCTCCTCTGGGGGCCCCCAGCCGCCTCGGGTGCTTGGTCTGTTCCGCCGCTGGGGCACCTGCTTGGCTAGCCTGGTGTGGGGCTATTATGGTCTGTGCTTGGTTGGGCCGGGTTTGCCGGTGGTAGGGCGGGTCGGGTGTGTGGGGCGGCTGGTTTGGGTGGCGCTGTGTGTGCTGGTAGGCAAACTGGTAGTAGTCGCTCTATGAGTAGAGGGCTGCAAGGGAATTTTCCTGGCTGCTCAGTGTACAGGTTTTTTACGTTTGCCTGCATGCTTGCGGCTCTGTCATCATGTGAAGCGCATTGAGTCACATCTTGTGAGAAATGCGCGATACACCATTTAGTCATGATGACATGACTAAATGGTGTTTTATTCAAGGTGGATGTGACTGACAATCAGCTTGTCCGTACCAAAGGACATCTTTTTGAACTTGATGGCCTACATGGAAACAACATTTTGACCTCCACTGGCTGAATGACAAGCAAATACCAAAGTCAACATTTCACCTATCTTTTGAGGAGGATCAGCATTTTCATCTTGCCATCTCGTTTTAAGGAACATACTCCTATCTCGTGGGAGTGCATACTCAGGCCAAATTCGTAATACGTCTTTTCAACAAAATGGTGAAGTGGCGGAGCGCACAATACCTCAACCACTTCACCATCTTGTTTAACAACAAATGTAATCCAACCTGTTGAGATGAAATGTGAATTGTGGTCTTAACCACCTTGACATCTCATCCCTATGGACCAAACATGTCTCACAGGATTTTAAAAGCTGAACGCAACAAAATGACCTCTTCATAAACCATTGAGCTACTTCCTATGAACAGACATCAATAACCAGAATGCAACTCTGACTAATTATGGGCTCTTCCCATGATGAGCCTGCCACAAGGAAAGGCAATGTGTGAAGAGCCAATAATGAATGTCTTGGAAGACTTGAATTCTGTGTTGTCTGTAAATGGGAAGTCTATATAGATTATGATGAAGTTATCTTCCCTAGTCAAATGTTAACAGTAGCATTTGACATTCAGTCTTATACAGCCATTCTGAGTGACATATGTTGAGTTTTGTTGATTATTTCTTCTTTAACCATGGAGCAACTTCATATTACAGACATTCACAAACAGAATTAAATTATGTGTCATTATTGGCTCTTCCCAATGTGCCCTGTCATAGATTGTTGTGCTGTACTGGCTTATTCAATTTCAAGACGATGTTATAATTGTCTACAAGGTTAACAAGCTAAACCTCTATCCTACAAGCCTGGAATGGTGCGATAAACATAATTTGTGAACTCATAAAATCTATTTAGTATTGTAATTTGCTGTATTTATATATTGTATTTTTGTTAGTTCATTTCCTATTATTATTTTGCTTTATATTGTGCTTTACTTTGTATTTTGAAGATTTGTTTGTTGTACCGTGGTACGGTAAGGGGAGTGTGGGGGAGCAATGAGCCACACTTGTGACCTTGACTTAGTGACCTTGACTTAGACCTGAACAACTGGATCACCTCCTCTGGTTCATGACTATAGGCTTCAGTTCAAGGGGCTAACACAGTCCTACAGCATGCATATGTAGGGGTCTCAGAGACTAGAGAGAGTCACTGGACAATTGTGTCTGAATCCAGGTCTCCTGTACCCCTCAATGCCTTCGATTGGCTTTAGTTTGAGAAGCTGCACACATATTCAGGTCTCAATGAAGATTCATCACACCACACACTGTTACAAATAGGAGACCTGGGTTCAAACACTGTCGGTCACCCCGATGGGTTTTACATGGAGCAAGAGGTCAAAGGGGTGTGAATTGTGTGGGTGGTGGTTCAGTAGCTCAGTAACCTAACATAGTCTTGTAAGTGCATCTTCCTGAAGAAGTTTGCCAAAAACACGCACCTTTTTACCTAGCCTAATTGCAAATGTATGTTTGTGTATATTTAGAAAATCACAGCTTTGTCTTCACATATCTGATTCTGTCATATTGTATGTTTCATCTGCTAGAGTCTCATCACATTGGTTCTATACTCTGCTCTGCATCTCTTATGCAAATGTTACTATAATACAATTGTCCAATGCATGTTATCTTCTCTCTCCTATCATCCTGGCTCTGGGGCATCTGCCCTGAGTCGTTAGATCTGATCGTTAGACGGGCCTGTACCCTGATCCTTTGTCATCGCTGGACTGGCCATACCCTGCCTCAGACGGATAGACGGGCCTGTACCCTGACCCTGGACCTTGACATCATCATTACATCATAATTGCGCTTGAGACCTTCTGTTGACAGGAAAGAGGACCTGGGTGCTGATGGGGCACTGATAGCTGTCAGTGACACCAGGACCGGCACCAGGCTGTACCTGGACCGTCACCAGGTTGTATTGTTGTTATTGTTGTTGTGTTGTTACATCATAACTGTGCTTGAGATCTTCTGTTGACAGGAAAGAGTACCTGGGAGCTGAAGTACCAGGCTGTACCAGGATCTGTGCCCCGTGCTGGATAAAGCAGTTTCAACCATGCAGAAATAACTTTAATCATTTATGATTTATGAGTGTACGCTGATAAGATGCAGGGAATTTTTCCTGGATGTACAGTCTACAGGTTTTTCGCCCTTGCTTGCTTGCTATGCGCCGGTGGTCCTCGGGCCTCTCCTCGGGGGCCCCCGGCCGCCTCGCGTGCTTGATCTGTTCCGCCGCTGGGGCACCTGCTTGGCTAGCCTGGTGTGGGGCTATTATGGTCTGTGCTTGGTTGGGCCGGGTGTGCTGGTGGTTGGGCGGGTCGGGTGTGTGGGGCGGCTGGGGCTTCCTGGGGGTGGATTTGGGGGCCACTGCTGTGTGCTGGTAGGCAAACTGGTAGTAGTCGCTCTATGAGTAGAGGGCTGCAAGGGAATTTTCCTGGCTGCACAGTGTACTGGTTTTTTACCTTTGCCTGCTTGCGGCTCTGTCATCATGTGAAGCGCATTGAGTCACATCTTGTGAGAAATGTGCTATACAAATAAAACTTGATTTGATTTGATCATTGGCCAGCCTCCAGTTTCATCATGCTCCTATCAACATGGCTGACTACGTCCTTTAACTATGATGGCAGACGAAGACAAGCCATGAAGCTATACCTTGCACATTCATGTATAACATATTTGGCATTTCTGTCACAAAACTAATTGAGATCAGTAACGTAATCCTAAACTATACACTGCATCTGACTTAAACTGTGACTAAACTAAACTAGAACTCATGTTCTGTGCTGCCAACCAATTATGGACTTTTTACAAGTCTACTGTTTACAAGTTTACAATAGGTACTATTATCAATATCTCAACTGGTCCAGATAGTGTTCTAGATTCTCACAGACCAAGGATAAGAGTCAGCTGATCCTAGACCAAGGATAACAGTCAGCTGATCCTAGACCAAGGATAAGAGTCAGCTGATCCTAGACCAAGGATAAGAGTCAGCTGATCCTAGACCAAGGATAAGAGTCAGCTGATCCTAGACCAAGGACAAGAGTCAGCTGATCCTAGACCATGGATAACAGTCAGCTGATCCTAGACCAAGGATAAGCGTGTTTCACACACAAGGGGCTGATAGAGTAGTAGTCGGTTCCTTGCTTCCTGCTAAACAGAAAATTGGCATGGAAAATACTCTTGCCATAGTCAACCCAAGAAGAAACCACGAGGGAAAACCTAAAATCACACAGCACCCTCACTATCAGCCTATAGGACTAAGTGCCTGAGATTTGCTAGAGTGTCTGCTAAACTGTCCATCCCTTTACTTGAAGAACATACCTCTTATTACACCGTTAGGGATAACAAGTACATTCTAACAGGAATCAGTATTTAAATTAACACAGGCCAGATATATTAATAACAGTTTATGTTTGACACTATCATTGCACATAATGAGTACGCTTGAGAAGGTCAACAAACCAGATGTTATTTTGGCTACGGTATCTGAGGTACAGTATGCTGCATGTATCACATCTTACCCGTACTTGAGTCCCCACCAACATACAGCACACTGGAAACAAAGGGAAGACCAGGGTTCAAGCACAACTTTAGCATTAGGGAAATACGACTCTTTCAATAAAATGACTTCTTAACAGCATCAACAGAAAAATAACTCAGGAACACACCACTGGGAGGTCGTTGAGGTTGGAGACAAAACATCTTGGGCTCTGTGTGTGATACCAGAGTCTAACCAAACAAAGAAAGGTATAGAGGAAAGATACTGGGGATTCTGTTACTCCAGAGGTGCATACACAGTATATTCCCAAACAAAACCAGGCACTTTTCTCTCAGTGAGACAGAAACCCCAGAGGATTAGAGTGTAGTTGGACTGCGGCAGTGGAAAGCTGTCATTCTCTGACCCTGATAACAACACACACCTAGGCCTACACATGTTTACACACACTTTCGATAAGATAATCTTTCCATACCTCAGCATGTCCTGTAGCTACTCTCCACCCTTTGAGGATCTTACCAGTGAACAACAGTGGAACAAGACTTTAACTATATTCACATAGCTACTGCAACCAATCACAATACTACATACTGTACACCCATGAGCCAAGACCAGTTTATTATGACCCAATTATGACCACTGACAGGTGAAGTTACATTAACATTGATCAGGGCTGCCAAGTTTCACCAAAAGTTTGGAGTGAGATTTTTTGATGGTGGAGCGACCCAAAACTGTGCACGTTTTGGTAGCGGCGGCCCCTCTCTCCCACACAATTATTTGTGCTAGTTTTCTGCAATTTTACATGTTGTTCACAATAAACCAGCACAAGAAATGAAAATAATTGGAACATTTGATAAAACAAGACAAATTCAGACAATATATCATATTTATGTAAGTCTTAATAAACAATAGCCTACAGAGTCTAAATAAAATTGGGCCCCATCAACTGGACTCAGCCCCTTGGTCAGCAGCAGAAAGACCTTTGGTCATCATCTTATATACACCTCGTTCCAAATTATTATGCAAATTATATTTTTCGCAGATTGTCCTAAATAGTCGATGCAAATGACAATCAGTATAATTTTCAAGTCATCAACCGTTAGAGTATAATTCAAATTTTATTGAACAAACCTCCCAATGATAACAGTATTTTTTTTTTTAAATAAAAAACTCAAAATGCACTGTTCCAAATTATTATGCACAACAGAGTTTCAAAACATTTTATAGGTTGTAAAGAACTAAAAATGGTAATTTGATGAATTTAGGGTTAGGAGGTCATATTAGGAGGTCATATTTACTGAAATCAAAAGCTATTTCAAACAAAAACATCTTAACAGGTCAAGTTACATGTTAACATAGGACCCCTTCTTTGATATCACCTTCACAATTCTTGCATCCATTGAACTTGTGGACAGTTTCTGCTTGAATTTCTTTGCAGGATGCCAGAATAGCCTCCCAGAGCTGCTGTTTTGATGTGAACTGCCTCCCACCCTCATATATATTTTGCTTGAGGATGCTCCAAAGGTTCTCAATAGGGTTGAGGTCAGGGGAAGATGGGGGCCACACCATGAGTTTCTCTCCTTTTATGCCTATAGCAGCCAATGACACAGAGGTATTCTTTGCAGCATGACATGGTGCATGGTGCAGAGAGGGGCTCCAGGAGGAGGGAGCCCCCGAGGTGGTTGGACACCTCCATCTGGGACTTGGGGTAGTCCAGCAGGACGTTGGTCCTTTAAAGGAGGGGATAGTGTGGCGAACGTTATCGCCTGTAAATGCAATGCAGCTAGCTAGCTAGCAAACCAGAGTTTGTGACTACTGTTATTATTCATGTGCGTCATTGTGTGCGGCATTCAGATTACAACAAATCCAGCCAATACTCGACAATCAGTATTTAATGTATCAAGACCTTCACAGACCTACAATCAGAAGCACTGAAAACATTGGATCTAGAGTAGCCACGCACTTAGGGTCCCTCAAAGACAATGTTCGGCCCCATCTAAGAAACCTGGTTTTATTTTTGATCAGCCCATGCATTTGGATAAACATGTTAAATCTCTGACACGTACCTGTTTCTTTCACCTCAGAAATATTGCTACGCTCCGGTCCACTGTATCCCACTCTGAATTAGAACTGTCTGTACATGCATTTATCTCATCTAGACTCGATTACTGTAATTCACTGTTTACCTGTCTCAACAAATCATCTGTAGCAGAACTTCAGCTGGTCCAGAATTCGGCTGCCAGGCTTCTCACCAGGTCCAAGAAATCATGCCACATCACCCCTATCCTAGCATCCCTGCACTGGCTCCCGGTACAACTTAGAATTCATTTTTAAAGTACTGGTGTTCGCTTTCAGAGCCCTTCATGGCCAAGCCCCCGCCTACATCTCGGATCTCATTCACCCCTACTCATCCACCCGGTTTATTTATACAGCCTATGGATGTTACGTGCCTGTTACCTGCCGCTTTCAGTTCTAATAGTTTAGATCTCGCAACCAGGGAAACGCCGACAAGACGCGAATCTACCGGCATTTGACTCATGAGTGAACGGCGAAAATGGCTGGACGGCACAGCAGCAGCAGCGGGTGAACTCCCGGTTCATCGAGTTTACGGTTAAAAGCATAACTTCTCGGGGTGTCAGCGCGGTGGTTAAGGGCTCAAAATGACCGTAGACCGATGGTGAAGTTAGCAAAGGAGTATTGTGTTTGTACCACCTCCACAGCCGGTGTTATTCACGGGCAAAGACGGTGCATAATAGCGATTTTTGTGTTGTGCTTGTTGTAAATAAAAGTTATATGATTCATTTAAATGACATTAAACTAAGATAATACGATGGTCAGCATAATTTTTCGAATCTTTATTAATAAGCTATTACAGAAACTGTAGTGACATTTTCCAAGAGCGAATGTGGTATTTCAAGATGGCGGTTAGTGAAGAAATCTAACATGGGATGACGATTTCCATTGACCAATCAACGGTGTGCAGCGTCACACGTCACACGCAGCCTGGCAAAAAGATCCAGATCTAAAAATGTAGACCCTGGTCTCGAAGGGGAGCTAAAGAAGCGACCCGAACCGAGCTGACTCGACCTGGAACGACAAATGGAAAAGGAAAAAGAAGCAGGCAGAAGCGGGCTGGCCTGCTTTGGCCCTGTAATGGAAAAGCGCCATAAGGTCCTCCGGCCAGGAGCTCCTGGTCGTGCCTAGGACCAGACTTCGAACAAAAGGGGACAGAGCGTTTGAGGTGATGGCCCCAAAACTTTGGAACGCCCTCCCCCTTGACCTGAGAGCCGCTCCTTCAGAACAAATTTTTAAGCGGCAACTTAAGACACATCTGTTCAGACAGGCCGGCAGTCAATTTTAGCCTTCTTATTGTCATGTTTATGTTCTGTTTATGTTGTCTCCTTTCTGTTTTTAATCATTGATGTTTCGAATTTGCACTTTTTATTTGTATTTATTTTATATGTAAAACACCCTGTGCATCTGTGCTGGGAAGGGTGCTATATAAATAAAGTTTTACTTACTTACTTACTTTATGTGTAAGACGGCCACATATTTGTCTTTACTTCATTGTCTTGATTCGGCTAAATGAGACAAATACCAATGTTATCACATTGTCATGTAGGGCTACTTTACTGGCCTTTTAGGCGTATTGAAAGATTAGACACAATGCCCTTCTTCGGTGTGGTTTGTAGATTCACTTCAAAAGTGATCAGACAGTGTTTTGCTGGCTTGCTTGCTTGCTTGACTACTGTTATTTTTTTATGTGTTAACTGATTGGCTGTTGGCTGGGCCCATTTTATGTTAGTTTTGTTGGTCAACCCATGACTGTGAGGTTCATGTCATCTAAGTTCAAGGTGATAATAAAGCTTTACCAGTGCCATTGAATTAATTACTATGTCTGATTTCTGATGTCAATAAAAGCTTGCATTGATATTTTGGTGTGCTGTGTCCATATTTGAGTCCACGTTACAGTACACATAATGTCCCCTATATACTTTCTGAACGGTTTCCGACTGATTAAGTGAAGCTTTTGAGAATGATAGTCGAGCAATACAGCCTCTTGATTCAGTCCCGCCTTTTCAGTCCCTTCTTCCCAAGGAACTCCTTTTGTCTTCTTTTTTGTTCGTTTTGTTCTAGGTTTGTCACCTTCTGTGTCGGGTTAAGATGGTAAATGCATTCTCAATCTGTAGCCTAACTACAAACAAATACTGTATTTATAAAGTTTGATAATGCAGTTTGTGTGGATAAACTGGAAATGATATGGTGTGATAATGAATAATACAAATACTGTGTTCAATGAAGTGAAACGTTCAGGGCGTTGCAGATATAACTGTCTCAGAGAGACACTGATAGCTGTTGTGTACAGCACATTTCTATCTGAACGTACTGTAAGGTTACAACCTCCTGAACAGGCCTCTAACTCACGTTCTGCTCTATCTGTTGGTGAAGGTGATTCAAGGCGTCTGATTTTCCTCCACCAGTTTCCTTTGGTTTTCGCTAATGATGTGTTTCTCTTCGTACTGTGTCCAGCACAGGCTCAACTCTTGAATTCAGTGTCGGTGTGTCACCCAAATACGCCAGTAGATGGCGCAGGAGATGCGTCAGTAGATTCCTCCTTCTGCTAGAATTATTTTACAGAGAATAGTAACATCTTTGCTAGGGGAGACTTCCGTTAAGGTTTTGATCGCAACTAATTTAAAATAATACCTGCTATGGTTTTTGAGGTAGATTTTGTGTGATTAAGCTATGTTGGTCTGACTTTAAATAAATATTCCATGGAACCGGGGCGGGCACATACAATTGCAATACAATGTTACAATTGCAATACAATGTATGTAGTGAAGGACAAGCACATACACTGAAAATAAATATTGACCTAGCCATTCTATTAATAATAATATTACAATAATACATTTCTCATCGAAACCAGCACTCGGATGTACACAACGTGCCCGCGCAGGCGTGGCTCATGCTCGCTCCCGATACCCCTCCCCCTACCTACTAGCTGTTCGCGCGTTCACGCGAGGTAATTCATTGTATCGGATTGAAACGGCTGTTATCCGCGAAGCAACTCAGCCCTGGAAAACGACTGCTAGCTACCTAAACAACAGGTAAAACTACTTTCGAATAAATTGTATATTGATTATATATTACAATAAACACTCTTGTCTAAATATATTGGAGAATATGCTGTTATACAGTTGCCTAAAACAGTGTAGCTCTCTCGCTTAGCCAAGTTAGCTTTTCTTGGCCGAGAGGAGAGGTTCCGCACTCAGCGCCAGTAGCTAGCTGAGCTGGTCTCCGGTGGACAAGTGGCTCGTTGTTTTATCCTGGATGGGGAAACGGCGCACAATATGAACAATTTATCTGATTATTAATGGTGTGATTTCTGGTTGCTGAAACGTTAAGCTCCAGTTATTTGAATCAAACCGGCGTGTCGGTTGTTCTGTCGGTAGCAGCGTTAGCGTGTCGGTTGTCTGTCCTTCCTGCTGGGAGCCCAGGACTAGGATGCGTCGTTGTGTGCTTAGGGATTCAGATTGCAACAAATCATCCAGCCAACATCGACAATCAGTATTTAATGTATCGAGACCTTCACATGTGTAACACGGCCACATATTTGTCTTTACTTCATTGTCTTGATTCGGCTAAATGAGACAAATACCAATGTTATCACATTGTCATGTAGGGCTACTTTACTGGCCTTTTAGGCGTGTTGAAAGATTAGACACAATGCCCTTCTTCGGTGTGGTTTGTAGATTCACTTCAAAAGTGATCAGACAGTGTTTTGCTGGCTTGCTTGCTTGCTAACTAGTTCGTTTGTAAACGGGGCCGCCCCTATAGACTGCGCACAACAGCCATCTGTTGCAGCCTTGACGCCATCTTACTGAACAGTGGCATGACCCACCCTATACCAAGATGGATAAGATTCACTAACATTGAGTGTCCGACTGTCTTGACAGTCTACAAGGCTGCATCAATAAGCGGGCAGAGGCTTGACGTTTGATGGGTGATGTCATGATACTTAGTAGTTTCTGATGATCTGTTGTGTGGACTTCGCAGTACTGTTTAAAGACACGTCGCATCCTGTGACATTGACGCTTCGCATCAATCATGTATCATAGTGCGATGGGGGTCTCATCCTGATATTTGACGCCTTGTTTACCTAAACATCTAGTCACCGAATGTATTGGACAGGATATTTCCATGGTCACATACATTACAACATTAGTTGAACGTAGGCGTTACAGGCAGGGAATAGTGATTAGTGAGGGCATGTTCTGCCTTCCTCCACATCTGCGGTTTCTCGAGATCTGCATCGTTGTTAACAAGTTGGGTTTTGTAACCTATTGGTGATTGTCGGTCTTGTCCATAGTATGTTCCTATGGACTGTTTTTTTCTCTCCTCGTGAGCCTCTGAACCATTCAAACATGTGTTATTTTGCCCATTAAAGTGTGTGAGAGGTGTCCATATAATACCCCATGTCCTCTTGGGAAGGCCTTACACAGCTGCTATGTTAGGCCTAGGTTAAACCAACTGGTTCACAACGTCGACCTAGCAATGGGTCTCTTGTCTTGTGTGTGTTCTCCATTTGTCTCATACCGCTCTCCCCTCTCTGTCCCCCCAGCAGGTATGGCAGCGATCCGTAAGAAGCTGGTGATCGTGGGAGATGGCGCCTGCGGGAAGACCTGCCTCCTCATCGTCTTCAGCAAAGACCAGTTCCCCGAGGTCTACGTCCCCACCGTGTTTGAGAACTATGTGGCCGACATCGAGGTGGACAGCAAACAGGTAATGGACACGCGTCCATGTAAAGATGGACACACACACACACACACTGCTTTACTTTGAAAGTGCGTGCTTGTCAGGTAAACAAGCCCTCGTCAGGCATAAACCTTTTGACTGAGGGGTTATTGCCTATTGAAGTCTGTTCCAGATGACTTCAGTCTTGTTGTGTTCTATTATGGTACGACTTCAATAGCCATAGCCTAGCGGTGGCGGTGTTATGGGATTGACTAGCACTAATTGTTGATTGGTAAGCGTATATGGTGTTGGTGCAGCATGGCACACTGTGTCCAGTAGCCTATAGGAACTGATCAGGAACCCTGCTGGTTCTTCACCACGTGACCCATGGTCTTGTTCAGTAGGTCATTTTAGGCCTAACAGTAGAAGACGTCCAATAAGAAGTAGGCCAACCGTCTCGATAGCCGTGCCTGCCGAACACAGCTCCAACATGTGGGTTCCACACCCAGGTGCCCTGGCCTCAATACTGACTGACTGGGAACCTGGGACCTCTAGCCTAGTTTCTCTTGGCTCAACGGATTGTCCCCCCTCTCTCTGCAGAGTTCTTAGGCCTACATCATGTGTCATACTTTCAGAAATGTCTTGCTCCAATTTGCTTTCCCTATTTAGCTGTACGCCCTCCGCTTGGTGGTGGGATTTTTTTTTTTCCAGCTCCATTTTAGATTTGCGTTGAGTGCGTCAGGTGTGAATGTCAAAAGGAGGAGATGTCAGGTTGTGTTGCCTCACGAGGAGCGGCATCTAATTCCAATATCAAAGTGTGACCGCAACGCTGAAACATAGCGAGAGAATACATCCTCGTCTGCTTTGCGTGAGGAGTCAGAGGTCAGTCTGAACGTCGTCGCGGAGTGTCCGTCTCTGTGGGTGGTGGGGGGGAGGTCGATATAAAGCTGCTATTGTGCATGCGTGTCCCGCATTTGACTGAATCAATACGTATGTTTCATATACATGCAGTCGAAAGTCGTTCTGTTACCAGGCGTGGCCATTCGAAAGTCACCACTAACCTGCTCTAGTGATTTGAGGTCGGCATCATAGCGCCTCCTGGTTTTACCTAGAACAATAACAAGGACCTCAATGGAAACCAGTCGGTCGATTTTGGGGATTTTTAATCATCGATAATTGTTTGTGTGTTGTTGTATTCCTGTGGAGTAAGAATTGGCTGTATTTGAAAATGAGTCCAATAAAGTGATTAATTGAATGTGATCTATATACAGTGTTTCCCCTACCATTGCCTTGGGGGGGCGGGCCGCCCCCCCAACGGAACCACCCGCCCCCCCAAGAAAGAGGAATTATTACGGACGTACACAAACATCTGACAAGCAGGCTAAAATATCAGCGTTTTTTAAACGCACCCAACCCGAATCTGGCGAGTGGCAAGCCCATAGGCTCGTTGGTAACATTAGTCCGCCAGTAGTCTCGCATAGCCAGACCTATCTCCACACTTCGGTTCGCACTGTGGCGCGCTGGAGAATAATACAAGATTGTGCGCAAGTGTGCGCGCGACGCGAGAGAGTTTTTGCCGGGTGAGATGTCTGCAGATGAAAGTAAGCAAGTTGAAACGTTAGCAAATATAATTGCTGAGTGTTCTGACAGAGAACGTTGGTTAAAATTGGTCGTTATTATTGTGACTAGAAAGTGTGTGACTATAATTCCATGGTGTAAATAGTCAAAGAACTAGCAAGCTAGCTAGCTCAGAGGTGATGAGATGAGCTAGTCTGCTGCACACTTGCCAGCTAACGAGCTAACTGGAGGCACTTTATTATTTTACTTAAAGTAGCCATACAATCTTTCTTATTCTGCTAGAATTGGTAATACCATAATGGCGTATTTACAGTACATGGACAGTGGATTGAAGCATTGGAAATGTCTGTTTTTTATATTTGGACATGATTTTTTTTTCAGGTGAGAGTAATGTCAAAATGACATTATCTGACTGCATTGCCCACAGCAATCCAAAATTAAATTATAATTATGTTATAAATTGATATGGATCAATTTATACCTCTTATTAGATTAGAAATACTCTGGTTGTTATGTTTGCCTTTTGGTTGACAGCAAAAGAGGGAGAGAAGGATAGAGAGAAGGAGAGAGAGCAGGATGGTGTCGGCACACCAGAGAGAGAGCAAGAACCAGTTGAGAAAGTGGACAGGTAGTCAATCAAGACCACATAAGTAAGTAGCCTTGAGAACCGATGGTTCTGGAGCCTAATGGCCCATAGGGCAGGAGCCTATCTCCTGTTTCCGTAGCGTGAGGCGGCTTAATGTACAAGTACACCCCCTGGACATGACGCTGGTAAGTCGCAGCTTGGGGGGGGGGAGGTCCATGCCACGGTCCATGCCACCCCCCCAAGGCAGCAAACCTAGGGGAAACACTGATATATACAGTGGGGTGCAAACATTTGGGCAAATTTTAAAGCAAGGTTTCTTTTTATTTTCATTTTTAAATACTAAAAAGGGAAAAGGTTTGGGAACCCTTTTGGATTATTCTTTGTTACCTTTTGAGAAGATGATTGCTAAGGCCCAGACCAAAGTGATTTACTCGTTAGGGCTTCAATGAGTCAGGTGAATATAATTCCAGGGTTTAACTATATATTCTGAAGTAACTCCATGCCTTCTTAAGTATCCATCTCCGGTGGCTGTTGTGTCTGGTGTTAAAAACCATGGGTTCCTCTAAACAGTTGTCCATGGATGTCAGAATCAAGATAGTTCACTTCCACCATCAAGGAGAGGGCTACAAACAACTCTCGCAACGTTTCAAACTACCCATTTCCACTGTCAGAAACATCATCATCAAATGGAAAATAAATGGAACAATTTAAAGTCATGGCAAGATCTGGAAGATCAAGACATTTTTCTGATAGAATAGTCTGAGATCTGGAGAGAAATGCTCAGAAGAACCCACACATCAAGAGTAGCAGACACCGGTCTATTTGTTAACAGGACAACAATACAGCGTACCGTAAACAACAAAGACCTACATGGCGGAGTTGCCAGAAAGGAGCCGACTTCAACACAAAATGAAGCGTCTGAAGTATGCAAAAGAAATCCTTGAGAAATCTGAAGCCTGTTGGAACAATGTGCTTTGGACTGACGAAACCAAAATGTAACTTTTTGGCCACAACCAACGAAGGTATGTTTGGAGAAAAAAGGGCGAAGCATTTGTAGAGTAGAACACCATGCCAACTGTTAAGCATGGAGGTGGATCCATTATGCTTTGGGGTTGTGTAGCAGCTGGGGGCACAGGTAATATTGTGCTGGTGGAAGGAAGAATGGATTCCACCAAATATTAAGACATTCTAGAGGCTAATGTTCGAAGGTCAGTCCAGAAGTTGGAGAAGTTGGGTATTCCAGCAAGACAATGACCCGAAGCATACCTCAAGATCAACCATGAAGTACCTCCAGGAAAGACGGATGAAGGTTTTGGAATGGCCATCACAGTCCCCAGACTTGAATATTATACAAAAATCTGTGGAGAGATCTCAGACATGTCGTGCATGCAAGAAGACAGAAGAATATTTCTGAGCTAAGTAGTGTTCTGCCAGGAAGAATGGGGAAAACTTCCAAAAACAAGAATTGAAAGACTCAGCTGGCAACTTAGCTGGCTACAGGAAGCATTTGCAAGCTGTTATAGTTGCTCGAGGAGGAGTTACAAAGTACTAGCTGACAGGGTTCCCAAACATTTCTTTTCACTTAGATTAGGGGTGCTCACATTTTTGCATGTGTCTTGTGGTTGTATATGTATGATGTTATTGAGTGTGTGTGTGTGGACTGACTAACAGTGGTTGTCTTGTCTGCTAGGTGGAGCTGGCTCTGTGGGACACGGCCGGGCAGGAGGACTATGACAGACTCCGGCCTCTCTCCTACCCCGACACTGACGTCATCCTCATGTGCTTCTCCATAGACAGCCCAGACAGCTTGGGTGAGCTCACACACTCTGGACACACACACACACACACACTTGTACTGTTTTGGCAGTCGTAGGCAAACCGTCATAGGTCATCCCTACACAGTTCTCCTTTTCATGTCTGGTTGCTGTGTGACTCGGCCATTTTGACCACACACACAGGGCAGCTCTTCTTTTTCCGCCTCCTTGCCAAACCCAGGGCTCGACATTAAGGCTTGTCCGGGACAAGTACATTTTATGTTCGGACAAGTGGACTTCCTCCTGCAGTTGTCCGATGGACAAGTCAAAACAAAAAAAGAAATCAATATGTATTAATATCTGCAAAACATTCATTCCTCCTTCCGATCTGAATAGTAAAAAAAAATATTACAAGCAAAGCGATGCCGCGCCTCATTCTCGCTGAGGCTATTTCAGTCTCTCGTAGTTCGTTATCGTCATAGTTCGTAAATTCACTCAGAGCGCCAGAGCGCACACTGCGTTCAACGTCATAA
Organism: Nansenia antarctica; assembly: GCF_963989245.1. Lineage (NCBI taxonomy): Eukaryota > Metazoa > Chordata > Actinopteri > Argentiniformes > Microstomatidae > Nansenia > Nansenia antarctica. Next base: position 35,835,915 of record NC_137676.1, read on the forward strand.
AGAGACCAAGTAATTTGATTGGACAAAAGGCATTCCATGAGTGCTGATCAGATTCCAGAGCGAGTTTACGAACGCAGCCATAGTGTAGCCTACGTTGTGGGTCTCCTGTCACTAGTGCCATTCGCGTGAACGCATATTCGCTTCTTCTCAATGCCGCTTATTTTCATGTAGTTCGATGCGATCGTATATTTTAGGTTTGAAGTTTTAAGACCAGCACATCGCAATGCGAACTTCAGAATGACACTAATGATAGATTTCTCAATTTGAATATAGGATACTATCCAAAAGCTAGCAAATAAGATTGCTTCCATTGGGGAGGGACTATAGTTACACATTTCTTTTGTAAATATTCCTAGATATTCATCCCTTTTGTGGCCAATCTTAATCTAAAAGGGTTAGGGTAATCACTGATTACCCCATTGTAATAATTTAAAATAATTACAAAATATTGTTTAATGAATACATTTGAAAATTAAGGATACATCATCAAATCAATAGTAGTGAAATGTGTTATTTGCATACACATACACTCACTGGCCACTTCATTAGGCACACCTTGGGGTTGGACCCCCTCTTTTGCCTTCAGAACTGCCATAATTCTTCGTGGCATAGATTCAACAAGGTGCTGGAAACATTCCTCAGAGATTTTAGTCCATATTGACACTATAATATCACAAGTTCACTTGGTGCCCGTCTGGCACCAACAACCATGCCAGGTTCAAAGTCACTTAAATCACCTTTATTTCCCATTCTGATGCTTGGTTTGAACTTCAGCAGATCGTCTTGACCATGTCTACATGCCTAAATGCATTTAATTGCTGCCACATGATTGGCTGATTAGATATTTGCGTTAACAAGCAGTTGAAAAGGTGTACCTAATGAAGTGGCCGGTGAGAGTATAATATATTATTATTAATATTATTGCTTTTTCAAAATCTTTGGATTTGGACAAGTAACTTGAGCTCTCGGACAAGTAAAAGATAAGTTCACTTGTCCGAAGGACAAGTACCTGAAAAAGCTTAATGTCAAGCCCTGAAACCCTACCAAACCAAACTGCCAGGTCAAATTGTAGTGTTTGCGCGTGTGCGCGTGCCTCCTGTCTGACCTATGACCCCTTGCTTCCTGTGCAGAGAACATTCCAGAGAAGTGGACTCCCGAGGTTAAGCACTTCTGCCCCAACGTTCCCATCATCCTCGTGGGCAACAAGAAGGACCTACGCAACGATGAGCACACACGCCGTGAGCTCGCCAAAATGAAACAGGTACGTGAGACTGATATACACAGGGCGGCGGTCTGATTCTCTACCCTGCTCACCCAAGTGTGTACTTGTTCTCACACACACAGATTTGATATAGGGAAAAAGTCATATTGGCATTGCTACCAATCTCAGTGCACACTTAGGAGAGGAAGAGTAGAGACTTCCCCCCCATACAAACCCTTAAAGGTGTTTAGGAGACGGGTTAAATGGTTTTCATTTGATTTTCACCTTTATTTATACATTGGGTTAAAAACACCTTGTTTACAACTGTCTGTAATACCTGTCTGTATCTGCCTCTCCCTTCCTGTCATGTGGTGTGTGTCCTGGTTGTCCTGCCTGTCATGTGGTGTGTGTCCTGGTTGTCCTGCCTGTCATGTGGTGTGTGTCCTGGTTGTCCTGCCTGTCATGTGGTGTGTGTCCTGGTTGTCCTGCCTGTCATGTGGTCTGTGTCCTGGTTGTCCTGCCTGTCATGTGGTCTGCGTCCTGGTTGTCCTGACAGTCTGTGTGCTTGTCTCTGCAGGAGCCAGTGAAGCCAGAGGAGGCGCGGGACATGGCCAACAGGATCGGAGCGTTCGGCTACATGGAGTGTTCCGCCAAGTCGAAGGACGGTGTGAGGGAAGTGTTTGAGATGGCCACCAGGGCGGCGCTACAGGCCCGGAGGGGGAAGAAAAGTAATAAATGTCTGCTGCTGTAGACTGCATGACAGGACTCTGCCCCTGGGCCTTGTAACCAGGGGCTCTTGGCTAGTGTGTGGACGGATGGAGGGGGGTCGGAGAAGCACCCGTTTACATCGAACCCTCGACCGGACCGACGTCCTCCCATCACACCTGCCCACTGGCTGGAGGCTCTCGCCTCCTCGCTTAAGAGAGAAACCGGAACGTAGTTTTTTTTTGGTTGTTGTAATTTTGTTTTCTTTTTTTTACTCATTTTATTTTTAAAAATGTCATTGGATTACATTTATTATCAGTATTTAAATTAGGGAGGTGGGAAAAATGAAATGGGGATTGCTTTTTTGTTTTAAAACGCTTTACCTGAATTTGTGATCATCATCATTACCGTCGACGCTCACCCTGCCAAATGCTGTTGTCCGGCGGTCATGGGAGGGGTCTAGAGTTCGGCCTGGACCCCATTGGCTGGCTTTTTCTGTTTGTTTGTAAACACAAACAGGGCTGAGAAACTGCTTTAAATTGTAATCTCTGTTATGTACAAAAAAACTTTTTTTCTTTTTGGATGTGAAACCGTAAAGATAAGTGTTTAAACAAATAAACAGGAAAAAACATGCTGTATGCAAGTCTGTAAATATGAAACGTGGGTATATGCATTATGTACACACGTACATGACTGGAAACTGTATTTGTAAACTAGCCTTGGTTACTTGTGTAATAAATTACTTTCTATAACACATTTCCTTTCATTGTGTGTTGGGTATTGAGGGGGTCTACCTTATTACAATAAATTGTGGAGAGTGGGGGGTGTACTTTGACATGGTGGGCTAATAAAAAGATAAACAGCTGAGGAACAAAGATTACAAGGTAAGACCATGGTGTGCTGAACTGACTGTTGGTGGTTGAAACTGGACAGTAAGGATTCAAAATAAATAGTGCATATGAGGGGAGGTTACGTTTTTTGTGTGATGACCTTCGTTATGGTCGTAGAAATAACCCACGCGTTTCCTGTTCTCACATTGTCAGAGGAGTTGATAGTTGCCTGATTTTAAAACAAACTGGCAGTTTATTAAAGTCAGAACAGGAAAAGCGTGGCTTATTTCTACATTTAGGCTATTCGTGCCTCAGACAAGACAAATGAACAGCGAGCCTAGGCCTAATACTGTAAGTTATAACTTACACAATACAACAGACGGCCATTGAGGCAGCAAACACAGAATCGGACACAGTTGCTAAAAAGGAAGGAAATCCGTCACCGAGCCCCCACCCATGGTCGGTTACACCCGAACACCCATCTGGTGAAAGGACGACGTGTTGCGCAGCGCCGCTGTTCCTGGTGCAAGGCTGGAGGGGAGCGGAGGGGGGACGGTGCCTCTCCGCTGAGCCAGCCCAGAGCTGTACCGCACAGCTGAGTCAAACCCCAGCCTTATATACCGGGCTATTTTTAGCTCCGACGAGTGATGTTATTTTTAACCAATGAGCTCATCGTTTCTGACCCGCCCAATGACAGAGAGAGGGAGTGAGCGAGGAGGCGGGTTACACAACGAGAATCTGCAGTGACTGGCGAGGTTTCGCTCTCTCTCTCTTCTCTCTCCTCTCTCTCTCTAACCGGCAATTCATTTATTTCCTACACGGATTGCCCTGGCGTGAATCATAGGCGCCGAGAGTTATTGGATTCCCAGAGAAACGCCGCGCCCTTGACAGGTTTTTCTGTTTGAACTTTAGAAATTACTGTGGAACAATCTGACTGCAGTGTAAGGCACCCCGAAACCTGAAACATAAAAATGACTCACTCAAGAGCCACCGCACCTTCAAAATATATCCAATTGCCTTACTTCTGTCCTCCCTATGCACCTCGCAACATTAACATTATGTTCGCTTGTTAATATCTGCTAGTCACACTGCAATAGATATCTCCACATCGGCAGCATCTCTTCAAAGCCAAAGCTTGCGCACTCCTCCTCCAGACCCAGTCTTTATCATTCCCAAATCTCCGGCCCTAAACATCTGTCTTCCCCCCTTAATCAATTAAAGGAAATCATTACCTCTTCTCTATTACCTGACAGGTTCACCTATGGCTGCGCGCACCCCTTTATGTAGGCTGGTAGGCTATCAATAGGTCACACAGGTCAGGTGAGACTGGGCCTAAAAGACACACAGGGTTATACACAGGGTCATTAGGTTTGATCAGTTGCAGTTCTATCCTGGTGAATGTGAGCAGGGCCAAGGACTAGAGGAGCTTTAGGGGTGACCGCTGTCCACCTGCACATTCAAGACCTGGAGAGAAGTCTAGATGTCCAAGTGGGGATCTGTTTAATGTGCTATTTGCCAACCACTAATCTAGATCAGGGTGTATCATAGCCTACCGTTATTGTTTGCACTTTGTCTGTCTCACATAATGATGGATTAGATGCTAAACCATATGGTGAAGGCTCCATCTAAAGCCCTAATATGCTGAGTCCGTCATTGGCTGTTCTTATCAGAGGAATGACGACAGAGTTTATATTAGGGGCTAGGGGTATTGGGCTGAGAGTAAGGGTTAGGGGTATAGGGCTGAGAGTAGGGGTTAGGGGTATTGGGCTGAGAGTAGGGGTTAGGGGTATAGGGCTGAGAGTAGGGGTTAGGGGTATAGGGCTGAGAGTAGGGGTTAGGGGTATAGGGCTGAGAGAGGTTAGGGGTATAGGGCTGAGAGTAGGGGTTAGGGGTATAGGGCTGAGAGTAGGGGTTAGGGGTATTGGGCTGAGAGTAGGGGTTAGGGGTATAGGGCTGAGAGTAGAGGCTAGGGGTATAGGGCTGAGAGTAGAGGTTAGGGGTATAGGGCTGAGAGTAGGGGTTAGGGGTATAGGGCTGAGAGAGGTTAGGGGTATAGGGCTGAGAGTAAGGGTTAGGGGTATAGGGCTGAGAGTAGAGGTTAGGGGTATAGGGCTGAGAGTAGAGGTTAGGGGTATAGGGCTGAGAGAGGTTAGGGGTATAGGGCTGAGAGAGGTTAGGGGTATAGGGCTGAGAGTAGAGGTTAGGGGTATAGGGCTGAGAGTAGGGGTTAGGGGTATAGGGCTGAGAGTAGGGGTTAGGGGTATAGGGCTGAGAGTAAGGGTTAGGGGTATAGGGCTGAGAGTAGAGGTTAGGGGTATAGGGCTGAGAGAGGTTAGGGGTATTGGGCTGAGAGTAGAGGTTAGGGGTATAGGGCTGAGAGTAGGGGTTAGGGGTATAGGGCTGAGAGTAGGGGTTAGGGGTATAGGGCTGAGAGTAGAGGTTAGGGGTATAGGGCTGAGAGAGGTTAGGGGTATAGGGCTGAGAGAGGTTAGGGGTATAGGGCTGAGAGAGGTTAGGGGTATAGGGCTGAGAGTAGGGGTTAGGGGTATTGGGCTGAGAGTAGAGGTTAGGGGTATAGGGCTGAGAGAGGTTAGGGGTATAGGGCTGAGAGTAGGGGTTAGGGGTATAGGGCTGAGAGAGGTTAGGGGTATAGGGCTGAGAGTAGGGGTTAGGGGTATTGGGCTGAGAGTAGAGGTTAGGGGTATAGGGCTGAGAGAGGTTAGGGGTATAGGGCTGAGAGTAGGGGTTAGGGGTATAGGGCTGAGAGTAGAGGTTAGGGGTATAGGGCTGAGAGTAGGGGTTAGGGGTATAGGGCTGAGAGTAGGGGTTAGGGGTATAGGGCTGAGAGAGGTTAGGGGTATAGGGCTGAGAGAGGTTAGGGGTATAGGGCTGAGAGAGGTTAGGGGTATAGGGCTGAGAGTAGGGGTTAGGGGTATTGGGCTGAGAGTAGAGGTTAGAGGTATAGGGCTGAGAGTAGAGGTTAGGGGTATAGGGCTGAGAGTAGGGGTTAGGGGTATAGGGCTGAGAGTAGAGGTTAGGGGTATAGGGCTGAGAGAGGTTAGGGGTATAGGGCTGAGAGAGGTTAGGGGTATAGGGCTGAGAGTAGAGGTTAGGGGTATAGGGCTGAGAGAGGTTAGGGGTATAGGGCTGAGAGAGGTTAGGGGTATAGGGCTGAGAGAGGTTAGGGGTATAGGGCTGAGAGTAGAGGTTAGAGGTATAGGGCTGAGAGTAGGGGTTAGGGGTATAGGGCTGAGAGTAGAGGTTAGGGGTATAGGGCTGAGAGTAGAGGTTAGGGGTATAGGGCTGAGAGAGGTTAGAGGTATAGGGCTGAGAGAGGTTAGGGGTATAGGGATGAGAGTAGAGGTTAGGGGTATAGGGCTGAGAGTAGAGGCTAGGGGTATAGGGCTGAGAGAGGTTAGAGGTATAGGGATGAGAGAGGTTAGGGGTATAGGGCTGAGAGTAGAGGTTAGGGGTATAGGGCTGAGAGTAGAGGTTAGAGGTATAGGGCTGAGAGTAGAGGTTAGAGGTATTGGGCTGAGAGAGGTTAGGGGTATAGGGCTGAGAGTAGAGGTTAGGGGTATAGGGCTGAGAGTAGGGGTTAGGGGGGTATTGGCTGCTAGGGGGGATGCTTTCCTATATACTCGTGTTACAGCGACACCCTTTGGTGTGTGTTGTTACTACACATTTGCAATAATGGAAAATTAGGTAAGAGAGGTTTGCCTATTATACACCCACAATAGCCATCAGAGGGCAGCACAATGAACTATGAATCTAATGCACCGATAAACTTAACTCTTCTCTACGGAAGTCTAGTGCCAACAAAGAATGATAAAACATAAGTGACCATTGTTATGGTATTAGGTGAGTTATAAGACGTGTATAAAATAACCCATTCTTTATTAGACTGTCCAGAACACACACACACACACACACACACACACACATACACACACTCACACACTCACACTCACTCACACTCACACTCACACTCACACTCACACTCACACTCACACACACACACTCACACTCACACACCGGTCCAATACATGCGTTCAGTCTGTGTGATGTACTTTCAGGATAGCTCAAAGGCCATGTTCTGCTAACCTATCTAGGCTTTTTTAATGACATGCCCAAATAAGGACCTCTTTATGACATGCCCAAATAAGGACGTCCTGGGCTGGCAGAAGACTTCCTGTCCAAACTATGAAAGGTGTTCCTGAAGGGTATGATGGTTCTTAGCGGATATGATGATAGACCCATTCAGATTCTTCTCAGCCAAGTGACATTTAACATGTTATAATCAAGATTCAAGTCAAAAGTATTTAAATCAGGAGAGACTTAATGAATTTGTAAAAAGGTTTATTGAGATAGGCCTCAATCTGGGATGACAGTTGTTCCCAATATGGGTCAGATGAGATCAGTTTGTCCCAATATGGGTCAGATGAGACCTGGCCCCCTGGCAGAGGCTGGAAAGGGTCTTCAGGTGGTGGCAGGTGGCCTGGTCGGTGGTCTGATAGGTGTTCTGGTCGGCTCCCGTCTATATCCCTCCTGCAGTCCAGTCCATGAACGAGTCATTATCATGCCCATGGTGGGCAGGTTTGACACTCTGCTGGCTGCTGTGGCCCAGCTGAGGTCCTGCAGTCCAGTCCATGACGGAGTCAGGACCGTGTCCATGGCTGGAGGCAGGCAGGAAGGCTGGAGGGTGAAATACAAATACAATGTATTTAAATAAACTCTAATCAGTCAATGTTGATGATCTTCATGTGGCAAGTTATACAGTAGAGTAAAACAATGTAGCAGATACACTGGACTTAATGTGGAAGTGCTTACATCCAGTGTACAGTGCAGAGTCCTAGACACAACATATCATATGCATTCATGAGTCTAAATAATACAAATTCCATTATATTTATATAGTTTTAGCACCTTTAAGAAATGTACTCACCAGCAGCAGAGACTGTGGGGACAGCTGGCTGGAACTGGAAGACTAGAAAGTGAAATACAAATAAAATGAATTTATATAAACTGAATCAATTAGTAAATGCTGATGAGCTTTATGTGGCAAGGCTACAGTATATACAGTGTACATATATATATATACGTAAATATATAGTGGACCTGAAATGTACTCACCAGCAGCACGGAGTATAGGTCTGTTCAGATGGCCATGGGCCTGGTTCTGTTGGAGGTGGAGATTCTGTCCCTGGGTCTGGGTCTGGTTCTGAGCTCCTATGAAATGATGAGTTAAGAAGCAGCGGAGGTCTTCCTTGGAGAAAGATCTCACCAGAACGTCGTAAATGTTTGGATCCAGAGGAAAAGGAGCACAAGGTTTGAAATGGCTCAGGTACTGTAGAATGTCCATCTCACTGGATTTCGTTGTCTGGTACTTGTAAATGGTAAATGGTAAATAGTAAATTGTAAATGCAACGTTGTCTTGTCTTGTTCGATGTCTGCTACTACACTGTTTGTGGCTCATAAATCTACTGCATATTAACATAATACACACCTATGACATCACAATCAAGTTCTGTCATCGTCCTGGGTAACCAGAACCAGAGCAGTGGGTCAGAGATCTGGTCAGATTGCTATTGTGACATCATCAGCAGCACATGTCTCTGTAGGCTATGGAATCTGTAGCAGTCCTGTACTACATTACCCTACATAATAATAATAATAATAATAATAATAATAACTTTATTTGTATAGCGCTTTTCCTGCAAACGTTGCAGCTCATCATTATAATGATTTGCAATATCATATCTGGGTTGTCTGAGTGAAGTTTTATGAAGCAGTGTTCACTATGTGGCCAGGTTGCAACTCTCCCCACCTTGCTATCTGCCACCTCCTGCAAACCCAGGAGTTGGAATATGACTTTTTATATCCTTTCTAAGTCTGTGCTTACACACACACACACACACACACACACACACACACACACACACACACACACACACACACACAAAATGTTTGTTTTATGGCAGCGGTGTGTATCTCTGTTAGTGTTTATTGAAACAGTGCTGCATCAGAAACAGATGCTGTCACGGAATACAGAAGGACTCCACGTAAACATGGATATTACATACACACACACACACACACACACACACACACAAACACAAAAGTATATTCAGCCCATTGCAGCATCTACACAGTGTGGAGAGACACACATCTCGTTCCTTCATGGTTCTATGCTATTGACAATCATCTACACACACTCTCCCTCTCTCTCACACACACACACACACACACACACACACACACACACACACACACCACCACACACTCTTAGATCGCTAGGCTAGGCTGTCCTCTCTGATGTGACGCTTTCTAAGGAGAGCTGTGTGTGTGTGTGTGTGTGTGTGTGTGTGTTCCAAGGCCACAGCATTGAGCAGCCTCTCTAGAGCACATAAACATCCTGACAAACAAGCGTCTTCAGTCAGCTCTTAATGCCACTCCTAATGGAGTGGACTGACTTATGGTGCGCTGCTCCACTACCGTCCCGTCCCGGACCAGAACCTGTGCACCCGCTTTGTTCTGCTTTCTCCACTGCCAACTGGGCCGTACCGGGCCGTGGTACCCGTACTGATGTTAGCTACCCTTCCTGACTCTGAGCGAAAGGTGCTATCCATGCTACTCTGTGACGCTGCAGACCGTTGATTGGTCAATGGAAATCGTCACAATAATACACGCACGCACGCACGCACGCACACACACACACACACGTAGGGTAAGCTAACATTATTCCTAAATCAGGCTTGGTTGATGACAATCATACATTTAAAGGTCCATGTAACACTCAAGCTTTCTAAAAGCTTTCTATTGCTTGTAATGACTATGACGTTTAAGCTGCAGCAATCAGGGAATGAGAATCCCTTGAAATATTTCATTTACAAACACAGTTTTGGTCTGGAAAAGCACTTTCTAAAATGGAGTGTCCTATCCGACGCTCGGTTGTTACTGCCAGGGCAGTTCTAGCCAATCAGACACGGCTAGTCCATTTCAGGGGTTTATATGGCAAACAAACCTACGACCTGCTTCTTTAAATGAATACAGAAATTCAAAGGTCCGGTAATAAACCATTTATTACTGATATTTCAATCATACCTTTAAAACACTGACAAACAATCACTCTCTCTCTATATATATACATATATATTTATGCCATTAATATTTACTCTACTGATACTAACTGTGAAGACTTCCCTGATAAGGTAACTTGATACCTTTGACATATCATACTCTTTTTTTTCAAGTTCCATCAAGATGAAATCGTATGGAGTTTCGATCCTCTCTTTGATTGTTCAATATCTCTATCTATAAAATATTATAGATAATCTACTATACACACCTTTGGTCTAAAATAATCATAGCACATTGATTTCATGGATGTGTTCTACTCCAGACTACAGAGTCATGATAAATGCACTTCCTCAGTTACATCTCAGCACAACTTCACAGCATCCGCAAGTGTGTTTTATTAGATTTTCTGCCATATCTGTTTGATTACTGATTTACCCCAAAAAACTATGAGCACACATAACCATTCTTCGATAAAAATAAAATAAAACGGATACATAAAAAAAAATGATAGTAGGGATGCACGTTTTATCCTAAAATATCTCCTAACTGTTGACATAGCTCCTCCTCTGCCAACCTCCTACAAGAGGTTACGTTATGTTGCCGTAGAGTGGTAGCGGGAGCGGTTGTATCGGAGTAGCTTTACGAGTACGAGTACTGGTATCGGTATCGGTGCATCCTTATTTGCTAGAGAGCAGCAATTCTTCCTGTGGTCAAAAGAAGTGCACTTGTGTTTGTTTCTTTTCGCTGTGATCGTCCTCTTGTGCAGTTCCACTACGACCATCAGAGGGCGCAGTGTTGTCAGATGAGGAGAGGGTTGTCCAGCACTGCCACTCCTGAAGCCACGCCTCCGTCAGAGTGTTCAGAACTCTTGGTCCTCAGTAGATGACCAACACACTCGTTCAGGATCATGTCTTTACCCTGCCTGTACGGACACACAAACACAGAATGTCGGTAAACACACACAAAAACCTTATACAGTTATATGTACAACACCTCCATCATCATGGATGAACCTAGCCTGTATCACATATGAACTTCAACCAAGCCTGACATTTTGCATGTACAACACAGTGGAGGCTGGTGGAAGTATAAATCACGTTTGATACCGTTCCTGAATCCATTCCATGCATTACAACGAATCACAATTTCTACCTCCACCAGCCTCCCCTGTTCCCTGGCTACAACATCATTTCAATAGTTAGTGAAATGGAAATCAGTGAAAAAAATAGAATTGGGTTTCACGATTTTTTTTTACGAATGACATTGATTGTAAGAAGATTGTGAACAGGTGGGTTTGTGTACTGTACGTTACCTGACGTAGGCCCCGAAGACACCCAGCTCACTGAGGCAGGTGCTGAGGCAGAGCGGCGCGTCTCGCCTCAGGAGGTAGTTGTGGAGGGGGCGGGGCCTGATCTTGTCCATCAGGATGTAGGCGGTCCTCTCTGAGTTCTGCTTCACGTCCCCCAGCACCTCACAGATCTCTGAACCGTAGATGTTGTTCCCTGCAAACACGTGAAACCACACAAAAGGTTCAAATTCCTAGAAGTTATTTTGTTATTATTTTTTAGGTATTTAAAAATTCATTATAAAGGACTTCCTATTGGTTGTGATACTCGGGTGGGGAAACTCGGGTATCATTTTTGTACGACGAGTTTCCTAGTTCCAAGCCTGGAGGTTAGAGAGGCCGGCTAGCCATCGGACGCTCGCTGGTTTGATCCCCGCCTCAGGAGTGAGCTGCATGTGCCCTTGAGCAAGGCACTTAACCCCTAATTGCTCCAGGGGCGCCGACTATGTCTGACCATGTGCCTAAACCCTGTGCCTAGAGCAAAAATACCAAATTCCAACAATTGACAGACAAGTCGATTGCATGGCAATAAATCAGTAAAAAATAAAATAAAAAAACAAGTCATTGGTTCCTCTTACCCCCGCCTTCCCTCTGTGGCTTCAGGACAAACTGGTCTGGTTTAGCTAAAGCCATCGCCACAGTCTGGTCGCCCTCTGGCCCCTGTGGTGAACAAACAAGGACATGAGGAAAACAACACGCTTTTTTTACAAAGACATTGGCCAAGGGTTAGCGGTTGTTCTCTCACCATGTCCAGGGTATAGAGCCCGGCGAAGGTGTCCCTGATCTGGGCCACGACCTGGGGCTGGTCAGGGAAGAACCTCTCCAGAACCCCGGGCCTGGCCAGCTCCTGTTGGACCTTCTTGGTGCCGGCCAGGTGGGTGCTGATGTCTGGACACTTCACAGCCAGAGAGCGCTCCATCATCAGACGAGCCTCCCAGCTCTGCACACACGCACACGCACACGCACGCACGCACACAATATTCATGAGATTAACTAAACTGGGCAGCATAAAGACGAATACTCAAAAGTTATTACTGGGAGCTTGGTTGAACCAGCTTTGCTTCCCTTCGAAGCTAAGGGGTGCTGCCAAATCACTATCCAGCGTTGCCATTAACAACATCTTCCATTAACACCTATCGTGGCCTAATCGTTTTAGCCAGGGCAGAACAGATCTAGCCTTGTCTGTTCAATGGCAGGGGAAACACTGGGTTGGAACCATAGTTCCATAGTAGTTTCCATCCTGACTGGTGAGGCTGTGATCCTCACTCCTGGTCCTGGAGAGCCTCAGTACTGCAGTGACGCAGCAGTGACGCACCCTGATTCAGCTCATCACGGTTTAGAAGATCAGTTGATTAGTTCAATCAGGTGTGATAGCACTAAACAAAAACCTAGACCAATTCCAGCTCTCCAGGACCATGATGAGCATCACATATAGAGCTTCTAGAAGGTCAGGTAGCACTCAGAGAAGAGGTCAACCAAAGCATGTTCAGACCTGGTCAGTGTAGTTCTGAGGCATGTACCCATTCCGGAAATACACGACTGCAACCTCTTGTCCATTTCTGACAGAAGAGAATGAGAATGATATTAAATGTAATCATGTATCTCTGTAAAGAACATCAGATAAACATGACATAAAGCATGGCTTGGTTAACTCAGTAACACAACTATTAAGAAATTAAAAATACACTGGGCAAAGTGGGCAAAAAGTTTTTGTGTCCCAGACAAAAGTACTTTTGTCTGAGACACAAACTTACACAAACAGCCTCTTGTCCTGACCCAGGGATCCAGTCTTAGATACATCTTCAAACCGCCTTCGTACAACAGGAACATTTCTAAACACAAGCAGAAAATACAAGGTTCAAGGTTTCTTTATTTTCCCCCTTCAGGAAATTAGTTTTGCAGCCAGTGTTAACACAGACAGAATACAAAAAGGACAACACAGTAATCAACACAATAAAATCGCTGAGCTAGTTCAAAGAAATGGAAATCCATACCAAGTACTAAAAAGTGCTAGTGTGCAAATATTCGCCACAAATTAATCATATTAATAGCACTAGGGATGAAGGAAGCATAACATATTTTAGTCCTCCTAGCAGGAGCCCTGAAACGACGGCCAGAGGGTAAAAGCTCAAAGTCCCTCTGGAGTGGAGGGTCCTGGCAGACCCATACGGCTTCAGCCCTCCTAAGGACCTGCCTGTTACAAATGTCCAGAAGCCTGACTACCACCAGAGATCCTACTGGCCACCTTAACAACACCTCCAAGTCTGTTCTTATTGGATAGATTTAGGTTACCAAACCATGCAGCAATACACAATGTTAGAATAGATTAAATGAAACTTCTGTAAAAGAGCGTCATCATCTCAGTAGAAATGTTAAAAGATAATCTTTTCTTAGGAAATAAAGTCTTTGCTGGACGTTTTTTGAGGCAGCGTCAACATGGGATTCAAAACAGTTTGTTATCAAGAACAATACCCAAATGTAGAGCTATCACACTGTCAACACCTTGAATAACAGTTAGTAGTGGGCTGGGTGCTGACTTTCTGAAATCAGTGTACATACACGAGAAATAATCTATGTCGAATTGAATCATGTTGACGGTATCATACTGTACTTCGCAGAGAAATCAGTCAGAGTCATACCGATTAATATTATACCAAATTATTATGAGTAACTGTTTATTTGAGTAGGGACAGATGCAATAAAACTGACACATTGAAATGAACAACAGTGGGATGCAGTGTACCATAACTAGGGTTGGGTACCGAAAATCGGTACCGGTAGGTACCGGTTACTTTACATTCGGTATGTACCCGTACCGAATCGCAAAGGAGATTTCGGTGCCTCATTTCGGTACTTTTCTATCTCGCGACGTCACATCGCCTGTTAAATTTCCACTCAGTGAAAGCAGCGAGTACGGAAGGATAACGAGAAGGTTGCTAATAGCAACTTCCGCTAGCGGGTTGGCGTAACGCGACGCTCGACTTATGGGTGCGTTCCGTAAACTCGTTCTGGAATTCTGATCACCACTCGTGGAATGCCTTCTGTCCAATCAAATGACTTGCTCCCCTTATGACGTCTGGCCCAGTGTGCGCTGCGACGCTCTCAGAGCGAGTTTACGAACGCAAGCCTTTGATTGGACAGTGCACTCCAGGATTCGACGCGTCTGTTGATGACGTTGCGCGGATGTGTGGCTGCGCTCTGCGAGGTGGACAACATGATCGGGGATCTCCTGATATTCGGGTACTGTGTCAGATCATGTATATATCATGTAGATATGTCCTTATCCTACTACTGTGTCTGAAAAATCAATCTTCATGTCATCATGGACCAGAGAGGAGGAGGGGAGGAGTAGTAGCTGAGCGGCAACAGAGTTTGGATTTTGACCAGGTGGAGGGCTCCAGTTTATCAGAGTTATATTTCCTCTTGGTTCTGGGGGCTATGCAGGCCTCTTCACTAGATCCCTTTTCTAAGAATATTCTGATGTCCTTGAGGGGCTGCCGAACAAGTGTGTACTCGTATTCGACATCAGTACCAACGATAGGCACCCCCAGCTTAATGGAGTCCCCAAGGCTCAGGAGTTTTATTTTCATTTATTTTAATTTGAGTGTATATTTAACTAATATATATTGTGCCTCAGCAATAAAAAAGTGAAAAGCTGTTTAATGTTGTCGACCGTGTTATTATTTATATATATATATATATATATATATATATATATATATATATGTCATTTAAAAAAATCAAAAGTACCGAATTAAGTACCGTTTTGGTACCGGTACCGTTTTTAAAGTATCGGTTAGGTACCGGTACCGGATAAAACCCAAACGGTACCCAACCCTAACCATAACACGTTAGCTGATTTACTGTGCCGTCCCTAGATAAGACATTCAATTACTCAGTTCAGTGATATTGTACCGGACTCAATTACAATGTACGTGGCAGAGCACCACTGGTCTTCAGGGTTGGGCGGTATCCAATTTTTGACACCGTTAAACCGTCCCCAAATTTACCACGGAATTAAAAATCTTTGAGGCTTTGAGACTTTGAGGGAGCCGCCAATTTCAAATGATGAATTTGTGACAGCGGCTGATGAAAGGTGGATTTTTTCATTGAGAATAAAAAGAAAGAAACGCACTAAAAATACTTCCGGTTCATAATGAGACTATGGTGGGACTGTATGTATGGGAAATCCTGCCGACACTCACCCCAGTACAAAGTGCAAAACGTATTACGGCAGACGAGTGCTATAAATCGTGACACATGATTATGATTGCTGCTTTTAAAAAATTACAAATTAAGAATTAGTAATTTATTTGACAAATGACATTGTTTACAAAAGGTTCTGTCATCACTTTCATAGCGTCTTCAATCACACAGACAGTGGTGCTGGACAAACACCCGTAATGCGTTAATTATATACTGTATATGTGTTACGGTACATGTGGGAAAACTAGGGTTAGGGTTAGGTGCTACGTCGACTTGGTACATGCTGGCATGTCTAACCCTAACCCTACCCCTAACCCTACCCCTAACCCTAGCACCTAATCTTAGTTTTCCCACATGTACCGTAATATATGCACACATGGCACAGCAGATTTCTTTTATAACTGTATTGAAACGGACACAGTTTCTATTTTCAAATACCATGGTATACTGTATTACCGCCCAACCCTACTGTACTTACCTTTTCCATAGCTCATTTTCCAGATATCGATGGTCGTAGATGTTTCTCTGTACATCCTCAACCAGGAACATGACCACCGCCCTGTAATGACAGAGCATAAGGCCACTTAAACCCATTCTGTTACTAATAAAGGTAGCAGTATTCCAAATGCTCATATATTTGTAGTCAATCTAGAACTATCTGTAGCTTTTAAACCAGTGCTACTTAATCCTGGTTCTGGAGAGCTGCAGTGAGTCCAGGTTTTAGTCCTAGCCTAGTCGTATCATATCTGATTGAACTAATTAACGAATATACAAAAGTCTTGATTAGCTGAATCAGGTCCGTCACAGCTGAGCTGGGACAGAAACATGTAGTACTCTCCAGCACCAGAGCAGCACTGTGTTCAACTTTCATTCATTTAGTACAAATTGGCTAAACAAGAAGACCCTAACTCATCTCGATCCTCGCCTCAGGAGGGAGCTACATGTGCCCTTGAGCAAGGCACTTAACCCCTCCAGGGGCGCCAACTATGGCTGACCCTGTGCAATTGACAATTGACTGACAAGTTGATTGCATGACAATAAACAACTATTATTATTATTATGATTATGATTATTATTATATCTAATACGGTCATCCTCACCTTTCAGACCCGTAGAGCTCCCAGGCCTTAGCCAGCCCCCTGGCCAGGCCTTCAGCGGGGTTGTTGTCCAGGATACGCTTGCTCTCCTCCATCCGCCCGGCCACTCTCAGGATGTGTCTGATGACAGGGACATGGAGTTGTCATGACTACATCATCCACAAGAGGTACATTCTAAGATACATTCTGAGGCTCGAACAGACAAGAACCGTAGGCAAAAATCTTATCCAAGTTGGCTCCAGAACGATCTAGAACCATTCCCCTATTCCACACTATCCCCATCTGTCTGCCGGTCATTGCATTAAATAAACAGTATCTTATCTCTACCTGAGTGAATTCAAACAAAAATAAAGTGCTCAGTGATTTGTTTTGCTTTTGTTGTTTAAATGTCTCTGTTAAAAATGTTTATTGTGTCTGTTTCTATTTTATCTTGTACTATATGCACCTTTCATTTCTTTATATAATAAAAAACGCTTTATAAATATAATAAATAATAATAATATTTATTTTTATTTTTATTATTATTATACTGACTGTTAACTGTTACAGAAAATATGGGGCTAACTAACCAAGTCAGCTCAGCTCAGCTCAGCTCAGCTCAGTTTAGTTTAACTCTGTAGTGTGAAGGTTGGTGGACGTACCGGTGGACGTCTGGCGTGCGCGAGGACAGACCGCCGAAGCTAGCAGCAATGGTGTTGATCTCTATCTGCTTCAGGGAAGCCCTGCCCTCCCCGTCCTGGTCCAGCATGTAGTCAGACCGGTTCAGACCCACCACTATGGACTGAAGGCACACACACACACACACGCACACGCACACCAGTGAGGACAAGGTCTTTGATTTCACCTCATTCTGGATGCGAGTGTCGAAAAAAGACTCCAGATTGTCATGATGACTGTGTTGTCGTGGTGACCTAAGCTGAAAAGAACCATCCTACCTGGGTCCTCCCCTCCTCTAAGACGTGTCTGTAGATGTTGAATAACCTCCCAGTGAAGTCATCCACTTCAATGGTGCTGTGAAGAGAAACGGTAATAACACACATTCTTAAATGGGACAGAAAATCAATAACGTTGACTTTTTAAACTGTTCCGATAAAAGGTTTTATTTCAGTTCATCTACATAAATGCAATAATGGGTAAGAGAGCATGCTAGTACTAGTCACAGCATGGCTGTGATCACCAAATCCCTTCCCAGGCTGCCTAGCTATTCAGCATTTCTTATGTGATGGTAGATACTAAGTGCGATCCTTGGGAGGACCCTACCCTGAACCTAACCCTAACCTAACCCTTACCTAACCCTTACCTAACCCTTACCTAACCCTACCTAACCATGACCCTAACCGTTTTAAATCTCAACTTCAGCGATGGGGCACCAGGATGGGTTCGTCCCAGGCATCCCACTTAGCATCGCCCCGTACGTGACCCTCTACCTGACTAGAGCCTCCTCTACCTGACTAGAGCCTCCTCTACCTGGCTAGAGCCTCCTGCAGGAAGCTGCTGTCCTGGCTGATCCTGTCCACCAGCAGGTTGTAGTGTGTCTGCACGGCCAGCGCCTGGAGGAAGACCGCTCTGGGCACCGGAGAGGGGAAGAGTGTGAACGGAGCGTAGGTGACCACCTGAAACCAAACACACAAGTACAAATGGTAAATGGTAAATGGTAAATGGACTGCGCTTATATAGCGCCTTTTTTGCTGCTCCAAAGCGCTTTACAACAGCCTCTCATTCATCCATTCACACACACATTCACACACCAATGGCGGCAACAAACAAACACACTTATGACAATAAACTCTTATCTACTAGGAATGTCTTCATCAACAAGACTGAAATATTAAACATTGCGAAGATGTTGGCCTTTGATTGATTGATTGATTGAAAACTTTATTAGAAGGTTTGCAGAAGTAGGTACATGAAAGTACATATTACATACAAGGTCAACTAAAAGGATAAAAACCCAAGAAAGCCACTGGCTTATTTCAATTGGGGCCTGCTCTGCTCTGTAACATTTGGAGATGTTGCTGCTGGGTAATAGGAAAAACATGAATACTGTATGCTGAAAAACATTTCCAGCATCCCTAGTGCCCACTGACACAGAATAAATTCCCACCCAATCCGGTCAGGAAACACAGGACTCAAAGGGAGACAGATTCCTGGCATGGCTGGACATTCCTCACGCCTGCCTGAACACCGTCACCAGGTCCAAATGGCTGACCTGCTGTTCATCTGAACCACACTAACACCACCCACGCTAGTCATGTCCAGAGTCGCGGATCAGCATTTCACAAGTGGCGGATTTCACTTCTCACTGTTTGCTGTATTGTGTGCTTCCCTATATCCCCATAAGTGGTGCGGGGGACCTTTTTGAATATACAGGGCGCCCTGTAAGTAATGGGACAGTGAAGCCTTAAAGGTATTGTGGACAGATAAGACAAATCATGATCATGTTTGTTTGAGTGATTGCAAGAGGTGTTTTTCAGGGCCAAAAAGTGGAAAGGCTCGTCAAGTCAATCTCCAGATTTAATGTACAAGAATACCCTATATAAATAAAGTTTTACTTACTTACTTACTTACATAAAAGCTTACAATCTCTAGTTTAACCTCATAGTCATTATTTGAGCCAAAACAAGAAAACATGCTTCACTGTCCCGTTATTTACAGAACGGCAACTTCAGTACTTTTCAAGTAAATTACTGCGTGACCAAGATGGAGCCAGGACAGCCTGCAGGACAACAACACCAGAGAGGTGTGGAGCAGCGTGACCAAGATGGAGGACAGCCTGCAGGACAACAACACCAGAGAGGTGTGGAGCAGCGTGAGGACCCGCAAGTGGCTGGAGATCTGGATCTGTTCCAACGAGTTAAAACAGGTCTTCAACAGGTTTCACTCAGGGGCTCGTTGTCTACCTCCCCCCAGCTCCACCAACGACTCTCCACTCTGTCCTCCTTCTCCTTCTCCTCCCTCCAGCTCTGCTCAGCTACCAGACCAGCACCCCCCCCCCACCCCCCATCCTACTCACACCTCTCACCTACCCCTTTTTCCCCATCCAGGGCCCCCATCAGTCTGCCCCCCCCCCCCCCCCCCATCACTTTATTTTGTTGTTGTTGTTGTTGTTGTTGTTGTTGTTTGTGGTGTGAGCTGCTGTAGGTGTGAGCTAAAGAATTCAGAATCCAGCTGCTCGTGTGTTAACCAGTCCCAGAAGGAGAGCACACTTTACACCTGTTTTAAAAACCGCTGTCCTGGCTACATGTTAGTTGTAGAATTGATTTTAAGATTGGTTATTGGTTTATTGGTTTACAAAGCACTAAATGGTCTCGCTCCCGACTACATGTCTGACATGGTTTTAAGATATGTACCCACTAGATCCCTGAGGTCCTCTGGTACTGGTCTCTTGGTTGTTCCAGGGTTAGGGTCTAGTCTAAGACCCATGGTGAGGCCGCTTTTAGCCACTATGGTCCCAGACTATAGAACGGCTTGCCGGAGGACTTGAGGGTGGCTCAAGAGTGTGGATATTCTTTTTAAAAAGCTTAAAACACACCTCTTTAGCCTGGCTTTTATCTAGTGTTTAGGCTCTCAACTTGCACTTTTACTCCTACTTCTTATCGCCTATATCTCTTGATATAGCTTATTTTATACTTCTGCACATTTGATACAGTAGCCTACATAAACTACCACACTGTACAAGCTACCTCACTGTATAGCTCATAACAATATATAGCTGATAACTGTATACCTCTAAACTAAACTGATGTTTACAATACTGCCTCTGCGTGCACATACCGTATATTGTATAGTTACCCATCACTATCATTCTTGTTTAATTTATATCATGTTCTTATATCACTATTTGGATGCTAAACTGCATTTCGTTGTATTGTGCTTGAACTCTTTATGACAAAGCTCAATCTAATCTAATCTTTTATTCCTGGTTTTATTGTGTTGTATTTTATTTACTATTGTTTTATTACCATTGTTTTATGTTCAGCACTTGGATTTGCATTACATTTTTGGGGGGATTGATTGATTGAGCTGCTGGAAAATCTTAATTTCCCTTCAGGTACTGTATTGGTCCCCATTTATCTATATATATTTTGTATCCCTACCTATCTACCTACCTACAGTACCTACCTACCCATCTATCTATCTATCTATCTATCTATCTATCTATCTATCTATCTTTTGGATCCCTCTTTGGTTTCCCGTATTGCCTCGTACCCCGGCGAAGCAATTGACTCAGTCTGTCCCATCCAGTGAATAATCCCCTACATGTGGTCCTAGTCTGATGTTACATATGGTCCTAGTCTGAAGTACACAAATCGCATGAAATAGTTCACCTCTGATGAGTTGGGCTCTTCTTTAATGCGCATCAGAACTCCATGTAGGAGGGCGGTGTCCTTGGCTACGTCCATTAGATCCTTTATGAGAGCCGTGTCCATCAACACCTCTTCTGGTATCCCGTTCACAGCCATGTCTATTCACCTGTGGGTAAATCAGTAGGTCAATACTTGCACTGTAACTGTGACTATACAGTTTTGCTCAAGCACTAGACTAGCTCGCACCAGAGTCTGAATCATCTAGAAATGACAATAGAAACTGCAGCCGTTTAGGAGGTAATCGTTATGGTACAGTGATCTAGCGACGTGCTCGTGTTGTTGAAATGTGCTTTATGTTGTTGAGATGTGCTTTATGCGCCCCGAGATATGACATGTTGACAGCCAACCAGATCGCCAAGGAGATCTTAGCTGTGTTAGCTAAACACTAGGAACTTTACACACCACACGCCATCACGTGTTAGACAATGTGTTCCACTTACCCAAGGCGAGCTATCCGTTCTTCAACAAATCTGCGATTATGAAGAAAACTCCGAACTAAAAAGGTGATCGATTGAATGAACCCCGACACCGACAACACACAGTACAAAACAAGTAGCAGAACAAGTTAATGTCTCCCCCTCAAGCTTGCGATTGGTTGGAGCTTTTCCTCAGTGTTTACATTAGCCAATCAGAGAAACATCCGTGTACACCTAGGTCGGAGTTCAGCTTTTAAATGTATGGCCAGTTTATTGTAAGGCACTCATTCTGATACTGATTGTAACTTCTTGTCAATAGTCTCAGTGAGATCACTGGTTGTAGGTGCTGACATGTGGAGCGTCATCAGCATCCAGTACATGCTTCTTTTTTTGTGATCAATGTTTTATTATTATTTCAGGGAATAATACAAGGGAGTGGTAACAAACAATTAAACACAGGAGAGAAATACAATGACAAAATTCAAGTACAAATACAACTTTCCCATAAACCTTCCACCCCCCCTCTCCCCCTCCAATCTCTCTCTAGCTTCTTGTATGACAAGTGGCAAATATATTGTACAAATATAAAAACCCAAGGCAACTGCGCTGAGGGACACCTCACTGCATATATCTGTTGGGTTCTTTTTAGATAAAAGTAGTAGGTGTAAAAGGGTGTAACTCTCCACTCTCCATGTGATGGCATTATCCATTTGTTTTGACCAACCATCAGTCACCTACGCTTTATACTAGGCTATAGTGTTAGGGATACTAGCCTAATAGTTAAAGAGAAAAAGAGAATACCATGGGCTTGCAAATCATTTCTATTAATTGATATGAAATATGTTATGTTTGTGTGTTTCTTAATTGCTGCACATTGTGTTAATCAGAATAACAATCATACCACATTTTGAACCATACTATTTTTGTTTTGTATTCTATGTGTCGATTCAGCATCTTTAATCTTTATTTTATCAAAACGTTGTGTATGAATCATGGTTATAAAAAGTGTTTCACTCCAGTCCAGTGGGTGGCGGTATAGAGCCTTCTGTCAGTTACAGCTATGAGCCCCAAGCTTCCTGCTTGCTAGTGTGTGCAAGTATCCAACTGCGCGATGGACCCTACTCAGTTATGGTGGGAGGAGGCACGCAAACTGGTGATCTCCAGAAAGGACCAATCTGCGAAGTAAATCGTTACCAAGAAATGTCTTCACCAATGTGTTTCTAAAGGTGTGTAATAACATGTCCTAAAAGGTTGAAATTCAACTCCTGTGGGAAACCTCATAAAAAACTGCTCAAAGTTGGGGTACCGATAACCGATTTTCGAAAATTCGAAAATGCTTAAATTGGACTTGAGTAACTTTTGAGGGGTCAAACTAGGCATTTTTCATGATTCTGAGTTGATTGCACGCATTTATTTGTCACCAAGAGCACTTCCTGGTGCAACCCCCAACCCCCCCCCCACCCCCATTGCTGGTTGGCATTCAAAGTGAGGAAGTTTGGAGGTAACAGGTAACATTAGACAACATTAGACAGCACCAGCAGCAGCAACAACCTCTTACTCTGTGGATCATGGACGGACACAATATATTGCTTTTAACTTCAGATACGTAAGTAATATCAACATGTTTTTCTTACAACTTGAAATGTTTCACTTCACTACACTGTTAATTTGCATACTCAACATAAAAGTTATAACTTTGCTTGCAAACAGTAAGGGGGACCAGGCGTTAGTCCGACCTCCCATTAGTCCGACCATTAGCCTTAAGGTTGGGGTTAGGGTTTCGGGTTAGGGCTAGGGACATTAAGTGGTTGGACTGGGTTATGGTTAGGGTTAAGGTTAGGATTAGGGTTATGGTTATGGTTTTAGTGGTTAGTGGTCGGAACCAGTGGCGACTGGTGCAAAACAATTTGGCACAGCAGTGTGGCGGGGGGGGTCCTCTTTCGCGTGCACGATTTTTTTTTCCGCGTGCACACGCATAAAACACGCACTGGCGCTCAAAACAAAGACGTAATTTCACTTTACCCACGCAATTCATAGCTTTCATGTGACGTCACAGCATAGTGGAAACGCCCACCTGACGGGCAAAAGGCACTTTTTGCGGGCAAAACCCACGGGCAAAACCCACTTTTTGCGGGTTAATAACTTTGATTTCCCGTGGGTTAGGAAAATAATTCCAACGTGTCCGGAAAGAGGAGGAGCCAGGGAATCCAAAAGTTTTTGAATGGAGTCGATCCTCCACTCCTATCACAGTGGACACAGCAAGGAGCGAATTAGCGGTAGAACTCCCGAACGCCCGGTTGATCGAGTTTCGTATTAAAAGTATATGTTCTCGGGGTGTCAGCGCGGTGTGTAAGGGCTCAAAATGACCGTATACTGATGGTGAATTTAGAGAAATTAAAACTGTGTTTGTAGCACCTCCATAGCCGGTGTTATTCACGGTCAAAGCCGGTCAAGGAGGCACCCTTTGCGGCTTAATAACTTTGATTCTCCGGGGGTTACGGTAAAAATTCCAACGTGTTCGGAAAGAGGAGAAACCAGGGAATCGAAAAGTTTTTGAATGGAGTCGATCCTCCACTCCTATCACCGTGGACACAGCAATGAGCGAATTCCCGGGTAGAAATATCCCCTCGACCCGCTGTCAGCGGGAGTTCCGTCCAGCAGCGGTAGAACTCCCGAACGCCCGGTTGATCGAGTTTCGTATTAAACGTATATGTATACAACAACCTGTAGCGAATACCCTGGCAATCTAACAATTATATTAGAGTGTATAATGCATAAACTGGGCATAGTCATGGTCTTTGCTTGGCTGGCTGGTTGGCTGCATTAACCTGTTGTTGTTACTTGTATGTTCATTACGTTACTTCAAATGAATGCCCCCTAAGTCAAATCCATCAACTGAAGATAACTCGTGAGTTTAGAATGAGAAGGTTCTATCTCCGTTTAGAATGATAAGGTTCTATCTCTGTTTAGAATGATAAGGTTCTATCTCTGTTTAGAATGATAAGGTTCTATCTCCGTTTAGAATGATAAGGTTCTAACTCCGTTTAGGGTAGTTCAGAGATATTGAGCGTCAAAGTTTTGACATTCCATTATGTTTTGTGAGATGGAACCTTTGTATTTTATTAACCGTTTGCGTCCACTCGCCATGTTGCTATGATACTTTTTGCCCGTCAGGTTGGTGGTTGCTAGGGAAGAAACCACGTGACTGAAAGCTATGAATACCCACTTAAACATGTGTGAGGATACGTAAAGGCGTTTTGTGACAGAACTTTCACTTTCATTCATGAAATTCACCCCGTCTGTGTTACTGTTTACACAAGTACAATCACAGTGTGACAGTCAGATGGAGCATTCGGTAAACAACAACAGCAAGGTAATGCATCAGCTGAGTTAAAGAAAACCAACTCTTACCTTTGATGACAGAACATGAGCCGTGTTTACCCGCATATTGCTATGAATAGTTCGAAGATAGGTGCTTGCACGTTAGGTGCGAGGCTGCTTGGTTAACCCATTAGCGGGAACATTATTAGTTGCACAAAATAGGCTGATTTAATTGACCATGAACATCAGAGACAGACATTACGAATGTTCATTTAAAATACTCCGGAAGCCCGAAGTCCGGAAAACCGGAAGTCCTCAGCATAATGCATTGTCTGCAATACAACCGGAGATTCAGGACGCACATTTGTGCGCCCTGGCCAAGAAATAGAGACAGCCAATTGGAGCGCTGCTACAGCTCACGTGTAAGCGAAAAGTATTCGTCCTGGCATAGAATTGCATTGACCGGCGCCCCGCGTTCTCCCCCTATGTATTTTAACAGTGAGTTTTACACACACACACACACAGATAAAAATGTTTATTGTATTGGAGGATTTTTAATGAATGCTGATAGGCGCCGACAGAATATCAGCCGCGTTTTGTGAATAAACAATGTTCATTTAAAAAAAAAACTTTTACAAATCGCAACTAGGAAGTGAAGGTGGGGGCGGCGCCCCAGCGCCCTCTATCGGCCAGCCGCCACTGGTCGGAACAAAGAGAGGTCGAACAAAGAGAGGTCGGACTGACGCCACGCACCCACAGTAAGCAACATGATTAGCTAACGTTAATGGTAACTCCCACTAAAAGTTGTCATCACCAGCTTAACATTAGTTGTCAGACTCCCACGTGTGTATTACACTCCAAAAACTACATCTGATTTATTTATTTTGTTAAATGCTAGCTGTCTGCTCCATTACCTACCTATAGGTTGACGTGGTGTAGCCTACTGCCTCAGAGATTTTTTTTTTGCTGTTTTCTTTACTGTAAAGCAGATCTCTTATTTTCCTCCTCAATACATTATATTTGAAAGCTATTCCTCCTCCACATGACAGATTTTGACTTAAATGTCACAAAAATATTGATATTACTAACTACTAAATATTAAATATATATTTTCATTCTTGCAGTACTATGGATGAAGATGTTACTCCACCTCTACTCAAGTGCTTCATCTGTGAAGGCCCGCAGATGCCAGCTGAGAGGCTTATAGAAGGAACTCCTAAAGGCTACTCTACTTTATTGAAACAGGCAGAAGCGGTTGGGAATGCTACGATTTTGGAGTGTATGAAGGAGGACGAAAATAAGGAAAGACTTAGGTACCACAAAAAGTGTAAAAGTGGTTTTTACAATAAGTTTGTCGAGGTCACCAAGAGGTCAGCTGAAGCAGCAACGGCAGAGAAAGAGCTAGCAAAAGTGAAGCGAAGACGCACTAGCCCTGAGTTCAGTGCATCAACTGGATGCAGTTCTACAAATAGACAGTCCGTTCATCTTCTGTACAAGAATGTTTGCATTCTTTGCAACCAACCCGCTCATCTCTACAAACATAATCCAGCAGACGCTAGAAAGAGATATAGAGTGCCTGATAATTTGACTGCAGATAGACTGAAAGCAAGCTTGCTGAAGACAGCACAGAGTCGTGGGGATGACTGGGGCACTGAAGTCCTTGGACGTCTGGAAGGGATACATGACTTGGTAGCAGAAGAAACCTTGTACCATTTGCGCTGCAAACTTCTTTTTGAGAGGGGAGACCATTACTCCAAGACTGAAGATAAAGGACAAAGAAAGAGAGGACAGAAGAAAATTGATGATGAGCGAGAGGCTGTTTTTATTGAATTCTGCGAATGGCTAGACACAGAACTCGAGCATGGGGTGATGACGCTTGACCAAGTCCACGAAAAGCTGCAGGAGTTTGATCAGTCACCAGATAAGAGCCTCTCTTATTCAAAGAATGAATGAATGGTCTTTATTGTCATTGATATAGTACAGGTACCAAACAACGAAATTTGGGAAAAGAAAGAAAGAAATGGCTAAAGATGAAACTCCAAGAGAAATACCATGACACATTGTATTTCACATCACAAGAGAGAAGGGCAGATGTGCTCTGCCTCAAAGATGACACCAACAACATTCTGCGAGAGCATCATGCTAATCTTGAGCAAGGAGATGAGAAGACTCAGAGATTGGTGGTGTGTACTGTTGTGTCTGTGTCTGTGTGTGTCTGTGACTCTGTCTCTATGTGTTCTGTTGTTGACAAGCAGAAGCTGATGGCAAACTGCATCAGCTACTAAGAGAGGAGGCATTGGCTTGTTATCTGATTCTCTCTCTCTCTCTCTCTCTCTCTCTGTGTGTGTGTGTGTGTGTGTGTGTGTGTGTGTGTGTGTGTGTGTGTGACGTGTGTGTGTGTGTGTGTATGTGTGTGTGTGTGCGTGTGCGCAGATGGCCAGTGGACAGCTGTCCAGAGAGGAGGCGTTGGCATGTCCGGGCTGCAGACATGCGTGTCACATGATGCTTTATGCAGACACACACACTCAGCTGTTTGGAAAAGTGCCTATCAAACATATCATACTGGTGAGAGAGGTGTGTGTGTGTGTGTGTGTGTGTGTGTGTGTGTGTGTGTGTGTGTGTGTGTGTGTGTGTGTGTGTGTGTGTGTGTGTGTGTGTGTGTGTGTGCGCGCGCGTGTGTATATATACAGTATGTGTGTGTGTGTGTGTGTGTGTGTATGTATATATACACAGTGTGTGTGTGTGTTTATGTAACTGTCTCTATATCTATCCTCAGATGCAGATGCGCTTCGACGGTCTTTTGGGTTTTCCTGGCGGGTGAGTGGGTAATGAAGAGTGACAGAGGAGGGTGTGTCCTATAGGATGAGTGTGTGTCCATAGGAGGGTGTGTCCTATAGGATGAGTATCGAGCCTGAAGTGTGTGACTGAAACTGTATTTATGTTATTGTCTAGGAGGACTCTTGAAGATATAGTCTAGTAGATAATAGTGGGTGTGTGAGTGTGTTTATGTGTGTGTGGGTGATGGACAGCTAAAGTACAGTGGCTGTTATCTGACATTTAACCCTCAGGCTAGTTAACCCCTTAGAGGAGTCGCTGGAGGCGGGGCTTAGCAGGGAATTGTGGGAAGAGCTGGGCGTGGAGCTTCCTGTGTCCATGGAGGATCATGTGACATCCTGTCATGCCCCCTCTTCCTCCTCCTCCTCGTCCTCTCACCTCATCACTCACTTCTACGCTCAGAAGATGGGAGAGAAACGACTCAGAGAGGTGGAGAAAGCAGCCGCTACCACGGCAACAGACCACGGCCAGGAGGTAGAGATTATGCGTGTCTGTGTGTCTGTGTGTTTTTCTTTTTAGGCAGCAGGGAATCTGACCATGCGTGCCTATGTGTGTGTATGTGTGTTGGCTGATTTGATTTGTGAGATAAGCTCTGAAGGAAGTGGGTTGAAATTAAATTTCTCTCTCTCTCTCTCTCTCTCTCTCTAGGTAATGGGGATGGTCAGAGTCCCTCTCTACACTCTGAAGGGAGGAAAAGGAGGGCTTCCCTCGTTCCTTTCGCACTCGTTTATTGGGAACAGCCGTTCCCAGCTGTTGGACGCTCTGCTGCGCTTCAGCCTGGTCCTCCCAGAGGAGTTACACACAGCCCTCACACACTCTGTGACCCTGCACACACACACCTCTGAGGATCTACACGCTGCCATCAAACTCACAGAGGAGATGAGGAAACAGCCTTAATACACGCACACACACACACACACACCTCGGCAACACTTCTAGAATATGGATCATGTGATGTTTAACCATCCGCGGTGTCAGTGATAGATGCACAGCATATATACAGCACATATATATACATGTATTTAGTACGTACTGCCTTATAGTAACGCATTTGGAACTCTTCCTGACAATCTAAGGGCTGTTCAGACTGTTGGGCCTTTTAAAGCAGGCCTTAAGAACAATCTTTATCGGCTGGCCTAACCTTTATTATGATTGTTGTTATTCTATTTTATTCCTATCCTTTATTTAAACTACACTGTTGAGAGGCTGCTCTAGCCAGACTACATATGCTGAAATGGGGAATTCGACGGATAAAGACACTACCTCAACCCCTTGTTGTTGAGCTTGGAGCAAGAACCCAAAACGTTTGGGTCTATTACAACTGTATGTGACACAAGTGACAAATAAAATTTGATTTGATTTGACCTTCTCCTCGGATTCTTTAATTGCAACGCTTGTGTGATCAAACTTAATGTAGTGGTACACAGCACTCCGTATAGCAGTTTGAGTCGTATGAGTTTTCAAACTACAGCCGATTGCTAAAGTCAACCTACAGTAGCTCATTTGAGTTTCCTAGACCTTAAATGCAGTTTTCTATTAACGCGCCACTTGTCACACATAATAATATGAAAATATGACATTATTCGTTTGGCCAGAACTAGTGTATCATTTGCATATTTGACGCGGGGGGGGGGGGGGGGTAACAATGTAATCAGTACGACTTCCCAATTAGAGCTACTATTATTTCCACCAATTCTTCATTACAATGCAAATACTACTTCTCTGAGAAGTTAGAGAGGTTCTGTCTGGGAAGGTTAGAGAGTAGTGAGAGGTAAAGGTCTTTTGACATTTTCTGTATATCAATGTACTGTTTTGCATTGCATGTAAAGATACTTGCTGTTCTCAGACACCGTTATTGTATGTCAGACTTAGAAAACAGTAAGCCATTTGTGGACATAATGTGATGCCCTGATTATTTTTTATTCAAGGATAATAGGAAAGATGTCTGCGCCAAAGAAGTATCCTTTGAAAGCTTGGGGGCTACAACATAGTTGTACTAATGGGCAAAAGTATCCAGGAGACAAAAAGGGGTGGATAGATATCTCGTCTGCAGAGGATGGAGAGAAGAGAGAGAAAGAGGTGGAAAAATGTGATGAGAGAAGAAGACAGAGACGTAGACTGACAGGAGGATGGAGGATGAGAAACACAAGAGAAAGAGAGAGATGAAGAACAGAATGACATGGAGACACATAAGGGGAGTCCCATTCAGAAGAAAGAAAAGAGCCTCCGGAGAAGAATATTCAACTTGGGTAACCAGAAGTGGAAGTAAGTAAGTAAGTAAGTAAAGCTTTATTTATATAGCACCTTTCATACAAGAAATGCAGCTCAAAGTGCTTTACAACAGGGATAAGAACATAAAGTGAATATAAAAACATATACAAGCATAGAATGAATATAAAAGCAGGGGAAAACAGTCAAAATAAAAGGTAAAGATTTACATTTCTTACACACTATGTGTTACATGTCATACATTCATACACTACTATATATTATTTTTGCCCCCCCAGTGAGTGTAGTCACGCTAGTATGGGACCTGCACCTGTGGTACACGCTACCCCACCCGCAATGTACTACACCCTCAGTGAGTGTAGTCACGCTAGTATGGGACCTGCACCTGTGGTACACGCTACCCCACCCGCAATGTACTTCCCTCTCACTTGGTTGCAGGGTATTTCAACCGGGGCCTGGTTACCCCTTAATATCCAGGAGGACCTACTGTCCCTTCCTTAAGCCTAACTTGGATCTCGGCGGGCCTGGTTACCCCTGAAATCTAGTATCCAGGACCTACTGTCCCTTCCTTAAGCCTAACTTGGATCTCGGCGGGCCTGGTTACCCCTGAAATCTAGTATCCAGGACCTACTGTCCCTTCCTTAAGCCTAACTTGGATCTCGGCGGGCCTGGTTACCCCTGAAATCTAGTATCCAGGACCTACTGTCCCTTCCTTAAGCCTAACTTGGATCTCGGCGGGCCTGGTTACCCCTGAAATCTAGTATCCAGGACAGTAACATATTTAAAGTGTAATAGCTGGCAAATGAGCAGTGGGCAGGTGCAGATAAGCTAGTTGAAGGCTATATTGAAGAAGTGCGTTTTTAGCTTTCTTTTAAAAATATTTAGTGAGCTGGCTTCCCTGATCTCTAAGGGTAATGTGTTCCAAAGCTTTGGGGCATAGTTGGCAAAGGCTGCGCTCCCGATCTTCTTCTGACTGTTGCTGGGAACCTCTAATAAACCTGCGATAGATGATCTTAGTGTTCTTGAGGGTGCATAATTGGCAAGGGAATTAGCAATGTACTTTGGGCCTCGCCCATTAAGGGCTTTGCATATAAGGAGGAGGACCTTAAAATCAACCCTACATGTTACTGGCAGCCAGTGCAGAGTAGCTAGGACCGGAGTTATGTGTTCTCTCCTCTTGGTTCTAGTTAGAAGTCGAGCTGCAGAGTTTTGAATGAGCTGAAGTCTTGCAGTCGTTATTTTAGGAAGGTCAGTAAAAAGTGTGTTACAGTAATCGAGCCGGCTTGAGACAAAGGCATGAATCCGTTTTTCAGCATCTTTTTGGTTTATAAGTGGTCTTACTTTAGCAATGTTTCTAAGGTTAAAGAATTATGTTTTCGTCACCTTGTTAATATGGGACTTGAAGCTTAGGTCTGAGTCGAAAATAACACCTAGACTTGTAACCTCAGGTTTAATCAATGATGTCAGTTTCCCTAGATTATTAAGCAGCATATCCCTCTTTGCTTTAGGGCCGATCAGTAGGACTTCAGTTTTGTCCTCGTTTAGCTTCAAGAAGTTATTGCTCATCCATTTATTTTTTGCTAGAAGACAGTTCGTAATGGAGTCTATAGCTGAAGTATCATTTGGTTCAGCAGAAATGTACAGTTGCGTGTCATCGGCATAGCTGTGGAAACATACGTTGTGCTCTCTAATGATGTCCCCGAGTGGTAACTTGTATAATGAGAATAGTAGTGGACCAAGGCAGCTCCCTTGTGCGACTCCGAAATCGCTGTCATATTTCTCAGACACATGATCTCCAAGCTTGACATAGAACTTTCTCCCTGTAATGTATGTTCTGAACCAATTTAACACGCTGCCAGAAAGACCAACTAACTCTTCGAGACGATTGATTAGGATATCATGGTCGATCGTATCGAACGCTGCACCTAGATCTAATAGGACGAGAATTGAGACCTTATTAGCATCAGAGTTTAGTCTGAGATCACTCACTATTTTAGTAAGAGCAGTTTCAGTGCTGTGATATGTTCTAAAACCTGATTGAAATTCCTCCATGACATTATTTTCTTTCAGAAAGGAGTTTATTTGTAGTGAAACTTCCTTCTCAAGTATCTTACTAATGAATGTGAGGTTGGATATCGGTCTGTAGTTTTTCAGTGCATCGGCGTCGAGGTTGGGTTTCTTTAATAGCGGTCTTACAACAGCTGTTTTGTAGTCATCTGGGAAGATGCCTGTTTGAAGCGACGTATTTATGATCTTCAGCACATGATTTGAGACACTATCAAACACCCGCTTGAAGAATGCTGTTGGTATAGGGTCAAGGCAGGAGGTGGAGGAATTAGATTTAGAGACTGTCTTACAGAGGTCCAGTAGTGTGATACAGGTGAATTCACTCATAGTTGCTGCTTTTGTTTTCCTGAGGTCGACTATGTTTGCGTCAGGGGTGATGCTGGCTCTAATAAATGTTATTTTATTATTAAAGAACAGTGCAAGCTCTTCACATTTTGTTGCTGACGGCTGCGGAGGGGGGGGGGGCAGTGTTGATTAGCTTGTCAATAGTAGAGAATAACACTCTAGAGTTACTAGCGTTTTCTGTAATAATCATGGAGAAGTAATCCTTTCTAGCAAGGCGTATTGTTTTGTTGTAGGCAGTCATCGTGTCTTTGTAAATATCACAGTGAACTGTGAGCCTAGTCTTCCTCCATTTTCTTTCAGCTGCCCGACATTTCCTCTTGCTGTCATTAACACTGGTATTGCTCAACCAAGGGGAGATTCTATCAGTTGCCCGCTTCCTAACCTTTAGGGGTGCAGCAATATCTAACGTAGTTGATAGTGTACTGTGTAAATTTAGGGCCATCTCATGTAAAGAGAATTCGTCGCTGCATGGCTCAATTGATCTCATAATGTTAGAAAACTGTGTTTCAGCATTGGTGTCTAAGAGTCTTTTTTGAACTACCGTTTGTATTCTAGTCTTTGTTAAGATTAGGTTAGTATCAAAAAACACACAGTAATGGTCAGAGATAGCAGGCATTTCATGTACTGATACGTTATCAATGTTCAGCCCTGTTGTTATTACCAAGTCCAGGGTGTTGCCATGTTGATGCGTAGCTTGATGTATGTGCTGTGTAAGTCCAAAACTGTCCATTAGGTTCAAGAGCTCTATACTTTTGGGGTCATCCTTCTTATTAATGTGAATGTTCAAATCTCCATTCAAGATTAATCTATCAAATCTAGTGACGACAGTTGAGATCAGTTCTGAAAATTCTTGCATGAATACTGATAATGAGCATCTTGGTGGTCGATATACTGTAATGATAAGGACTGATATTTCTGCTTTGAGCTCAAGAGCATAATAGGAGCACAACCTCAATAAGATAGAGAGGACCTTAAAGAGAGAGAAGGAGGAGGGGCATGAGGTGTACTTCAACCAGAAGATAGAGAGGACCTTAAAGAGAGAGAAGGAGGAGGGGCATGAGGTGTACTTCAACCAGAAGATAGAGAGGACCTTAAAGAGAGAGAAGGAGGAGAGGCACCAGGTGTACTTCAACGGTAAGCCCAGACAATTACTGTAGCAATTTCTTTAAAACAACAAGTCTATTGTTAGATACAGTATAGCGTAATGTTCTATTCTATTCTAAACTTAGTACCATTGGATATTGTCCTTTTCTCTGTCAGGTGCCATGGCTGGGGGCATGGGCTCAGTAGCCATACACACGCTGCGCACCCGTGCCCAGCGAGAGCAGGAGAAGAGGGAGGAGCTTGTAGAGGCGGAGAAGAAGAGACAGAAGACAGAGGAGCGCTGGAATAAGTTCCAGGAGAAAAAAGCCCAGGAGAAAAGTGCCAAGAGGCAGAAGGAGGTGGACCGCTATGAGATGTGGGCTGCCCACAAGAGAGACCAGAGACTTGAATGGATGGCGCGTGGGGTATATTTCACAGAGGACCTTCAGGAGGACCCAGAGGCGGCTTTGTTTCCAAAGCGGAAGATGACAATCTGGGAGAAAAGAAGGTTGAGGTGAGAAATAGTCCACACAGGGAAGACGAGGTAGTAGGATATTGTTCTTTAATTTTGTATAAAATATGATTGTAAGAGTCTCTAGGCACAGAGGGAGGTCGGCACAGAGGAACGGCTGTACAAACGTGTTTATGGACGCACAGCACGGCTCAGCAACGTCACTGACGTGCTGAGCGAGACTTTCAAAATAATAAAGAATAAGTGCAGCGAGTGGTGCAGCGCGTGGCCGTCACGCCCACTGGATTCCCTTCTCAGGATCCGCTGCGGCGACTTCAAACGGCGCTGACTCCCCTTTCGGAACTCAGCTGGCTCTGCCGTCCTGTCCTGTCGCTTTCTCTCTCTCTCTCTCTAGTCTCTCTCGTCTCTCTCGTCTCTCTCGTCTCTCTCGTCTCTCTGTCTCTCTGTCTCTCTCCAACACCTCGGCAGGTTTTCCCCGCCTCCTTCACTCTCCTGGGGGAACAAACACACACAGGTTAAATAGACCAGTTGGATAATGAGTCTGATTACTGACACCTGTCCGTAATCAGCCCGTCATCCATCCCCCACCAACAGTCTGGCTCCCTCTGCAGGCCAGAACGCGCCATGCTCCCCACAATGATCAAGACCTGATACTGCTCACAGAGTATGAAACAGGAACTTTTTGAGGTGCTCAGCAAAAAAAAGGTGCTTGTCTCATGTCAACAGTGTGTGTAAAGGCAAACCCTCTCTCACTTTCCTTTTTCTGTTATTTTTCTCAGATTGTCAGTTTGGGACTGAAGTTTGGACTGCCAGCATCTACACATTCTGATCTGTCATGTTTGTCTTCTTCATCCTCATATGTTTTCCTTTTTCTCCTGCCGTCCCAAGATCCTTTGTTTTTTTTCCTCACGAGAGTTATCAAAAATAAGCCTGGATTTTCCTTTAGTGACGTTGATGGAATACCCCCCTGGTGCTTACTGTAATAAAACATTTAATTAATCTCTCATTCTTGTTTTTGTTTTGTTTTTATCACAATGCTGGCAAACACTTACACAGACTGAAATTAAACTCTGCATTATGCTTCCTATACACTCTTTTGTTAAAGGGGCAATCTGGTATTCAAACAACAACAACAACAACAACAACAACAACAACAACAACACAACAACAATGCAGGGGATGGATGGAGCTGAACAAATGTAATCACTAAAATTCATAGACAGAGCTATGGATGCAATACAAGGACTGACCATCAAATAAATATATATACTATGCTCTCAACATCAAACATTACTGGGCTGTCAGCTCGTCAAACCTGACTGACGCTGTAAATCACAAAATTGTGCAATACATTGTGGTAGACTATTACTATAACAAGTATTTTTGCATTTTACCAAAGCAATTACAAGGACAACTTGTAACTTAACTGTCCCTCCTGGTTGAAGATAAAAGACAAACACATCTCCATCTCAACCCTGATCTGTTTGGACCTCCTGGTAAGATCCTAGAATTGTTCTACACCTGGTTTCCATCTCAGTGTTATCTATGCTACTGGATGTTCACCACTGTATTGAGTGGTTTCATAAGTTATACATTCTAGCAGTTCTAGTCCCTAACATTACAACGATGGCCCAGGGTGAGACTTCTAGGTGATGTTCCAACGGGCCCCTTAGGAGATTGAAATCTCTCAGAAGGGGAAGATGAGATGGACCAGGACTCAGACATGGCTGAGGGAGAATCAAACCTGAGGGAAATCAACGCCTCAACTGGGAGCTACTACAAAATGAAAAATAATAATAATACAGCACCACATTTTTTTAAACTTTCTGCTCAGAATAAATAATAGACTGTATTTTGAGACATCATGGCCACTGACCTCAATATTGACCATGGTCTTGTGACGCGCACACACACACACGCACACACACACACACAAATCATGTTTGCATAATTTGTGGACTCCTGTGTACTCCATAGATCTGTAAAATGAAATGTTATCAAATATTTAATCCTATTAAAGAGTGTTTATACAATCAACACGTTGAACCTGAAGTTTCTCTTTCTCTTCTTTTACGAGAGACCAGTAGCCTGGTCCTGTCTCTTGACCATCAGGACCAGTAGCCTGGTTCTATCTCTTGACCATCAGGACCAGTAGCCTGGTTCTGTCTCTGGGATCATCAGGACCAGTAGACTGGTTCTATCTCTGATCATCAGGACCACTAGTTTATTCAACTAGTGAATACTGCGCCCCAGTATGGTGTCGCAGTGCCCACACCCGCCTCATCGACTCGCCTATAAACGAAGCCTTGCGCATTGTGACAGGATGCCTGCATCCTACCCCCGTGGACAACCTTCCCATCCTAGCAGGCATCCAGCCCGCAGGCCTCCTGCCCGGTGTACCACCCACCCAACGGGATGCATGGTCTGTCGGTATTAGATGACGAGACAATGACGTGGCTTCTGGAGGGGTGTCCAGAAATATAGCCCGGGTGAGCCCCTCAACCAGGTCTCAGGGTGGTAAAAGGGTAGCCCCTCGGCCCGAGCCTGGTGGAGTGGAGAGGAAAACAACTACCCATACGCCGAAGAAGAAGGACCAGTAGACTGGTTCTATCTCTGATCATCAGGACCAGTAGACTGGTTCTGTCTCTGATCATCAGGACCAGTAGTCTGGTTCTGCCTCTGATCATCAGGACCAGTAGACTGGTTCTACCTCTGGGATCATCAGGACCAGTAGTCTGGTTCTATCTCTGGGATCATCAGGACCAGTAGTCTGGTTCTATCTCTGATCATCAGGACCAGTATGGTTCTATCTCTGATCATCAGGACCAGTATGGTTCTACCTCTGATCAACAGGACCAGTATGGTTCTACCTCTGATCAACAGGACCAGTATGGTTCTACCTCTGATTATCAGGACCAGTAGTCTGGTTCTGTCTCTGATCATCAGGACCAGTAGTCTGGTTCTGTCTCTGATCATCAGGACCAGTAGTCTGGTTCTACCTCTGATCATCAGGACCAGTAGTCTGGTTCTGTCTCTGATCATCAGGACCAGTAGTCTGGTTCTGTCTCTGATCATCAGGACCAGTAGTCTGGTTCTACCTCTGATCATCAGGACCAGTAGTCTGGTTCTGTCTCTGATCATCAGGACCAGTAGTCTGGTTCTGTCTCTGATCATCAGGACCAGTATGGTTCTACCAGACAGGGTTTTTTCTTTGATACAATGTGGCAAGTTTGGAATACTTTGAACTGGAAAACAGTGATTCATATAAACCTCTTTTCTTAAATGTTCTTCCACTTAGCAACTTGATAGAGCACAGCTTCAGATGTGAAGCTGATCTTAAACCTAGCTAACCTAACCTCTTCATATATAGTTGTGATGCGTTATAGACAGATGCATTTCTTTCAGACATGTTTTTCACTTCTTTTTACCACATCCGGCGCAACTGTGTGAACAGGAAGCAAAAGAGATGGATATCATGACTGTGTGTGTGTGTCTTCGTGCGTGTGCATGTGCGTGTGTGTGTGTGTGTGTGTGTGTGTGTGTGTGTGCACGTGTGCATTCAAATGTGCCTACCTGTGTGTTTAAAACATGCATAGACATGTTTTTGTGTCAGGGGTGGCTGGTGGAGGTAGAACCATCGGCGTGTGTGTGTGTGTGTGGTGTGTGTGTGTGTGTGTGTGTGTGTGTGTATGCATAATACATTGTTTTATCTACCTGCGTGCGTGTGTGTGTGTGTGTGTTTTTATGTGCGTGTGTGTTTGTGTGTGTGTGTGTGTGTGGAGAGAGGAGGTTGCCTGATGATGGTGCTGTTGGGGTGAATTATACAAGGTCATCACAAAAACATTTCATAGCGTGAGAGAGATGGAGGGAGGGAGGGAGGGAGGGAGAGAGACAGCAAGAGGGAGGAGAGGTAGGGATGGAGGCTGAGGGGAAAAGATGGTGTATTCATATCTACTGGGGTATTTATAGTAGGCCCGCGAGGAGAGGAGAGGATGGGGGTGTGGCTTAGGTTATGACATTCTCTCTGCTACGGAGGGAAAGAGAGAGAGAGGTCTGTGTGTGAGAGGAGAGGGAGAGAGAGAGGGCTGTGTGTACGCGAGCAGGAGAGGGAGGGAGAGAGAGAAAGGGCTGTTTTTGAGTGTGTGCCTGAAAACGGGGGAGGGGGGGGGGTCGAGGAGAGGAGAGGAGAGAACTGAGCTGAGAGGAATCTGTCAGATTCAAACACTGCTGCCTGTGTGTGATCTAGAGGGGGAGAGAGCGAGGGCAGAGAAGAGGGGAGGAGAGGAGAGAGGGAAGAGGAGAGCAGAAGAGCAGAGCGAGAGGACAGAGGACTACAGAGTGAGGTACGTCTGTCATGCTGTGTGCTATTCACAGATGCGACAGAGACACGTTTGGGTGTGCGTGTCTGTGTGTACGGGTGTCTGTCTGTGTCTGTCTGTGTGTGTGAGAGAGAGAGAGAGAGAGAGAGAGAGAGAGAGAGAGAGAGAGAGAGAGAGAGAGAGAGAGAGAGAGAGAGAGAGAGAGAGAGAGAGAGAGAGAGAGAGAGAGAGAGAGAGAGAGAGAGAGAGAGAGAGAGAGAGAGAGAGAGAGAGAGAGAGAGTGAGAGAGACAGTGTGTGATTTTACTGTGAATCCATGCGGGTGCATGTTTGTGTGTGAGAGTGAATATGGGTTTTTGTAAATGGACTCCTGCATGATGGATGCACAGACTGTTAGGGTATCAATTATGTAATGGTTGTGCACCATTTTCTGTGCTGTGTGTGAGTGTGTGTGTGTGTGTGTGTGTGTGTGTGTGTGTGTGTGTGTGTGCGTGTGTGCGTGTGTGTGTGTGTGTCGATGTTTGGATGATAATGGTGTGGATAAATGTTGTCTTTTGTATGTTCAATTGTGTGTGTGTGTGTGTGTGTGTGTGTGTGTGAGAGAGTGTGTGTCACGATGTTATATTACCATACTGTAGCCTAAAGTGCATATAATGAATATACAGTAGTCGTTACTCATCACATGTAATCACCTTTAACCCTTCACTATCAGCATTTCAGCATGCTGATGACTTAGTGTATTCTCAACCCTCTATGTTCATATGTTCATATCATCATACTATACACATATCATACCATAATTATATGTATTATTTTAGCATTCTACCACTGTTATGAGCTAGCTGTTGGACTAGCCCAGACCTCTTAGTACAGTTGGAATGGGTATGTGTACTACAGATCGCCTAGCTAGTTGTGTTAGCTAGTTGTGTTAGCTAGCTGCCAGTGAAATAGCATGTGATAGCTCGCTGGAAGGCATTGTTTTTGTGAGCTGTGTGTAAGCTGGCATTCGCTAGTGAGGCGGCAGTGTTATTGGTCCACGGTTGGCCTGTTGCCAGGCCTCCCAGATCAGATGGACTTCGGCAGCGAGAGTAGAGTTGATCGTTAGCACCGCAGGCAGCTCTGCCTTTTAGGGCACTCTAATTAGCCTATGATGGGAAAGGGACGGACAGATTCTTTATTTCTCCCTGTAGGAGACCCTTTGAAGACTCCTTTTGGTTTCCATGTAGAACGCTTTTGTTTCCATGTCCGACTATTTTGGGTTCCATATAGCAGTGGTTCTCAAACCTCTCCTCGGGGACCCCCAGCCGCTCCACGTATTTGATCTGTTCCACCACCAGCACACCTGATTTAGCTAATCAAGTACAAATCATAATAGCTTTTTACTTGATTAGTTGAATCAGGTGTGCTGGTGGTGGAACAGATCAAATATGTGGAGCGGCTGGGGCTCCCCGAGGAGATGTTTGAGAACCACTGCTATATAGAACCCTCTGTGGAAAGCGTTCAACATGGGTTCCCCTACTGGGACAAATGAAGAAGCCTTTTTTTGGTACGAACTGGCACTTTTTTTATTTTTTTTGGTGCACTCCTCAAAAAAGAGTGCCAGTTCGTACCAAAAAAGGCCTCTTTACCCTGCATCTAGATCTGTTTAACATTTAGTGTGCTTCAAATCAAAATAATCTCCCTGTAGCCAGGAAAAACAAAATCATCACAAAATAGAGAAAAACAAAGCTGATATATCTCTCTATGCTCACCATATTTACACTAGAAGAGAAAAGAAAAGAAAATCATCTATAAAAAGTTTGACCCTAACTCCAGTGTTAACCTTTGCTTAGTGTTGGTCTGTAACAACATATTCCAACCTACTGTCTTAATATGTTTCTATGAATGAAAGTTATACTAGTAATGCATTTTCTTTGGTATGGCGCTTCTTTCACGAACTCAGACCACTTCAAGGCACTTGACACAGGTCAAGTGAAAAAAACATACAGGGGGAAGTGATCGTAATGCACAAGCTAAAAACAGGAAATGATTTCCCTTTCAGTCTGTCTACGTGCACCCCCAAAACACACTCTCCACACAACGACCTTGAACTGGGGGCTCCCACTTC
>NC_137676.1:35880938-35883438 GCF_963989245.1 Nansenia antarctica
ACACAAACCACAACACAAACTCGCTAGTCGAGCCAAAATACTGCAAGGCAATGGATTGGGTGAGTAATCCCCACGGCTACCTAGTTAACTAGAACACTACTTTACATTATTAGCAGGCTCACAAAACAAGCTGTGTTAGTTGACTAGCGATGTGTCATTGATTTTCAACAACGCAGAAATGTATTCACATTTTTAGAAAGTAAAGTCCGATCATTACATCGGATCCCGACATGCGGACCAAAGGATTAGAACGTGACACATATTCGTTAAACCAGAATTTAAAGTAATGGAAGCACTTCGGCTTGGGGCTGAAAACCAGGACCAACTGGGTCTCCCCAGGACCAGGGGGAAGTATCGCTGGTGGAGAGGATGATTTTTTAAATGCAGTGTAACATTGTGAGTGTGAGCTGTCTGCCTGTAGTCCACACTGCTGGTGCACAGTGCACTTGTTGTGGCACAGGATGTGGCACAACCGATTCTCCATTTCCTCTGTTTGTGTGTGTGTGTGTACGTGTGTGTGTGTGTGTGTGTGTGTATTTGAATGTGTGTATGGTGTGTGTGTGTGTGTGTGTGCGTGCGTGCCCCCACACAGAGACATGGCAGAGTGCAGGAGACCCAGCTGAAGTGTACCAAGGCTCGGAACGACTACCTGCTGAACCTGGCAGCTGCCAACGCAGCCATGAACAAGTACTATCTACAGGACGTCAGCACACTCATAGATGTGAGCATACACACTACATTTACACTCATAGATGTGAGCATACACACTACATTTACACTCATAGATGTGAGCATACACAATACATTTACCCTCATAGATGTGAGCATATAGCACATTTACATCTTTGACATTTAGCAGACGCTTTATTCCGAAGTGACTTACAATCAATACATTTGTCTAAGTAAGTGAGTCTTCTATCCACCAGTCATAGCAGGAACAAGTAATCTATGCTCAGGCCTGGGGCCATTGGCAGTCGACAGAAATTATTTTAGAAGATGTCTCAGGAGGGACAGTTAAGGTATAGCCTGAAGAGATGGATCATGGGAGGGGAGGGTGAGGTGTCCGTTGTTAGCAACTCATCATTCCCCTTTTCTTCCCTAATTCTCTAATTTATCCCTTATCTCTAATTCTCTCCCTCCCTCTCTGTCTCCCTCCCCCTCTCTCTCTTTCTTTCTTTCTCTCCATCTCCCTCCCTCTCTCTCTCTCCCTCTCTCTCTCTCTCTCTCTCTCTCTCTCTCTCTCTCTCTTGCTATCTCTCTCTTTCTCTCTCTCCATCTCTCTCCCCCCTCTCTCTCTTCCTCCCTCTCCCCCCTCTCTCTTTCTCTCTTTCTCTCTCTCTCTCCATCCCCCCTCTCTCTCCCACCTCCCTCCCTCAGTGTTGTGACCTGGGCTTCCACCTCTCCGTGGATGGCGTGATGAGGTGTTACGTGGCCAGCCGGGGGCGTGTCCAGAAAAGTGACGAGGCGGGGCTAAAGCAGCTGGAGGCGGCGGTGACCTCGTTGGATCAGGGCGGGGACAGGGACGCGTTGCTACAGCAACACGACACAGCCTTCTGTCTGCCTTTCAAGTTTAACTACCATCCCCACGAGGGAGATCAGGTCATTATAGAACACCACTAACCCTAACCCTACAGTACACTACACACTACCTCACTAGCTCACTACACTACCCACAATACCACACAGTGAAACCTGACCATGCAAATGTGTAGTTTAGAATTTTAGAATTTTAAATGTATTGATTTATTAAATATGTTTTTAGGGCATTTCTGCTTTAATGGGATAGAGACAGTAGAGGTTTACAGGAAGGGGAGAGAGAGAGAGAGAGAGAGAGAGAGAGAGAGAGAGAGAGAGAGGGAGATGGAGAAGAGAGAGAGAGAGAGAGAGAGAGAGAGAGAGAGAGAGAGAGAGAGAGAGAGAGAGAGAGAGAGAGAGAGGGGATGACATGCAGTATATGTCGATGGCCAGAATGGAACTGGGGACCCTGCGATTAGATGGCTAACGCCTTAGTGTGCTACGCTAACAAGCGCCCCGCTAATGTTTTAAAACAAATGAGAATCTTTTGGACTGAGGAGTCCATCTCTTCACCCCTGCCTGTGCTTGCATGTGTGTGTGTGTGTGTGTGTGTGTGTGTGTTCCAGGTGTGCGAGGTGAGTGCGGAGAGCCAGGTGAGGTACGAGCTGGAGACCAGGTACCAGCAGCTCCAGTCTCGTCTGGCCTCGGTTACCCTGGAAACAGAGGAGGTGAGATCACCAGGGCCTGTTGTGGTGAAGGAGGATCTCCAAGGAATTCAATCTGTCTTTGTGTTTGACCACACGCCCGACTTCGTTCCTCCCCTGTAATCATTCCACCTTCCCCTGCTAGCCCGCTAACTCTGTTGCCATAGTAACCGCATTCCTCTCACGTCTTCTCACGATACCATATTTGGTCTCTCTCTCTTTCCTGCTTGTAGGTCAGCAAGACGCTCAAAGCCACCCTCTCCGCGCTATTGGACAGCATG
>NC_137676.1:35888438-35900938 GCF_963989245.1 Nansenia antarctica
GCAACTAGAAGCTGGACGTTCTAAAATGGTCTCGTCTCATCGCGGATCTTTGGCCTAAACTGGCCTTAAAGAACACTAAATCACACATCAGAATGTAGGAAACAAATCACACACATCCACCATGGATGACTATCAAACAACAAGTGGTGGTGAGCTGAACGACCGAACACACACAGCTGGAGGTTGTCAGCAATCAGAGGCTTATATTCTCCATGTTGTCTTCCCTGATGTTATACTCTGTTAGTCCATGGGGCCTCTGCTGGTTGATGGAGTGGACTGGAATTACGTGCTCCAATCAGGATCATGGAGTCCACCAACCAGGAAATGGGAGGGGCCTCCGAACCAGGAAGTGTATTGCCTGCTTGACAATACAGACAGACACACACACACACAAGGATGCCATGCTATGGGCAGCTGTAACACTGTGTGTGTGTGTGTGTGTGTGTGTGTGTGTGTGTGTGTGTGTGTGGGGGGGGGGGCTTCATTTTAGAGTTGCACCTTTCTCATTAAGCTTGAACTTCAAATTAAACATTTAATTCTCTCTTTGTCACACTTCCCTGCCTCCCCCTCTCTTTCTCTCCCCCCCTCTCCCCCCCCCCCCTCTCTCTCTCTCTCTCTCTCTCTCTCTCTCTCTCTCTCTCTCTCTCTCTCTCTCTCTCAGAGATTGAGGACTTGACAGAGAAAGCAGCTCAGATTAAAGCCATCGTCTCCACCTACCCTCGGCCTCTCCGCGTTGTCATGCGCTATCTCTTCGCCTTCCTCAACCAGTAAGTCATACTACCTTCTACGTATTCCTGCTGTGACCGTGCGTGCGTGCGTGTGGAAGTGTGTGT
Source organism: Nansenia antarctica (assembly GCF_963989245.1). NCBI lineage: Eukaryota > Metazoa > Chordata > Actinopteri > Argentiniformes > Microstomatidae > Nansenia > Nansenia antarctica. Next base: position 35,889,272 of record NC_137676.1, read on the forward strand.
AGTAGTATAGTAATCAAAACATGATTCCGCTCTGTAACCTGGCCGCGTGTGTATGTGTCCCTGTGTGTATGTGCGTGTGTGTGTGTGTGTGTGCGTGTCCACATGTGCGCGCGTGTGTGTGTGTGTGTGCGCGTGTGTGTGTGTGTGTGTGCGTGTGTGTGCGTGTGTGTGTGTGTGTGCTCGTGTGTGTGTGTCCATGTGTGTGTGTGTGTGTGTGTGTGTGTGTGTGTGTGTGTGTAGTGTGTCCCAGTACAGCGATGAGAACATGATGCAGCCCTATAACCTGGCTGTGTGCTTCGGGCCCAGTCTGCTGCGCGGGAGTGACTCCAGTGATGCTGTTGCTAGGCAACCGCAGGTCAACGAACTCGTCAAGACCATGATCCTCCAGCATGACATGATCTTTCCCAGCCAATCAGATCTCCCCGGGCCGGTCTACGAGAAGCACATGACTCTGGAGCAGGAGTACTGGTGAGGGACCATCACAGAAACACTGATGGTCTGAGTGCTTGACAAAGGAGGGGGGAGAATTGGGGGTAGGGGGCGCTGTTGAGCAATGTTGTAAAATAAAGAAAAAGCATATTTTCTTATGTCACTATGTGTATGTATATGTCACTCAATAAACATAGTATATAATACTATCTATATTTTATATATTAAAATTGTTTTATTATATATATAATAAAATAATAATTGAAATTAGATCTTTTAATTGAAAAGAGAGAGAAAACGGTTGTGTGTCTTGTTTGTCTGTAGTGAACCAATCACAGAGGAGGGGGATGGAGAGGCCGAACAGCTACCCAGTGAGGAGGGTGAGTTCACTACATACTGTACACACACACACACACACACACACACACACACACACACACACACACACACACTGTCAGGGTTTGATGTTGTAAGCAGACCCAGAGGAAAGGAGTCGGTGCCAAACAAAAGGACCTTCACTAGAGAGAGTAGACACAACAGGACACAAAACACAAGTCTCCAAATAGTACGACATTTAAATTGCATTTACAAGTAATGGGGCTTTTCCACTAGAGGGCTGACCCGGGTCAGCCCGGGCTGGCCTGCTTCTTTGGCGCTTTTCCATTTGTCGGCCTGGGTCGGGTCGGGTCGGGTCGCTTCTTTAGCTACCCATCGAGGGCAGGAACCTTTTTTGAGACCCGGAACCTTTTTGCCAGGCTGCGTGTGACGTGTGATGCTGCACACCGTTGATTGGTCAATGGAAATCGTCATCCCATGTTCATAGATTTCATCACTAACCGCCATCTTTAAATACCACATTCGCTCTTGGAAAATGTTTTGATTGATTGATTGATTGAAAACTTTATTAGAAGATTTGCAGAAGTAGGTACATGGAAGTACATATTACATACAAGGTCATCTAAAAGGATAAAAACCCAAGAAAGCCACTGGCTTATTTCAATTGGGGTCCTTGATTTTCAATTCATCGTTAATGTCACTACAGTTTCTGTAATAGCTTATTAATAAAGAATCGAAAAATTATGCTGACCATCGTATTATCTTAGTTTAATGTCATTTCAATGCATCATAGAACTTTTATTTACAACAAGCATAACACAAAAATCGCTATTATGCACCGTCTTTGTCCGTGAATAACACCGGCTGTGAAGGTGGTAGAAACACAATACTCCTTTGCTAACTTCACCATCGGTATACGGTCATTTTGAGCCCTGAACCACAGCGCTGACACCCCGAGAAGTTATGCTTTTAACCGTAAACTCAATGATCCGGGAGTTCACCCGCTGCTGCAAGCGTATCTATAACGAACCGGAGATTGAATGAGCCCCGCGTCAGTCAGCCTTTCCGAAATACGTTGCACCGTTATATATCTAACGTTTGTGGTGGGTTAACATAATTCACCCCCGGAACTAATAGTTGGGAGTATTGTTCCGTACGGAGGGTTAAGTGGGTGGTACTCAGTTTTCAGTTCCTGTTTTAAGTGTGTGGTAACAACATGTTCATGTCTGTTAATAAACGTCTAGCTGTGACATTTGATACGCCGCCTCCGACTCCCGTCTCTCGGCACTACATTGGTGACCCCGACGTCAGTCCCGTTGAAGTATCCGAGACTGAACCGAACATGGCAAATAACGCCGTTATTCTCAAATTGCCGGAGTTTTGGGAGACGTCCGCGGCAGCATGGTTCGCACAGACGGAGGCGCAGTTCGCCCTCCGTGGGATTGCAGACGACGCCGCACGCTACTACCATGTCGTCTCGGCTCTGGGGAGCTCCACTGCAGCCAGAACGGTGGGCTTCATTACAGCTCCCCCTGCCCTGAATAAATATACAGCGTTTAAGACTCTCCTCCTCAGGACCTTCGGACTATCACGGTCGGAACGAGCCCGACGTCTGTTCGCAATTCAGGGGCTGGGAGCCTTCCCAGCACATGGACATGATGCTGAACCTACTAGGTACGGAAGAACCAAATTTTCTTTTTATTGAACTGTTTCTTCGGCACATGCCTGCACATGTACAGACGGCGCTCGCTAATACGACTATTACGGAACCCCGTGAGTTAGCAGAGGAGGCTGACCGCTTCTTCCTAGCTACCCAGCGTTTTACCCCTGAAGTGCTAGCCCCGACACACAATTACACTCCCCCTGGCAGAGACAGGCTAGCTAACATGGGCCCACCTACCACCGATAGCCGTACTAGCCCAGGCATGTGCTATTTCCACTCACGCTTTGGCGCGAAGGCGAAGAGGTGCCGCTCCCCTTGCAACTACGGCTCGGCGGGAAACGGCAAAGCCTGCGTTCTGTAGTGGCTATGAGCGTGGGCACAGCAAACCAGCTACTGTTCATCAGAGACACTCTCTCTGGGTGCAAATTCCTCTGTGACACCGGTGCTCAGAGGAGCGTCCTGCCTGCGACAGTGGATGACACCGCCAGGGGAGGTCATGGCCCACATTTAAAGTCCGCTAACGACACCCCCATCCGCACCTATGGCACGAAAGCTGTAGACCTATGTTTCGGGGGTCAGCGGTTTACATGGGAATTCGTCACGGCCGACATCTCTTTCCCCCTCCTCGGTGCAGATTTCCTATGTGCTCACGGACTGCTCGTGGACGTCAAGAACAACCGCCTGGTGGACGCACTGACATTCTCCTCACTTGCATGTGTCCGCGGTGAGGCGGCATACGGTGGGCTCTCCAGCTCACTCTCAGAGGGTGACAACTATCAGCGCCTGCTCAGCGAGTTCCCCAGCTTGACACAGCCCACATTTTCCGCCACCACTACCAAGCATGGGGTGGAGCACCACATAGAGACCAAGGGCGCCCCCATCTACGCTAGGGCCCGGCGGCTCAACCCCGACAGGCTAGCAGTCGCTAAGTCTGAGTTCGCCAACATGGAGCGCCTTGGTATCATCCGCCGCTCAGACAGCCCATGGGCCTCACCGCTACACATCGTGCCGAAACCAGACGGCGGATGGCGACCGTGTGGCGACTACCGCCGCCTCAACGACGCTACGACACCCGACCGCTACCCAGTCCCCCACATTCAGGACTTCTCTGCGCATCTGGCGGGTAAGCTGGTTTTCTCAAAGGTGGACCTAGTGCGTGGCTACCACCAAGTCTCCGTGCACCCTTCAGACATTCCCAAAACGGCGGTGATCACGCCGTTCGGGCTATTCGAATTCCTACGCATGCCGTTTGGACTTAAGAATGCGGCCCAGTCCTTTCAGCGGCTAATGGATTCGACGCTCAGGGAAATGCCATTCCTATTCGTCTATTTGGACGACAACCTCGTTGCCAGCTCTTCGGTGGAAGAGCATCTGGCACATCTCCGAGACCTCTTCACGAGGCTCAGCCAACATAGCCTGATCATTAACCCGGCGAAGTGTCTGTTCGGGTTACCCTCCATCCGATTCCTTGGGCATCTCATCAACAAAGATGGGGCCGCCCCCCTCCCATCGAAGGTGGAGGCCGTTTCCGCCTTCCCCCGCCCACACACAGCTCGAGCACTCCGAGAGTTTCTCGGAATGGTGACTTTTTATCACCGGTTCATCCACCGTGCAGCCCACACCATGCACCCGCTGTACGAGGCTATGAAGGACAAATCCCCCAACCAGGCCATCGACTGGACGGCCGAGAGGGAAGCCGCCTTCATTGCCACCAAGACCGCCCTAAGCCAGGCCGCCATGTTGGCCCACCCGTCACCCAAGGCCCCTATTGCCATCACCACCGATGCGTCCGACTACGCCGTCGGCGCGGTGCACGAACAATGGGTCGCAGGCGCCTGGCAGCCGCTCGCCTTTTTCAGCCGTCAGTTGACGCCCAGAGAGCGCAAATACAGCGCGTTCGACAGGGAGCTCCTTGGCCTCTTTTTGGCAGTCCGCCACTTCCGGTTCCTGCTGGAAGGCCGTGAGTTCACGGCGTTCGTGGATCACAAACCCCTCACGTTCTCCATGTCCAAGGTGGCCGAGCCTTGGTCTGCCTGCCAGCAGCGCCAGCTCTCGTACATATCTGAGTACACCACAGACATCCAACACATCGCTGGCAAGTCCAACGTGGTCGCGGACTGTCTCTCCAGAGCGGTCGTCGGGGCCGTTCAACTGGGTCTCGACTACCTCCGCATGAGTGCGGACCAGGCCTCCGATCACGGGGTCCAGACCCTCAAGAACGCGGACACAGGACTACGCTTGGAGAATGTCGCAGTCGGTGACTCAGGCGCAAAACTGCTGTGCGACTTCTCTACGGGCCAGCCGCGGCCGCTAGTCCCTGTGAACTGGCGCCGGCCCGTTTTTTAGGCTGTACACAACCTCTCCCACCCCGGCAGGAAACCATCCGTAAAATTGGTTTCTGAGAAGTTCGTATGGCAGGGACTCAAGAAGGAGGTAAGGGGCTGGGTCGACACGTGCGTGGCCTGTCAACGCGCCAAAGTACACCGCCATACCAGAGCCCCTTTTGAGCCCTTCACTGTTCCTGAGAGGAGGTTCGACCACGTCAACGTCGACCTTGTGGGACCACTGCCCGCCTCTCACGGCTTCACCTACCTTTTCACCATGGTGGACAGGACGACCCGCTGGCCCGAAGCCGTTCCCCTCTCCTCGACGGCGTCTTCTGACGTGGCCCGTGCGTTCATCGGCACGTGGGTCGCGCGCTTTGGGACCCCGTCTGACCTGTCCTCTGACCGTGGCTCGCAGTTTACCTCGGAACTGTGGAACGCTGTAGCTAGTGGTTTGGGGGTAAAGCTGCACCGCACCACTGCCTATCACCCCCAGGCTAACGGTTTGTGCGAGCGGTTCCACCGCTCAATGAAGGCGGCCCTACGCGCGAGTTTGACGGACGGCAACTGGGTGGACAAACTTCCGTGGGTCATGCTTGGCCTCAGATGTGCCCCCAAAGAGGACTTGCAGTCCTCGTCTGCCGAACTCGTGTACGGCCAAACCCTACGAGTCCCCGGGGATTTCATCCCGGATGCCACTGTCCCCTGGTCTGCAGCCAGGCAGCGCTCCTCCCTACTGGAAGCCGCTGAGGTGTTCGCACCCGTCCCCACTTCACGGTACCCCTGCTTTCCGGGTCCCCACCGAGCTGCGCTCGTCAGACTTTGTCTTCATTCGCCACGACGCCCACCGCGGCCCCCTACGCCCCCCTTACGATGGCCCGTTCAAGGTCCTACAACACGGGGACAAGACCCTGGTGGTGGACGTTGGTGGTAGACACGAGACGGTCTCCATTGATAGGATCAAGTCCGCTCACGTGGACGTTTCCCGGCCATTGGAACTGGCTCAGCCCCCACGCCGTGGCCGCCCCCCCATGCCCCACCCCCCGCCCCCGGTCGCGGTGCCTTCAGCTGCCCCTGCCCCTGCCCCTGTCCCGGTTCCCCCTGCCCCGGCCCCGGCTGGCCCTGCCCCTGCCCCTGCCCCGGATGCCCCTGCGTCCCGCACCCGCCGGGGTCGGATCGTCGTCCCTCCCCGACACAGGGATTTTGACTATGGGTGAATTCTGGGGGGGCTTGTGTGGTGGGTTAACATAATTCACCCCCGGAACTAATAGTTGGGAGTATTGTTCCGTACGGAGGGTTAAGTGGGTGGTACTCAGTTTTCAGTTCCTGTTTTAAGTGTGTGGTAACAACTTGTTCATGTCTGTTAATAAACGTCTAGCTGTGACATTTGATACGCCGCCTCCGACTCCCGTCTCTCGGCACTACACGTTACATGTTTTAAGGCTGATCTGTGCATGATAGTGCTGCATTATGTTGATCTATTTATATCGATCTATTCTTGCCAATTCCTTATTACCAGTGGAAAGGGGGAAGACTAAAACACTTTGAATGGGATAGATAGGACTTTCCGTTCAATGAAGGAAGCACTCGCGAGTTCATCTCGCTTTTCCCCCCGTTGATGTATTAAACAATCTAAGCAATCTAATCAGAGCAGTTGTTATTATGTAATATTATTGATGGATGTGCCATTTTTGATGGACAGCAGTGAGAGGATGACTGGATGTGAGAATGTATTTGACTAATGCCGATAGATTGTCTTGCTCCGAAACCCGAGCTGCCGTTGCAGACAGGATTGTTCCTTCAAACTACCGTAATTCGTGAACTATATGCCCAATCTAAAAAATTCAAACAGTTTCTGAAAGCAGAGAAGTTGCACTTTTTGAACAGTTGAACTTTTCTAGGCTTATTACGGTAGTTCACCAACAAAAAAAAGCATTTCCCCTGTTGAGCTGTATAGCGGCACTTATTACAGTGAATTGCTCTTATGACACGTAACTCCTCCTTGTCCCGGGTCGCTCAGTATAATGGAGAAGCGTCAATACCCAGAACTGTTCAAAAGCGTGCCGAAGCGAGCCGTGCCAAGACGTGCCGGGCCGGTCAATGGAAAAGCGCCATATGTGAATAATCTATCCACCATTCACAGCAGGAAAAAGTAATCTATGCTCAGGCCAGGCGCCATTGGCAGTCGTCGTGCTAGAAGAAGGATTTATTTTTTTACTAACATACTAATATACTCAGGGAACTCTCGCCCGTGAAGTGGCCCACAAACGGCGAAAACTAAGCGGGGAGTGAGGGGGAGTGAGGGTATATTTTGCATGAGTGACAGTTACACACAGGTGCTGGTCATGAGTGACAGTTACACACAGGTGCTGGTCATGAGTGACAGTTACACACAGGTGCTGGTCATAAGTGACAGTTACACACAGGTGCTGGTCATGAGTGACAGTTACACACAGGTGCTGGTCATGAGTGACAGTTACACACAGGTGATGGTCATGAGTGACAGTTACACACAGGTGCTGGTCATAAGTGACAGTTACACACAGGTGCTGGTCATGAGTTAGTGATTGGGTGGCAGAGTGGAAGAGGGAGACACCTGGGGAGTGCGACCCTCATCCGTAACATACAGATACACACACACACGCGCATTGAGGCACGCGCACAGACACACACACACACACACACACACACACACACATACACACCACACAAATTCACACACACACTAATTTGCTGTACTCACACATTTATGAGTTAGTAGTGGTAATATAATGATAATAATAAATAATAATAATAATCATCTTTGTTTGTCACTGGGCAGAGTGGGAGGCGGTGGCCATGTTTGACTATGTGGCGCGGTCTCCTGCGGAGCTGTCATTCAAGCAGGGGGAGGCCCTCCTACTGCACAGCAAGGCCTCCTCCGATTGGTGGAGAGGAGAAATAGGAGGAGTCCGGGGCCTCATCCCTCACAAATACATCAGTGTGTTAGACGGGTGAGTTCAGGTCTTACCCCCAAATGATGACCTTTTGACCTTTTCTAATCCTGCATCTAGTGGGGAAAGGAACAATATGCACATCCAATGATCAGGTGCTGGATAAATGATCAGGTGCTGGAGTCAAATCAGCTCCACGTCATGTATTAGATTAGATTAGATTCAACTTTATTGTCATTGCAGAGTACAAGTGCCAGACAACAAAATGCAGTTAAGCATCTAACCAGAAGTGTGAATAGTGATGATATAAAAAGTAAATGATAGAGATAGGTAGTTAGAGGTATACAGTTATGAGATATGTACAGTTAAGGCAGCTATGTACAGTATGGTATGTACAGATGTATAAGTAATAATAATAATAATAATAATACTAATAATAATACAGTACATTAGACTTATATATATATATATATATATATATATATATATATATATATATTAGCAGAGTCCTGGGGGAGGTCAGATTCAAATGTTGTGTAATGTCCTCTCTAATGTCCTCCTCTGAGCTCTATGAGACAGGCATGAGTGTCTATGAGACAGGTATGAGTGTCCTCTCCTCTGAGGTCTATGAGACAGGTATGAGTGTCCTCTCCTCTGAGGTCTATGAGACAGGTATGAGTGTCCTCTCCTCTGAGGTCTATGAGACAGGTATGAGTGTCCTCTCCTCTGAGCTCTATGAGACAGGTATGAGTGTCCTCTCCTCTGAGGTCTATGAGACAGGTATGAGTGTCCTCTCCTCTGAGCTCTATGAGACAGGTATGAGTGTCCTCTCCTCTGAGGTCTATGAGACAGGTATGAGTGTCCTCTCCTCTGAGCTCTATGAGACAGGTATGAGTGTCCTCTCCTCTGAGGTCTATGAGACAGGTATGAGTGTCCTCTCCTCTGAGCTCTATGAGACAGGTATGAGTGTCCTCTCCTCTGAGCTCTATGAGACAGGTATGAGTGTCCTCTCCTCTGAGGTCTATGAGACAGGTATGAGTGTCCTCTCCTCTGAGCTCTATGAGACAGGTATGAGTGTCCTCTCCTCTGAGGTCTATGAGACAGGTATGAGTGTCCTCTCCTCTGAGCTTTTCTAGACACTCAAAGACGCTTTACAAACTGAAAAGATCGAAAGTATAGGGGCCTAATTAAGGTAGTGCTGGGGACACATGGGAAGGGGAGGGGGAGAGGGTTAACTGGTGAAGGCAAGCTTGAAGAGGTGGGTTTTGAGGGCCTGTTTAAATGTTGGCTATATCAAAGGAGGTATGTGCAATGTGCAAAGATAAATATGGTAAGTGCAAAGGTAATATTTGTAAACAGCAGTAGTGCAAAGGGTACTAGAGTGAAACCAACAGTGAGGACAGCAGAAGCGAGGACGTTTAGTTCCCTCTGGTTTACTTTAAAAAGGTCTATTTGTCCTGACGAAGGCCCTAGTGGGACCAAACATGGTGTTTTTTTAGGGGGAATCTGAAATAAATGACTAGGTCACATCTAGACAACATGACGCTGAGAATCTGTCCTGCAGTGTGAGACACTCTCATCGGTTGGAATCGTTCATATTTGTGACAGCAGCTGGTGAAAGAGGGAACAAGTCCAAAAATATTGCAATGCCATGGATTCAGTGAGTAATCCCCACTACCCTACACTAACTAGGTAGCAGTGGGGATTACCCACCGAATCCATTGCATTGCAATGTTTTGGCTTGACTAGCGAATGTGTCATTGATTTTCAGCAATGGTGAAATGTGTTTTACATTTTACAGAATAAAAGTCTGAACATTTGGTCGGTTGCCTACTTCCCTCTTTCACCAGCTGCTGTTACATTTGTTCAAATTCAGTTGTGGACTCTTTTCATAATTCACACATCTAAACACTTTATCTCACCCATACTTACTTTGCTATGTTTATGTATAATTCCAACTTTTGGAATCTATAGGAGACAGAATAATCTATAGAAGACATATCCTTGTATATATTGTATACATTATAACAATCGTGTGTGTAAATCAGAGTGTATCTGGTGTGTGTACTTCTGCTGACTGTATCTAGGATGTGTCTGTTGTGTAATGTGTCCTCTCTCGTCTCCTCTTTTCTCTGTGTGAAGTACCTATTCCCTCTCTCGTCTCCTCTTTTCTCTGTGTGAAGTACATATTCCCTCTCTCGTCTCCTCTTTTCTCTGTGTGAAGTACCTGTTCCCTCTCTCGTCTCCTCTTTTCTCTGTGTGAAGTACCTGTTCCCTCTCTCGTCTCCTCTTTTCTCTGTGTGAAGTACATATTCCCTCTCTCGTCTCCTCTTTTCTCTGTGTGAAGTACCTGTTCCCTCTCTCTTCTCCTCTTTTCTCTGTGTGAAGTACCTGTTCCCTCTCTCGTCTCCTCTTTTCTCTGTGTGAAGTACATATTCCCTCTCTCGTCTCCTCTTTTCTCTGTGTGAAGTACCTGTTCCCTCTCTCGTCTCCTCTTTTCTCTGTGTGAAGTACCTATTCCCTCTCTCGTCTCCTCTTTTCTCTGTGTGAAGTACATATTCCCTCTCTCGTCTCCTCTTTTCTCTGTGTGAAGTACCTGTTCCCTCTCTCTTCTCCTCTTTTCTCTGTGTGAAGTACCTGTTCCCTCTCTCGTCTCCTCTTTTCTCTGTGTGAAGTACCTGTTCCCTCTCTCTTCTCCTCTTTTCTCTGTGTGAAGTACCTGTTCCCTCTCTCGTCTCCTCTTTTCTCTGTGTGAAGTACATATTCCCTCTCTCGTCTCCTCTTTTCTCTGTGTGAAGTACCTGTTCCCTCTCTCTTCTCCTCTTTTCTCTGTGTGAAGTACCTGTTCCCTCTCTCGTCTCCTCTTTTCTCTGTGTGAAGTACATATTCCCTCTCTCGTCTCCTCTTTTCTCTGTGTGAAGTACCTGTTCCCTCTCTCGTCTCCTCTTTTCTCTGTGTGAAGTACCTATTCCCTCTCTCGTCTCCTCTTTTCTCTGTGTGAAGTACATATTCCCTCTCTCGTCTCCTCTTTTCTCTGTGTGAAGTACCTGTTCCCTCTCTCGTCTCCTCTTTTCTCTGTGTGAAGTACCTGTTCCCTCTCTCTTCTCCTCTTTTCTCTGTGTGAAGTACCTGTTCCCTCTCTCGTCTCCTCTTTTCTCTGTGTGAAGTACCTATTCCCTCTCTCGTCTCCTCTTTTCTCTGTGTGAAGTACCTGTTCCCTCTCTCGTCTCCTCTTTTCTCTGTGTGAAGTACCTGTTCCCTCTCTCGTCTCCTCTTTTCTCTGTGTGAAGTACCTGTTCCCTCTCTCGTCTCCTCTTTTCTCTGTGTGAAGTACCTGTTCCCTCTCTCGTCTCCTCTTTTCTCTGTGTGAAGTACCTGTTCCCTCTCTCGTCTCCTCTTTTCTCTGTGTGAAGTACCTGTTCCCTCTCTCGTCTCCTCTTTTCTCTGTGTGAAGTACCTATTCCCTCTCTCTTCTCCTCTTTTCTCTGTGTGAAGTACCTATTCTCCCTCTCTTCTACTCTTTTCTCTGTGTGAAGTACCTGTTCCCTCTCTCTTCTCCTCTTTTCTCTGTGTGAAGTACCTGTTCCCTCTCTCGTCTCCTCTTTTCTCTGTGTGAAGTACCTGTTCCCTCTCTCGTCTCCTCTTTTCTCTGTGTGAAGTACCTGTTCCCTCTCTTCTACTCTTTTCTCTGTGTGAAGTACCTGTTCCCTCTCTCGTCTCCTCTTTTCTCTGTGTGAAGTACCTATTCCCTCTCTCGTCTCCTCTTTTCTCTGTGTGAAGTACCTATTCTCCCTCTCTTCTACTCTTTTCTCTGTGTGAAGTACCTGTTCCCTCTCTCTTCTCCTCTTTTCTCTGTGTGAAGTACCTGTTCCCTCTCTCGTCTCCTCTTTTCTCTGTGTGAAGTACCTGTTCCCTCTCTCGTCTCCTCTTTTCTCTGTGTGAAGTACCTGTTCCCTCTCTTCTACTCTTTTCTCTGTGTGAA
>NC_137676.1:35903438-35905938 GCF_963989245.1 Nansenia antarctica
AGAGAGAGAGAGAGAGAGAGAGAGAGAGAGAGAGAGAGAGAGAGAGAGAGAGAGAGGAGTGTGTTGATGATGATGATAATGATTATGATTATTATTCTGATGAAGATGTCGATTTATTTTTCTGACACGTGTGTGATAATGCTTTTATTTGCCTATACCCATAGTGCATCTGTCTAAGTGCCGTCAAGTGTCCGTTTGACAGTCTGTCCAGTGTCTGTCCGACAGTAGTTTTGTACTGTTTTGCATTATTGGCTGTCGCTATGGAGAATCAGGGAAGTGACATCACCAGAGACTGACTGCTAGTGGCCCGTTGGCTGCAACATTAGCTACAACATTCCCCCAAAATGTGACTGGCCTGCCAGGCCACAACAGCTCAGGGCATCACCAAGGTTTAGGGTTCGAGGAAATGCAAAAGTCTATCTAGGATCCTTGGGACGGCCCGCTAAGGCGAGAGGTCCAGTATTAGAGGTCCAGTATTTAGCTTCAAAAGTAGCTCTAAATGACAATGACCGATTGGCCGTGATCAAGGAATGTATAATGAGATGGCATGGTAAAGCACGGGCAGTGGAGAGCGCTGTTTTAGCCCAGTCAAGTGATTCTAAAAAAATGGTGTGAAAGGTCGAGCATTGGCCTTAACGTGCCTACCTACCTTTACGGCTATTAGAAAACATTTGCGTAATGTACGTGTTCTCATTTTTACCCAGAGAGGGCAGTAATGTGCAGAACAGGGCGAGGGCTGGTGGAGGTATAAATCTGAGGACAGGCTCATTGTAACGCTTGGAATTAAATGACAAATGGTATCTGCATGGAACGGAATGAGGAACGGTGTCAAACACATGGGTACGACCGCACAAAAAAAACATAACGATTTACAAATGCATTACAATGCATTACGACGAGCCGTCCTACGATTTCTACCTCCACCAGCCTCCCCAGGCACAAAGAACACATGCTACACCATTAGATCCGAAACAGTTAAGGGAAAGGTTATGGTTCGGGTTATGGTTCGGTACCGGTCAAGGGTCATGGTTAGGGGTCTTCCCGGGGATCCCACTTAGCATCTACCTTAGAGAAACTCAGGGTTACGAGCAGATCGGGGCTGGGTTAGAAATTAGTCAAAGTAACTCAGGGCTGGGTTGACTTTCTTTTCAACTCCAAAACTGGAAACTGAGCCCAGCAGCAGAGCCAAAATGGCCTCCAAAACAAGAGAGAGTCTTGGGGATGCTGCAAGGTTAAACTGTGAAAGAACTTTAATTTCCTCTCTGGAGTCACGGGGATCACGACCACACTCCCTCCATTTCTCTCCTCAGAGTCTGGCCCGGGCAGCCTCACCCAGGCAGGGTTGGGATCTCTGTTCCAGGGTCAGTTATGTTAGAAGACTACGGAGTACCGAGGGGTAACGCCACTTCCGGCTCCTCGTGAATATCCCCCGTTCATTTTCTCCATCTGGATATTTGTGAGTCATGATGGATACATTTCAGGGGATTCTTAATCTAGCCAGTAGTTTCAAAATGTGGGGACGCATTTTCAACTTTCAAGTTTCATGTTTATTGTTATGTCACATTACACAAGTGTAAGAGAGTAAAATTCTTAGGCTTCGATTCCTGACATTGCAGCATAAGGCAATAGGTATATATTAAAAAAAAGTGATAATAGTACAGGACATTTCAAACATGGATCTCATGATTTTACCGTTTGAAAAACATTTTTGAAACGATTGCTCTTCACGAATACGAGTCGTTACAAACGAGTCACTCGTCTCGGGGTCGTTCAACGTGGAGCCAGGGACGTGCGTGAGCTCCTCGGTGCTCCATGTTTAGAGGGTTTGATACGTGAAGCCATCAGTCCTAGAGATGACATTTCCCTCCTGTAGAATCAGTGTCTTTTCTCCTGCATCACTGTTTGATGATGTCACTGAACTAACTGTGTAAAAAAAAAAAAATGCTTCTGTGGTGAACGATAAATAGAATAAAAGAATGACTAATAAACGAACTAGAACATGTCGCTGTGTCTGAAGGGTCTTTTGTATACTTGCCTGTGCATTTTTGCAGGTGACCTTGTATTAGAGGGGCTACACATCTGGTATTTCAGGAAACGCTGAAACAATTACTGCTGTGTGTGTCTGTGTGTGTCTGTCTGTGTGTGTGTGTGTGTGTGTGTGTGTGTGTGTGTGTGTGTGTGTGTGTGTGTGTGTGTGTGTGTCTCTGTGTGTGTCTGTATGTGACACATATACTGTAGTGAAGGGATTATTACGGGACTATCCCGTAACTTGATCTCCTCTCCTCTCCCCCTGTCTCCATTCCTCTCCCCAAAATAACTCCATCCCCACCCCTCACACATACAAACACATGCACACACAGACACACACACACACACACACACACACACACACACACACACACACAGGGTGAAAGAGTGGTGGTCAAACTGTACATTCACACGTCTACTTCTCTTGTTCAGTGGCGAGTGTGTATCTGATAGACTGCTACAGAAAACTGTA
>NC_137676.1:35910938-35915938 GCF_963989245.1 Nansenia antarctica
CCATCGATGTCAGACCCGCCCTCCATTCATCCCTCTCTTCCTCATTGCCTCTCTCTCTCTCTCTCTCTCTCTCTCTCTCTCTCTCTCTCTCTCTCTCTCTCTCTCTTGTAGCCCATTGAAGGGGGGAACGAGTTCCTGCAGCTGCTGAAGAACCACAAAGAGAAGCTGGAGGAAGGGATGAGGGAGCTGAGGAGGAGAAACGAAGAGCTGGAGAAAGAGAGGGAGAACGGAGAGAGGGAGAAGGAGGGTCTGCGGCGCTCTGTCGAGCAGCTCCGGACCAAACTGGCTCAGACGCAGGTAGCCCCCTCTGTACCCCACAGTACGACACGCCCGGCTGTAGCCCCCTCTGTACCCCACAGTACGACACGCCCGTCTGTAGCCCCCTCTGTACCCCACGGTACGACACGCCCGTCTGTAGCCCCCTCTGTACCCCACGGTACGACACGCCCGTCTGTAGCCCCCTCTGTACCCCACAGTACGACACGCCCGTCTGTAGCCCCCTCTGTACCCCACAGTACGACACGCCCGTCTGTAGCCCCCTCTGTACCCCACAGTACGACACGCCCGTCTGTACACAGCCCTACTATAACACTATATAGCATTCCTACATCCATACCCAGGGGAGGCTGCCGGAGGTAGGGTTTTCGGAGGACCGGCTTGTTGGTATGGGTGGCGTGAGGAATGCAGGGGTCGGGAGGTCACTCCTCATCCTGCTCCATTCCGTGCTATCCAATGAGCCGGTCTTCCAGGTTTTTCCACCTCCACCAGCCTCCCCGGATCTATGCATCACAGCTCCCAATGAAACTGACCCAAAAACAACATATACTCTACAAACGTATCTATCTGCTCAGACACACCCCTTTTACCCTTGTGTATGCCCACTCTAAGCCCTACACACCCACTCTACCACTTCCACATCAATACCACCACTACACCACATGACAAAGTCGAGTCGCCGGTTTGATCCCCGCCTCAGGAGGGAGCCGGATGTGAGCTGGTGATTGGAGGGTTGCTGGCATCATGTCTAAGGTGCCTACCAGTGCCGTTGTGCCCTTGAGCAAGGCACTTATTGCTCTAGGGGGGCGCTGACTATGGCTGACACCGTGCCTAGAGCGAAAAATACATTTTGTTGTACTCGACAGGAATGATGACGGTTGAATCTAATCTAATCTATACTAATACTGGGTAGAGCCTCCCTTTGCTCTCAAAACAGCCTCAATTCTTCGTGGCATTGATTCCACAAGATGTTGGAAACATTCCTTAGAGATTCTGGTCCATGATGACATGATTGCATCACACAATTCTTGCAGAGATTTTTCAGGTGCACTTTCAAACTGTGAATCTCCCGTTCTACCACATTCCAAAGTGTTCTATTGGATTTAGATCCGATGACCGGGAAGGCCACTGAAGAACACTGAACTCGTTGTTCATGAAACCATTTGAGACGGCTTTTGCTTTGTGACATGGTGCCATTATCATGCTGAAAGTAGCCATTAGAAGATGGGTACATTGTAGCCATGAAGAGATGCACACGGTCAGCAACAATATAGGCTCAACTCAAATAGGCTCAAATAGGCTGTGACACTCAAGCGCTGATTGATAGGTATTAACAGACCCAAAGTGTGCCAAGAAAACATTCCCCACACCTTTACACCACCTGAATGACTGAGAAGGTGTACAGGTGTTCCTAATAAAGTGTTCAGTGAGTGTTTATATCTATATATACCCCGCCCTATAACACCACTTTTTCATCTCAAAACCAAAATGGCTTGATATACTGTATATATTACAATAATTATGTCTGATATGATTTTCACGATATGATTCTGTTCCTTAAAGGCAAGCGGCGTAACCGAGGAGATGGTTCAGCGTTCCGACCCGCCGCCGACCACAGACAGGTACGACGTCGTCACTTCCTCCTGGCGGCCTCGACCCGGTAGAGAGTCCGTACGATAATACGCTACAAAAGTCTGTACATCACGACACAGAACGCAACCCCCCCCCCCCCACCAAACTAAAACGACAGTCATCACTGGAGACGTTGAGTGCGTCTGCGTTACGAATGCTACCGGACGTCAACCTGAGAATTGAATTGAATAATAAGTGGTCTGATTCGCCCCATTGGTTTACTTACTGTAGCTTCCGAGGTAAAGTGAAGAAAGACTTATCTTTCGCTAGCGATGCTAACGCTTTACGCCTGTCTCCAGAAATGACGAGTGTCTCCTGTTGTATTTAGTTACGTTCTGCAGTTTGTGACGTACACACAGACTTTCACAGCATAGAGAGAGAGAGAGAGAGAGGAGGGGGAGAGGAGAGAGAGAGGAGAGAGAGAGAGAGAGAGAGGAGAGAGAGAGGGAGAGGAGAGGAGAGGAGAGGAGAGGAGAGAGAGGAAGAGAAGAGAGAGGAGAGAGAGAGAGAGAGAGAGAGGAGAGAGAGAGAGAGGAGAGAGAGAGAGGAGAGAGCGAGAGGAGAGAGCGAGAGAGAGGAGAGAGAGAGAGAGAGAGAGAAGCTGTTATCCACTGCTGTGCTAGCCACCTGATGCTAAGTGGGATCCTTGGGATTAACTCTCTCCTCTCTTACCCCTACCCATACCCCAACCCTTAACCCAACCATACCATAACCCTACCCTAACCCTCAACCCAACCCTTAACCCAACCATACCATAACCCTCAACCCAACACTTTCCTTCTATCGTAACCGCCTTTGATCTCTATTTTAACAGTATTCGGGCTGTCCCAATGTTTCCCAGTTAGCCTTTTTTCCTGTTCTTTGTTATTAACCAGCTAGCGACCTGTAGACGTAACATAGCATGCTCAGTTGTACACTAATGTCATTCTACTGGTGCTGAGATGTTGCTGCGCCCCTGTCTTCTCTCAGCTCTCACCTGGGCAAACTTACTGAACAGCTTCAGGCCACGCAGGGCAGGTGAGCCAGCCTGGTTGTCTGGGTGTAGCATGAGTTAGCATGAGTTAGCATGTGTGTGTTTGTGTCAAGGTACGTTACTTACTTACACTACTTTGGTCCCTGACTTGTAGAGTGTGTTGATTGTTGACACTTGGTGTGTGTGTGTGTGTGTGTGTGTGTGTGTGTGTGTGTGTGTGTAGGTATCGGGAGCTGCAGGAGAAGCTGGACTGCCTTCAGAAGAGCTCAGCTCAGCGGGACCGATCTGAGGCTCTACTCAAACAGAAGGACAAGGACTGTGCCCAGGTACACACACACACACACACAGTCACGCACACAACCCTTACTTGACCAGGTGATGTGTCAAGTGTCCATGATGTTGGGCAAGGTTGGGGATCGTAAATGTAAGAGGTCAGCTGATTGTATTATTGTGTGTGTGTGTGTGTGTGTGTGTGTGTGTGTGTGTGTGTGTGTGTCTGTGTGTGTGTGTGTGTGTGTGTGTGTGTGTGTGTGTGTGTAGCTTGCGAAGGACGGCGAGGCTCTGAAGGCCCAGGTGACGTCTCTGCTGGGGGAGCTGAGGGAGAGACAGAGCTGTCTGGAGAAGAGTGAGCTGGACCGCAAACACCTGGAGGACAAGTATGTCTGTCTGTCTGCCTGTCTGCCTGTCTGCCTGCCTGTCTGCCTGCCTGCCTGTCTGTCTGTGTGTGTGTGTGTGTTGTGTGTCTGTCTGTCTGTGTGTGTGTGTGTGTGTGTGTGTGTGTGTGTGTGTTGTGTGTCTGTCTGTCTGTGTGTTGTGTGTCTGTCTGTCTGTGTGTGTGTGTGTTGTGTGTCTGTCTGTCTGTCTGTCTATACTTTATATTATAATATACCAGTCATATTCTGGAATGTGTCTGAATGTTAAAGTGTCATAAGTCTAAGCAAAATAAAGTAAAGTAACAGTTTGTAAATAAATAGTAGCATTTTCTTTCTCCTTACGCACAAAACACGTACCGAAACCGAACCGAAACCGTGACCCAAAAACTGAGGTTCATACCGAACCGTGGGCCAACTGAACCATGGACCCCTAGTGGATAGTGAGTTGGACTGGTGATCAAATCCCACCTGGGAACACACCACCACTAGTGTGTCCTTGAGTAAAGCACTTAGCCTTAGTCTAGCCTTAGTCTTAGCCTAAGTTACTCCAGGGAGACTCTCCCTGTCATGCCTAATTGTAAGTCACTTTGGATTAAAGTGTCTGCTAAATGGTGTAAATGTAAAATGTAAATGGGAGGCTGGTGGAGGCAGACATTGGAGGACACCATTCCTCATTTTTGTACCATTCCTCATTCCATTCCATGCATTACAATGAGCCCCGTCCTCCGATTTCTGCCTCCCCTGGTGTGTGTAGGTGTGTGTGTTACCACAGTATATATATATATGTTACGGTACATGTGGGAATGCGGTACATGTGGGAAAACTAGGGTTAGGGTTAGGTGCTACGGTGCTAGGGTTAAGGTTAGGGTTAGGGTTAGGGGTAGGAGTAGGGGTAGGGTTAGGGTTAGGATTACGGTTAGGGTTAGACATGCCAGCATGTACCAAGTCGACGTAGCACCTAACCCTAACCCTAGTTTTCCCACATGTACCGTATTCCCACATGTACCGTAACATATATATATTTATGTGATTATGATATTACAGCTTTTATGTGAGTATATACGGTGCCCTGTGTAAGTAATGGACAGTGAATATTTTTTATATTTTTTTGTCTTTTAGGCCCTAAATGTTTGGTTTTGAAATCAAACGCTTACTATAAGGTTAAATCATAGATTCAGTGATGTGAGTGTGTGTGTGCTTATGTATTTGTGTGTGTGTGTGTTTGTGTGTGTGTGTGTGTGTGTGTGTAGGCTGTGCAACAAGATAGACACCCTCCAGGCCACAGAGAGAGAGCTGGAGCAGCAGAAGAAGCAGCACAGTGTGACCGTGGACAAACTGCTGCTGCAGACCCAGAACCTGGAGACGGCTCTGAAAACAGACAGGCTCGTCATCACAGAGGAGAGGTACACACACACACACATACACACACACACACACACACACAGGAACAGTCCAGACCACTCCCT
>NC_137676.1:35920938-35930938 GCF_963989245.1 Nansenia antarctica
CCGACATGAAGGGATGAGGCTGCAAGGTCCCGCAGGAGGCGCTGCTCAAACTCCTGGCGGGACTGGAGCCGGACCGGCCCGGGGGGGACACCGCCGGGGACCAACAAGCCTCGGAGGACTTCGGCCAGCTCGCCCCCGTTACCCCCGGCCCCCGACTAGGTATGGAGCTGGGAAGCAGCACACCCATATGGAAGTAGAGCTATATAGCCTCGTAGCTAACAGTAACATGATGCTCTACTAGTGGAGCTGGTGGTGGTGGCATTATTCTTTACCAAATGCATCTACGCTGTCGTCAACTGAAACAGAACTGAAAGCCATTTAATCATACAGAACTCTATACGGTACAACCACACGACCATGTGCTACGGTAGTAGTTAGTTAGGTATCTGGCTGTTATAATGCTTTTTTGTTTGTTTGTTGTTTTGTTTTTGTTTTCATTGTCAATGATCAATGAATAGCCCACACGTTTCTGCTGTTGTAATATGACGAAGCAGATTTGTGTGCGTGTGTGTGTGTGTGTGTGTGTGTGTGTGTGTGTGTGTGTGTGTGTGTGCGTGCGCGTGTGCGTGCGTGCGTGTGCGCCTGTGTCTGTGCCTGTGTCTTCGTGTGTGTATCTCTCACATTGCTGTGTGTTGGCATGGTTACAGGGATAGGGATGGACTCCTGCGTGATCCCGCTGAGACACGGAGGCCTGTCATTGGTCCAGACAACAGACTTCTTCTACCCTTTGGTGGAGGATCCCTACATGATGGTGAGTTCACACCGTAGCAGCAAATGCAACCAGACTGCTTCCCACTCCGGTTACACACTAGCTCTGACGCTTTCGTAACACAGTGTGTGATGGTATTGGCTTAATATATACAACCATCAGTTTCCACGTATCCACGTACTCTGTCCCTGATTTTCAACGGAAACTAAATATCCCAAAGGCTGCTTAATATCCATACAAAGTTTTTATACCCATTGTTACCCGGAGATGAGGTGGAAACTCCAAACATGGCGCACTCCGCATGTCTGCACAGGTACAGGTGTACATTGGCTTACCGCCATAATTGTAAAGGGAGAAGATGTGCATTTGATTTGCAAAGCGCCACGTTTAGAGTTTTCCTTTTTAATGCGCATTTTTGCATGTACGCCTGCTCCCAGAACACACCACCTCCGACGGGAACAACTGATAAAACATCCCTTCTGTTTACTTAATTTCAAGAACAACACAGCAAAACGCACAGGATATCTTGAAACAGGTTTATTGTGTGTTTGGGTTTGAGTCCAAACCGAGACAAGGAAAGAAGTCAGGTTGCAGGTGCAGCTCTTCACACCTCATGAAGTCCTCGGTTCATCTGTTCAACTCTCACCCATCACCGTAACCTCTCTCCAGATGACCACACACACTCGCCCCTGTACTGGGTGACAGTGTTCCAGGTAGCAGTCATGACTGTGTGCATTCTTCTTTTCACCCCCCCCCCCCCCGTCTCTCCCTCTCCTCAGGGCAGGATAGCGTGTGCGAACGTCCTCAGTGATCTGTACGCCATGGGCATCACCGAGTGCGACAACATGCTGATGCTGTTGAGTGTCAGCCAGAAGATGAATGATAAGGTAGTGTGTGTGTCTGTTTGTCTACTCTGTCTGCTTGTTTGTCTACTCTGTCTATCTGTCTGTCTATCTATCTATCTGTCTGTCTGTCTGTCTGTCTCACTTGTGCGTGTGTGTGTGTGTGTGTACATGTACGGATTTGTTGCATGTTATACTAATCCATTTCAGACTTTGAACTGGAAGTTTGTCCTAACCTGTAGTGCACTGGTGGGTGGGTGTGCTAATAAGTGTGGACATTCTTGGAGGCCTGGAGTTTGCTTAGTCACTCTGACTGCAATTGCCCGGGCAAGAGATAATCCTGGTTATTCAAACTGTGTGTGTGTGAGCGTGATTCACAAGCATTCCGGTGTTATTGCAAGTTGGTTCATTGCAAGGGCATGAAACAATCTGGATTGAGCTGCCAATAAATCACAAAATGCTGCCATGACTCAGCAATTATATAATAACATATTTGTTGGGATTGCTTGCTAGCATCCTCAACTCTGCGTCGTCACAAACACACAGAGCTGTTATCCAAAATTGGGGATTTTAACACACTTTTTGTCAACTACCTCCTTATGAAAATGGCAATGTGTAATACTTTCTGTGTTTTTCTACACTCCGTGTGAAGAGGAAATACCACAACACTGATATTCAGGATGTTGAGGGATGCTGGCAGTCCAAAAATAGTTTTCTTAATTGCTGAGTCATGGCAGAAAAGCATTTTGTGATTTCTTGGCAGCTCAATCCAAAACAGTGTTTAAAAGTATTTTTTTTCTAATCTGCCAAATGCAGCTGATTTAGTTTAGTTTAGTTTAGTTTATTAGTTTATTATATCGAGGACAATCCAAATACATGAACCATATAAAATACAGTAAAAAAGGCAGCGTTAGCCTAGTCGGCTAATTTTCAGCTGAAGTCCCCGGCCAGTTGCAACATGGCATCCTGAAAAGTAACGTCATTAGTTAAAATAAAACATTTAAATATTCTAAGAACACGTGGCTGAGACAAGGTACCCCAACATCACACTTGACAAAAAACACACGTAAGCAAGCTGAGGTGATTGAAGGGGCTACAAGAAACACCACATACACACTAAGGCTGCCACGATTAGTCGACTAGTCACGACGACGTCGACTACCAAAATCGTCGCCGACATATTTGGTAATCGCCGTAGTCGCATGTTTTTTTGGAGCTGAAATAAGCGTTTTTTTTTTTTTTGCCTAGCACCAGGGGAGCCCCCCCTCCCAAATTTCGTTGTTTGGTACCTGTACTATATCAATGACAATAAAGACCATTCATTTCATTCGATAAGCATTCGTTTTTCTTCCCTGAAGCTGCCACTGGCTAGCGTCTCCCAGTGTCTTTGATGTACATGCGCAGTGTCGGTCATCCGGGGCACACGTGACTTCCCCGGAAAAACAAACAGAGAAATGTCTTCCTGTCCTCGTACCTCTAAAGTGTGGGAGCATTTCAACCACAACGTTGAAAAAAAGAATGTAAAATGTAAAATTTGCAAAGCTGAACTCGCTTATCATGGCAGCACGTCTATGATGCGCGAGCATCTAAAAAGGAAGCACGTTGTGGCAGATGACGAGGAAGACGATGGCTCGTCTCGGTAAGCTATTTAGCTTGTTATTGGCTAACGATATCGTTACGTTAAAAGCCTTCTTACATTATTTTACGTTGTCATCAAAGCGATACTTATCAAATAGCTAAAAATGTTGTCTTAACGTTACAGTGCTAAGAAGGCGCGTTCTACTATGAGATGAGTGAAGCAAAGCAAAACTTTTGTACTCTGTACAAGTATTTATTTTTGTTTTTGTATTCTTTTGGTTGCCTAGTGCCTAGCCTACCTCATTTTACTCAGCAGTTTGCACCCTCTACTACTCTTTACATTACATTACATGCAAGTGATGCCAGAAATAAATCTGCAAAGTTCATTAAAATATCTATTTTTGAGTGAACAATCATTTTAATTGTCTTTATTTTTAGTTAGCACATGCCTACAACAACGACTAACAACTTCAAGCTAAATTTAGAAGATGATAGCTAAATAAGAGCGATTGAGTAATTGTGCGATAAGCTGTAATTTATGATCCGATTAGTCGACTAATCGTTAAAATAATCGGTGACTAGTCGACTATGAAAATAATCGTTTGTGGCAGCCCTAATACACACTTATGGGGGCAGCGACATTTCAAGCACATAGAAGCCACAGGACAATTACAGACACTTACAAACAGCAATACATTAAACAAAACAAAACATACAAAAAAAAGCATTATGGGGAGGCAGATATGATATTGACGTTGTGGGTCAAAGCCAAAGACAGGTGACCATATTAGAAATAGGCTGCTTGTTCGACCTTCACATAGAGGAAGTCTATTCTACAAAACTGTTAAAATACCAGTCACAGTTATTGGTGGCGTTGGCTTCAGGTGTCAGCTAGTGGCACTGATATTTGGCCTCCATGAACATTACCTGACTGTAGACGCTCTGCAAATTGCAGGCCTGCCAAAGCAAAAAGCCTAGCCACAGATATTGTCAGCTCTTGTAAGAAGCTTAGCTGTGTGACGAAGATAGTGCTACTTTTATCCATGATATCTGTGTGACCTTTTGTTATATTTTGGGTTATTACAAATAAATTGTGTGTGTGTGTGTGTGTGTGTGTTAGGAGCGTGAGCGTGTGATGCCGTTGATGATGCGAGGCTTCCGTGATGCGGCGGAGGAAGGCGGGACTTCGGTTACTGGCGGCCAGACGGTCATTAACCCCTGGATCATCGTGGGAGGAGTGGCTTCAGTCGTCTGTCAGCCCAACGAGTTCATCATGTGAGTGTGTGTGTGTCTTTGTGTCTGTGTGTCTGTGTGTGTGTGTGTGTGTCTGTCTGTCTGTCTGTCATTCTCTGTCTGTGTGTGATTTATGATGTCATGTGTATGTATAATAGATGGTGTAAGGCAGGGGTCGGCAATAGGCGGCCCGCGGGCCATTGCTGGCCCATCACCAATAATATTTGGCCCAGCAGAATATTTTGAGAATCCACTTTTTTTTTTCTTTTTTTTTTTTTTACAATATCGGACCGACAGTCCCACATATAGCGCCTATAA
The DNA here is from genome assembly GCF_963989245.1 of Nansenia antarctica. Classification (NCBI taxonomy): domain Eukaryota; kingdom Metazoa; phylum Chordata; class Actinopteri; order Argentiniformes; family Microstomatidae; genus Nansenia; species Nansenia antarctica. The sequence continues at coordinate 35,925,619 of NC_137676.1, forward strand.
TGTCCGAATAGAGAATCTACCTCCACCTGAATAATGCTTATTGTACTTTTATCCATGTTGAGAGTGAATGACACAGGGACAGACAATCAGGCAGCGGGGTGCACCGAAGCGCACTGACGCTGAACCCCTCATAGTGAATCATAAGTAGGTGGACAACGTGTAGTGCTGAAATAGCCGTGTGTGGTTTGAAAAAAATAACACCAGCTCAGTAAATAATTCAAACGTAATGTTTACGTATATGTGACTGCAACACACATATGAACAGTAACAAAGCAAATTCAGTTTAATATTCTGAAAAACATTGACAACAAAATCGGTGAAAAAAAGAAAAGAAAGAAAAGTAATCCGCTTATGCGAGGGGTGGTGGTGCATAGGCCTATGCTCCTGAAACGACAGAGCAAACACGCTATTAGGGATAATAATTACAATGAGCCATTCATTCAAAATATACAAAATACAATTAGGTTATTAAATACAATAACGACAGGCTTGGTACTCACTTAATGTGAAAAGTGGCATCTCCCATCGGTCAGTATTTGCTTGATATCTGGTTATATGGACGTCACTTTAATCCGCAGGCAGTTCTCAAGTTTTTTTTTGCATCAATCGATTCCTCTCGTGCGTCTTTATCACATTCATTGAGGAAAAGGACGACTCGCATGTATAGAAAGGGAACATTGTGAGCACGGAAGATGTGAGTCTCACAACGGCTTTGCGTTGATGAAACCAGGTAGGATGAACATTATAGTTCGCTGTCCATTCCTCTTTAAATGCCCTGTTTTCACCGTCAACTTTCCTCTTTACACCTTTGGAGAGTGACATGATGTTTCTCTTGCTAGTTAGCAGGTTAAATGTTTAGCTAACTTCACCCGGCACCAAACAACCAATCCAATAATAATGTGACCTTGTCTGGGAGGAGGGGGGAATCATTCAGAATGAAAGTATGTTAAATAATTATTAGAATAAGCTAGGCTGCGCTACATCGTCAGTCCACACATTTATTATTCAAAACTATGGAAAAGGGTGAAACTACATTTCAACGTTGTTGAGAATCACAACACAAACTTGCTAGTCAAGCCAAAATACTGCAATGTAATGGATTGGACTGCTACCTAGTTAACTACAACACTACTTTACATTGTTACCTAGTTAACTACAACACTACTTTACATTGTTACCTAGTTAACTACAACACTACTTTACATTGTTACCTAGTTAACTACAACACTACTTTACATTGTTACCTAGTTAACTACAACACTACTTTACATTGTTACCTAGTTAACTAGAACACTACTTTACATTGTTACCTAGTTAACTAGAACACTACTTTACATTGTTACCTAGTTAACTACAACACTACTTTACATTGTTACCTAGTTAACTACAACACTACTTTACATTGTTACCTAGTTAACTACAACACTACTTTACATTGTTACCTAGTTAACTAGAACACTACTTTACATTGTTACCTAGTTAACTACAACACTACTTTACATTGTTACCTAGTTAACTACAACACTACTTTACATTGTTACCTAGTTAACTACAACACTACTTTACATTGTTACCTAGTTAACTAGAACACTACTTTACATTGTTACCTAGTTAACTACAACACTACTTTACATTGTTACCTAGTTAACTACAACACTACTTTACATTGTTAGCAGGCTCACAAAACAAGCTGTGTTAGTTGACTAGCGATGTGTACATTTTTCGAAAGAAAAGTCAAAGCATTAGAACGTGTCACATTTTTTAACAATCAATTACTTATGAATGAATGAATGAATGAATGGAATGAATGAATGGTCTTTATTGTCATTGCTACAGTACAGGTACCAAACAACGAAATTTAGGAGGGGTGGCTCCCCTGGTGTTAGGAAAGGAAAAAAAAAAAAAAAAAAAAAAAAGTTCGGGCCCGCCATCTAGTGGCTCCCAAAAAAATTGGCCCGAGGCCAAACCTAATTGCCGACCCCTGGTGTAAGGTATCTGTGTGTGTGTTGCAGGCCAGACAGCGCGGTCCCAGGAGACGTCCTGGTCCTGACCAAGCCTCTGGGGACGCAGGTGGCTGTCAACGCTCACCAGTGGTTGGATCAGGTCAGCCAATCACACGCAAGCTTGACTCACACGCTCAATTTCGACCATCCACTGCTACAAACTGCCGAGTCATTGTGTTTGAAGATTGTGTTTGAAGATCTGTTTCCTTCTCCTTCTCTCCCTCCCTCCCTCTCTTCTCAGCCGGAGAAGTGGAATAAGATCAAGCTGGTCGTCTCCAAGGAGGAAGTGGAGCAGGCCTACCAGGAAGCCATGTTCTCCATGGCAACGCTCAACCGCACAGGTAGATTCCGCCCACGCCGTTGGCTAAGCGGTGTAAGCCGAGCGATTCCGTTTCATAGGAGACATCAGAGCAGGAGGTCCCTCACCCCTGGTCCTGGAGAGAGGCAGCATCCAGCTCACCACTGACACCCCTAGATTTTGTGTCTTGCTGCAATGCCAATGTTGAAGAACCTGAGCCAAAGATTTTCACTCTTGTGTACTCGTACATTGGAAATTGTGTTTCTGATGGAAGTATCACGGCACGTGCTGTCCATTTTCACTAAGATGTTTTAAGAATATGAAAGGTTCTCATCTTAGGTTTGTGTTTGTCTGCATGTGCCTGCGTGTGTGCCTGTGTGTGTGCCTGCGTGTGTGCCTGTGTGTGTTTGTGCCTGCGTGTGCCTGCGTGTGTGCCTGTGTGTGCCTGTGTGCGCCTGTGTGTGTGCCTGTGTGTGTGCCTGTGTGTGTGCCTGTGTGCCTGTGTGCATGTGTGTGTGCGTGTCGTGTGTGCGTGCGCAGCGGCGGCCCTCATGCACAGGTTCCAGGCCCACGCGGCGACAGATGTGACGGGGTTCGGGTTGCTAGGACACGCCAACAACCTGGCGGCGCAGCAGCAGAGCGAGGTGGCCTTCGTCATCCACAACCTGCCCATCATTGCCAAGATGGCCGCCATCAGCAAGGCCTGCGGCAACGCCTTCAACCTGCTGGGGGGGACGTCGTCTGAGACCTCCGGTACGTGTGTGTCTCATGTGTTCACGGATCGCACTTTATATAGCACCTTATTCCAAAGCGCTTTACAACGGCCGCTCATTCACCCATTCACACACACACACACACATTCACACACCTATGGCGGCCAAGCTACCATACAAGGCGCCGGCCCGCTCGTTTTGGAGCAATTTGGGGGTTCAGCATCTTGCCCAAGGACACCTCGACACGTGGAGCAGCCGGGGATCGAACTGCCGACCGTGCGATTATTTGACCCCGGCTCCACCCAGTATTTCTGCTAAAACCTTAAAAGCGGAGTTCCGATGTGAATCGCCGGTCCGTACCGATGCGAGCCACAATTCCTCCGATCAACGGACAGACACGGAGCAGACATCCCTTTATCCTCATAGGTAGTGACTTAAAAAAGAATAAAGCGTTTGAGTAAAAGCCGTTCCACGGGACATGGTGTGAGGCGGCGTCTAGATACAACAGCGGCAGATAGAACACATGCCGGGATAAATAGTTAGCGTTTCACATGGGGTGAAGTAACTGTGAGCGTTTCACGACTGATGAAGTAACTGTGAGTTGGACTGTGTCGACGGGTGTGGCCAATAAGATGAATTGTGCAATTGAGAATCTCTGGAGGTTCAGAATGTCATTTCCAACAGTGAGCTCTCATTTATACAGTAGTAGTACAGTAGCTTGAATTCCCCCCTCTCTCTCTCTCTCTCTCTAAACATTGTTTTGCAGTCAAGTGTTCTTTTAATTTCCCTCGATCTACATGTATAGCGTTCCCCCACTTCGTGTGCTTTTCAGGCTTGGTGACGTTCGTTTTGGAGTTGAATATGGCTTTTTAAAAGTTGACAGAACTGACTGACTGTCCAACAAGCCCCCAGATCACCCTACTCTGCTAGAACACATCCTAGGGGAAACAGTACACAGTGTGTGCAAACACACACACACACACACACACACACACACACACACACTATTGAAATTTAGTATTTTACAATCCCCTGCAGCATGTAATGATATACACTGCGTTCCAAATTATTATGCAAATTATATTTTTCTCAGATTTTCCTAAATAGTCGATGCAAATGACAATCAGTATAATTTTCAAGTCATCAACCGTTAGAGTATAATTCAAATGTTATTGAACAAACCTCCCAATGATAACAGTATTTAAAAAAAAAAATAAAACACTCAAAATGCACTGTTCCAAATTATTATGCACAACAGAGTTTCAAAACATTTTATAGGTTGTAAAGAACTAAAAACGGTAATTTGATGAATTTAGGGTTAGGAGGTCATATTAGGAGGTCATATTTACTGAAATCAAAAGCTATTTCAAACAAAAACATCTTAACAGGTCAAGTTACATGTTAACATAGGACCCCTTCTTTGATATCACCTTCACAATTCTTGCATCCATTGAACTTGTGAGTTTTTGGACAGTTTCTGCTTGAATTTCTTTGCAGGATGCCAGAATAGCCTCCCAGAGCTGCTGTTTTGATGCTGTCTAACATCTCTCTCTCTCCAGGAGGGTTGTTGGTGTGTCTGCCCAGGGAGCAGGCAGCCAGGTTCTGTGCAGAGATGAAGAGTCAAGGTTCAGGGTTCGGAGGTCAGGGGTCAGGAGGCGGAGCCTGGATCATCGGAATCGTAGAGAAGGGCGACCGCCGCGCTCGCATAATCGACAAGCCGCGCATCATCGAGGTCCCGCCCCGGGGGAGCCAAGCAGCCAATCAGGACAACAGCTCTGCCAGTCCCTCGCCCAGCCCCACTCTCTCATAAGACCCTACTCCCCCTCTGACGCACTCTGGGTGTGTGTGTGTGTGTGTGTGTGTGTGAGTGTGAGTGTGAGTGTGTGTGTTGCTGTCAATCTCGTCCCCCTGCAGGGTTGAGAGCACCCCCCCCCCCCCCGCCTGTCACTCTCCTCAACACCCAACTTCCTGCTTGTGTGTTTTATCAGATAATGTTTTCCAAATATAAAAACAAACATTCCAGCAGTTTCCCTTCCAAAATTAGTAAACGGTTTGTGTGTGCGTGTGTGTGCGTGCGTGTGTGTGTGTTTCAGAGTGAGGAGTCGGGAGTGCTATGGCTGTAAAGACGGGGAGGAGTGTGATATTGATATTATCTTTTGAAGGGGTTTAAGGATGTCATTATGTTTCATGTTGGTGAATGTGAATGTTTCTGTTGGATAAGTGGCCTGTCAATCAGGGCTCCTGGCTCCGCCCCCAGGGCCCAAAGGGAGGTTTGAGCAGCTTTCTCTGGGCCAACGGGAGTGTCC
>NC_137676.1:35935938-35945938 GCF_963989245.1 Nansenia antarctica
GTGCAAATAGTTTTGCAAATAGTTTTACACTCACCGGCCACTTATTATTAGGTGCACCTGTTCAACTGCTCGTAATAAAAAATATCTAATCAGCCAATCATGTGGCAGCAACTCAATGCATTTAGGCATGGTCAAGACGATCTGCTGAAGTTCAAACCAAGCATCACTATGGGAAAGAAAGGTGATTTAAGTGACGTTGAATGTGGTGCCAGACTGCACTTATATAGCGCCTTTATCCAAAGCGCTTTACAACGGCCTCTCATTCACCCATTCACACACACATTCACACACCAATGGCAGCAAGCAACCATGCAAGGCGCCGGCCCGCTCACTGGGAGCAATTTGGGGTTCAGTGTCTTGCCCAAGGACACTTCGACATGTGGCCAGCCGGGGCTCGAACCTCCGATCTGCCAACCTTGCGATCATTAGACGGCAGCTCTACCTCCTGCGCCACAGCCGCCCCCAGACAGGCTGTTGTGAGTAAAAATTGCTGATCGACTGGGATTTTCCCAACTGGGATTTTCCAGAAAATATCCAGTGGCAGTTCTCCGGTAAATAGTGGTGGTGGTGTAATGGTGTGGGGAATATTACTTACTTACTTACTTACTTACTTTAATGTCAATATGCGCACAAGCAATGAGGAAGAAAACCACAAATGTAATTATTTTCTTTGTTAATAAAGATTTTTAAATGTATGATAACCATCATGTTATCTTAGTTTAATGTCATTTCAATATATTACCGGTATATACTTTTTCTTTATAACAAGTATAAAAAAAAGCTAGTATGCTGATGTTTCAAACTAGCTATCTAAAATTACAACAATGTTTTAAAGGTGGTTTGGATGCAAGATAGACAGATATATTTGCTGGTTGAAAGAAAGTGAGAGTCTTAATTATGTTAGAGGATAAAGTTAAACATGGTTTGGTTGGTTAGATGGATGGATGAATTGATAGATATATAGGATGAGCCAGGGGTACAGGGGTAGTTTGTTTGTTGAGTGGTTGAGAGTTGATTTGGTATCCGGATGAGAGTTCTTGGAGTTACCAAAAGTTTAATAGTTTAAAAAGGTGAATAGGTATCAGAAAGCTTTTTATCATGGTAGATGAAGATTTTCTGGGCATTTAAAAGAAAGTGAGATTGGTTGGTTGGTTGGTTGGTTGGTTGGTTGGAGGGATGAATGGATAGATGAAAGACAGGATGAATAGATGAGAGAGTGAAAAAAAAAAAAATGATGCTCGTCGTTGAAAGGTTGCACTCTCTTGGCAACCAGTTCTACTGTGAAGATCAGAAGAAGATGGATGCCGCATTCTGCCCCACCCTCAAATCATTTTCACTGAAAAGTGATCATAAGAAACTAAATGATATAATCAGTGAAGTTATTTTGGTGTAGAAATTGAGTCGGTTCCAGGTGACTAATGAGGTTATTGATATTGCTATTGTGGTTTCTTGTCCTAGACTATAATTGAAACACAGGAGATTTATCAGAAGCGTCAGCCGTTTATTCTCAGTACAAAGTGAGATCAAGAGTCTTGATGGTCTAGTGACCTTCCAGAATCACAAATGCACAGCGTTATATTTACACAACATAGCCAATACTGTCAGGTCATGGTGACCTGGGATAAATCCGGAACTTTGAAAAAGAACAGTTCTGTTCAGTCACATCAGTTAGTTTTTTTTATTCGGTTGTTAAGTCGTGACGTGTTTCCGGGTCCAAAGTTGGCTGAGGCGCTGTCTTCGAAATACCTCAGTAATAATAATAATCATTATATGTTATAGCGCTTTTCCGAGGCTCAAAGACGCTGACAAATATGGGAAAAACGGGAAAGTGCTGTGTCCCTTGTTGTATGAATAGATCCGAGTCTAAAAAACTATTGAACTGTCATTCTACCGCTGTACTGTAGTACACTGGCACTCTGGTGCAGGGAATTTCTGGTTTGGACCCGGAAATTGCTAAACGTCACGTCTGACGTCAGACTTAACAACCGAATAGCATCATGATGAACAGTTTGAGATAGTTGATTCACATAGAGAATTGTCCCAAAATGATGATGATGACCATTGACCATGGTGGTTTCCACCACACTATGGATGTTGATGAGGGGATTAATGTTCTTCCAGGTTCTGGTGGAGTTGGTGAACGATGAGAATGTGTCTCTGGTTCTAGACGAGCTGAGAGGGTACTGCACTGACGTTAACCCTGACACGGCCCAGGCCGCCATCTCCGCTATCGGTACACACATACATACACAGACACACGCACGCATGCACGCGCACACATGCACGCACGCACACAGACACAGACACACACACACACACACACACACACGCACATGCACATGCACACACACACACACACACACACGCTCTCTGACTGTCCTGTAGAACTGGACTGAGGCTGTCTGTCTGTCTGTCTGTCTGCAGGTCATATCGGGCGGACCTACAGCGATAAGTGTCTGGTCATCCTTACTGGACTATTAGGGCTGAAACAGGAGCACATCACCTCTGGTACCAACAAACACACACACACACACACACACATAAGTTGCTGTCCTGTGGTTTTGACTCTTGCCCCCCCCCCCCCCCCCCCAGCGGTGGTCCAGACTCTGAAGGACTTGGTGTGGGTTTGTCCGCAGTGCAGCGACGCTGTGTGTTCAGCTCTGGAGGGCTGTGAGGACACTCTGCAGGACAGTCAGGTCAGACACACACCGCGCCATCCTCTCTCCTCCTCTCTTATCCCTCCATCTCTCCCTCTCTCTTTGCCCAGATCATCTCTATCTATCCACTTCTCTCTGTCTGTCCCACCAGCCTTTTCCCAATACAGTTTAATTAGTCTGAAGAGAGACTCTGAATACGAAAAGGTTGTCAGTTTGATTGGAGAAGCCTGTTTCAATATCAGTGTCACTGTCAGCTGCTCGCTAAAGAGGGAAATGTTTCTCTCTCTCTCTCCCCCTCTCTCTTCTCTCCCTCTAGGGCCGACAGGCCTTGCTGTGGTTGCTGGGTGTGTACGGGGAGCAGGTGAGCAGCGCCCCCTATGTGTTGGAGGTGTTCATAGACGGTGTGAGGAGTGAGCTGGTGGTGGGGGTGAAGATGGAGCTGCTGACCGCCGCCCTGCGCCTCTTCCTATGCAGACCCGCCGAGACGCAGGACATGCTGGGGAGACTGCTGCACTACTGCATAGGTACACTGTGCGTGTGCGTGTGCGTGTGTGTGTGTGTGTGCGCGCGTTTGCGTGTGTGTGTGCGTGTGTGCGTTCAAGTGGATAGAGGACACATGTCCCCCTGAATGTTTAATGTACATTTGTTTCGTTCAAATACTTGTTACGATAGATAGCGTGACTCACATATCACAAGACAGGTGTCACAAGGCACGATGCAGTCACGCCGGTGTTCAGTGAAGTCCATAACTCTGCAAAGCCCTCCTTTTAGCCTTGTCGTTCGCTTCATTTATAAGATTCAGATTTGTCTGTGTCCTTTTCTCAAAAGACACTAGAAATGAGCGCTTGAAAGCTGTTTTGGCTGCATGCTAAAATCTGCATACCCCCCGGACCCCCCTAGCAAGATGTGTCGTGCCCCCCCCCACCACCGCCACCATGTCCAGCGTTTGCGCGCGTAACCTGTTGACGTTTCCTGTGTTCCAGAGGAGGAGACGGACATGTGCGTGCGCGACCAGGCACTGCTCTACTACCGACTGTTGCAGTGTGGGACAGAAGAGACCCGGAGGGTCCTCCAGGGCCGCAGGTCCGACCCCTCTCTGGGCGTTCTGATCGGACGGCCCCCTGAGCCGGTCAGCCAATGGGCACGCAGCTTCAACACGCTGCTGCCCCTCGCCCCGGGATACAGAGAGACCACGGAGTCCTCCGCCACCGAAGGGAGTCCTGACCCCATGACCCGCTACCCTGACCCGGAGCACCCCCCCCCCCTCAGCCCCAGCCCCACCCCCACCCCCGGCCTCAGCCCCAGAGAGGACCCTCTGACAGGTCAGCTTCTTCAGAAAAGAAAGCGAAGGATGTTTGCTCTCCTAATGAACGACTTTTCTCTCTGTTTCTCTCAGTCCAGTGAGCTTGATTAGCACGACCGGCATGAGGACGTCTTACACGGCCGAACGTATGAGTCAATACTGACTGGAAGAGGAAATAATGATAATAATGAACTATAACTCCATCTCTCCCCCAACCCCCCCCACACCCCTCTCTCCCCCACCCGTCCGCACCCCTCTCTCCCCCATCACCCCACACCCCTCTCTCCCACACCCCTCTCTTCCCCACTCCCACCCCCGCCCCTCTCTCTCTCTCCCCCACCCACTCGCACCCCTCTCTCCCCCACCACACCCCTCTCTCCCCCACCGCCCCCACACCCATCTCTTCCCCACTCCCACTCCACACCCCTCTCCCCCCCACACCCCTCTCCCCCCCGCACCCCTCTCTTCCCTACTCCCACCCCTCTCTCCCCAGACCCAGACCCAGAGCCCGTAGCTGATGCCGGTACTGAAGCTGAGGGGGTCCACGGCGGTGCGGCATCGGCCCCGGTCTGCCCCGGCGGAGGCCTGAGTCTGTCCGTGTCTCCGTCTCTGAGCCCCGAGGAGTTCGAACGCCTGTGGCTGCAGCTAGGGGGCGCTCCGGGCCACCCTGAGGGTGTGCACGTGGAGGAGCGCATCTGCTGCCGGGCTCCCCGCTGTTCCACGGAGAGCTTGCAGGCGGCGCTGCAGCTCTTGAACATCCAGACCCTGGCCTTCACACCGCCACACACACTCCCCTGGAGGGTCTACCTCTACACGCACACGTCACACACACCGCCCGCACACACACACGCTGAGGACGCGCCGCACACACTCATACTTGGAGAACTGCTGTATACCGGGGGAGAGGGGGAGGAGGGGGTGAGAGAGAGGGAGGAGGCGGAGGGGGAGGAGAAGGAGGGGGTGGGAGTGGGAGAAAGGGAGAGAGCGGAGGGGGTGAGAGTGATTCTAAAGCAGAGGCCCAGAGATGAGGAAGCTCTGCGAGCGTTTCTATCTGTTCTCACTACTGTGCTACACACTCTCTCTTCAGAGAGAACTTGAACACACACACACACACACACACACACACACACACACACACAAACACACACACACACACACACACACACACACACACACACACACACACACACTTACTCAAGACAGTGGGGACACATCCTGTAGTGTTGTAAAAAAGAAGAACCAAAACTGTTGCCGTTTATTTTTTTAAATAATAATAAAGCCTCTCGAATCATGTATTTTCTGTGTTCATTTGTGTGTGTGTGTGTGTGTGTGTGTGTGTGTGTGTGTGTGGCAAACAATTATGGGATTATATCATTGTGTAGTGTACTTGCGCGCGCGCGCGCGTGTGTGTGTGTGTGTACGCACGCGATATTAAATCATTATGTAATGACGTAAGTGACAACGATGGGCCACCCACCGCCAGCTGGACTCAAATCTTCACAACTCTTAACACACTAACCCAAGTCAGAGCGCAAAGTTCACCTGGTAGATCGGCAGTGACGGAACAGCAGCGCGGTCGCTCCATTGCGCGTGGTCCGTGTGGAGGATAGACTTGTCGGCGTCTGTGGCGCTGCGTGGACCCGCTGACTAGGACTGGACCTGGGACCACAAAGACGGACTGAGACGCACCTGCTGTATCCCACCCCCCATCAACTCAGGTACTTGATGATACTGGTGAAGCCGTTTTATGAAACAAGGAGATTATGGTGATCATCCAGTTGTTAATTAGTATCAGAACCTCCGGAGTTTAGCCTAACTAACCATTGTAACCTACCTAGACCACTAACCATTTAACCTAACTAGATAAGATTCGATATTATTTTCATTGCACAGTAGTTCAAATCCTGAGACAACGAAATGTTGTTTGGCGTAAGTGCAAAAGATATGATATTGTAAACAGTGACGGTATTACAGTATTCATTTCATGTCATTTTTGACGTTTAGCGGATGCTTTTATCCAAAGCGACTTACAACATTACATTTGTATAGTAATAGTTATATTACTTAGTTGTATAGTTGTATTGTATAGTATTTGTAAGTAAATGAATCATCTATAGATCAGTCATCATACTTTTATTTTATTTTATATATATTTTTTTTTTTATAGAATAGTTGAATGAGTTGTGAACAATGATCACATAATGAGTAACCTGAGACGCTACGGTTAATGTCAACTCCCTGAGCAAATACATGGGAGTATGTAATCAGGATGCGATCATAGTGTTATGCCGTGCCTGAGTTCAAACCCAGTCGGTCACTGGCAGGTGCAGATACTAAATCTACTACCCTAACCCTAGCTCCAGCCCTGACCCCAAATCCAACCCCTAACTCAAACCCTTACCCCAGCTCCATTCCTTAATTAAATAAAATAAAAATAAAAAACATTTCACCTCCCCCCTTTCCACCCCAGCACCAGTCCAAACTCCAGCCCTAATCCTTAGTCCAGCTCTGGAACTACCTGACCATGGGGTGAAACTTAAACCTTGACCTCATCCAGCGCATGCATCCATTTGGAGTTTACTGCTGTCCCCAACCTGACCCTGGCCGACACCTTTAAACCCCTGACTACCCTAGGTGAATATCCCACAACAGTGGAGGGGATGGTAGACAAGACAATTGATACAGAAATGAACTTAAGGCTACTGAGATATTGTAGGTTATTCAGAGAGTGGTCCATTCTATCAATTTCATTGCCAGGTGGTCAATAAGGTTGAGATGTGGTCACTGTGATGGCCTGTCAATTAATCTATAAGTATAGGTATTACAGTGAGTATACATTCATAAATATAATGTACCGGTAATAAGTAATGTACATGAGATGAATATCAATATGATATGGTATGTGTAAACAAGCTAATATAATAAATATGGTATGTGTAAACAGCCAGTAGTGTAACCAGTCGAGGTATGGGGGGAAGGTACACTGATACTGAGAGTCAATGTTCCTCTTTTTTTGAGGGGGGGGGGTGGCTGGGCTACTGCTGGTATTCTGAGTTCAGTAACAGCTGCAGGGAAGAACCTGTTCCTGAGCCTGCTGGTGCGGGCGGGAATGTAGACTCCTGTACCACCTCTCGGATGGGACGAGGGCAAACAGTTCATGGCTGAGGTGAGAGGTGTCCCTACTGATGCCTCGCGCCCTCCGCAGACACTGCCTGAGCTGGAGGAACTCCATGGGCCGGTGATGTACTGTGCGGTTTTCACCACCCGCTGCAGGGCCTTCCGGTCAGAGACAGAGCAGCTGCCATACCACACTGTGAGGCAGTTTGTCAGGAGGCTCTCCATGGTGCACAGATAGAAGTTGATAGAAGGATCGTGGGAGACAGATGGGCTTTTCTCCTCCTCAGGAAGTATAGACGCCGCTGTGCCTTTTTGACCAGGGTGGAGGAGTTGAGTGACCAAGAGACGTCCTCTGAGATGGGGACACCAAGGAACTTGAAGTTGGAGACATGCTCCTCCTCCATACCTCCATACCTCCATACCTCCACCTCCATACCTCCATACCTCCACACCTCCATACCTCCACACCTCCATACCTCCATACCTCCACCTCCATACCTCCACCTCCATACCTCCATACCTCCATACCTCCACCTCCATACCTCCATACCTCCACCTCCACACCTCCACCTCCACACCTCCATACCTCCATACCTCCATACCTCCACACCTCCACCTCCACCTCCATACCTCCACCTCCATACCTCCACACCTCCACCTCCACCTCCATACCTCCACCTCCATACCTCCACACCTCCATACCTCCATACCTCCACCTCCATACCTCCACCTCCATACCTCCACCTCCACACCTCCATACCTCCACCTCCATACCTCCACACCTCCATACCTCCACCTCCATACCTCCACCTCCATACCTCCACCTCCATACCTCCACCTCCATACCTCCACCTCCATACCTCCACCTCCATACCATTGATGTAGATATGGGGGGGGGGGGGGTTGTTCGCAGCCCATAGGTTTCCTGTAGTCCACAATGAGCTCCTAGGTGTTCTTGGTGTTGAGGGCTGGGTTGTTGTCAGCTATGCTATAACGCTAACCCTATCTTCTGTCTTCTTAATCATTCTCAAACAGCTAAATTATTTACGTCAGTGCTGACTGAGTTACACACACAGTGACAAGGCCATTCACAGGCCATTTAATCATGGGTGTGGGTGTGTGTGTGTCAGTTAAGGGAAATGCGGTGTCGTAGGCAGAAGACAGCTGTCATCGGAGCAGCAGTATTGTCCCTCCTCACCATCCTCTACCTCAGCAGCCCAGACCTCAGCAGTCCAGACCTCAGCAGCAATGTGAGTATACATACACACACACACACACACACACACACACACACACACACACACACACACACACACACACACAGATATTCAATTCAGTCCAAACTTTTGACTGGTACTGTATATATATTTTTATTGTATTTATATTTTATTTGCAATAAACAATACAAGTGAGAAAACATATGCATCAATAAACAAACTGAGTATAAACATTTTTTTAGTTGAGGTTGTGCTAACAAGACATGCATTTGTTTAGAGTAGACTTGATTATTGTAATGGTCTACTAACAGGCTGTTTGTAAGCTGCAGCTCATCCAAAACTCCGCTGCTAGGGTCCTAACAAAAACAAAGACGTTTGAACACATTACACCTATCCTGAGATCCCTACACTGGCTACCAGTCTCTCAGAGAACTTAATTCAAAGTTCTCCTAATTGCATATAAATCACAAAATGGTCCTAGACCAAGATACATATCAGATCTCCCACCCTATATTCCAGCAAGGCCCCTAAGGTCAGCTGAGACTAATCAACTAATCATTATAAGAGTGAAAACAACAAAATCAAACAGGCCAAAGCCTTAAAAATATATAAATCTAAGCTAAAAACCTTCATGTTTTGCAGCAGTTATGATTAAACACAAACACTTCTATCAATGTCTTTCATCCATTAACTATTGTCTTATTAAATTGTTTATCTATTTACTTCTTATATTTCCTTTTTTTCCCTTTGTATTTTCTTACTATGCTCCTCTTGCTGTATTTTTAAATAATGTATGTAAAGCACTTTGACCCTGTTGTAGGAAATGTGCTATACAAATAAACTTGCCCTGCCTTGCCTTGCTGTGGGCTGTCAGCCACTCCCAACATGCTTGGATCTGTACATAAGGTTGAGATAAGGGTAGTTACTAGGGCTGACGTTTATGGAATCTTTGGTAGCGGTCACCCTGTGTGTGTGTGTGTGTGTGTGTGTGTGTGTGTGTGTGTGTGTGTGTGTGTGTGTGTGTGTGTGTGTGTGTGTGTGTGTGTGTGTGTGTGTGTGTGTGGGGAGATAATCAACAATGAGGTGTGCAGTTATAAGAAGGCTGTGTGGAAGGCAAATCATTTTTTATATAACTATAATTGCATTTATTAATCATTTTGTGTAACTATAGTTACATATATTAAAGATACGCAAAGTAATATGTACTACGTACAACCAAGGTCAGTGTGGCGGACGTTCCTGTGTGGTTGGGTGCTGGAGGGCGAGATAAGGGGATGCCAGGCTTCTTCAGTGGTGGGTGAGAGGCTGTGGCACCAACAGAGAGAGAGAGAGAGAGACAGAGAGAGAGAGAGAGAGAGAAAGAGAGAGAGAGAGAGAGAGACAGAGAGAAATAGCTACCCAGCATGGCGGAGGTGGCGAGGATGGGCACACTCGCAGAGGCAGCAGAGGGGAGAGCTCGAAAAACGGAATACTCAGTATATTCTGATCTTGAGAGGAATAGCAACGTCAGGTGTAAGACATGGGTTGGCATGGGAATGTGGAAATAACGGAAAAACAGATGTTCTGAGTGTGACACTCATCAGGTGTAAGAAACGGGGCGTAATGTGTTGAGGCTGATCTGGCGACGGTGAATGGAAAAGGAGGACGTGGACGTGACGTCCTGTTGCAGAGGGTTTCTTGTCCTGCTCCGTACCTTGGGCGGTGAT
>NC_137676.1:35950938-35960938 GCF_963989245.1 Nansenia antarctica
CCGGCCTGTCTGCCCTGGCTCACTGGCCTAACCTGAGTAGCTGACCTCTCTCTGGCCTGGGAGCCCTGGCTCACTGGTCTCATCCCAGGGAGAGGGTGCCTGGTTGCGGGCCGTGAGGAGGCGGACTGCCGTCTGGTTCTGAAGAGCGTCCTGTGGCTCCCTGGAGGACTGTGAGGGAGAGAACAGAGTCAGACGTCCAAACACTCTCTGCATCCTACGCTCCCCACCCCTTCCCTGAAGTGTGCACCTGGACACTATGCCAGAGCCCCCCCCCCCCCAACGTGGATTTAAATAAAAGTATAAGATTGGTGTAAACATCCATCTAATGCTTTTCAAAGTGAGTGTACAAGTGCATACTTCAGGGAAGAGGGTGGAGAATGTGAATGCAGGGACTGTCTCAAAACCCTTCAAAGTCTTTAATTAATTAATTAATTTGGCCATTTAGCAGACGCTTTTAATCCAAAGCGATTTACAATTACGAATTACAGGGACATTCCCCCTGGAGTAACTGAGGGCTAAGTGCCTTACTCAAGGGCACACTAGTAGTGGTGTGGTTTCAGGTGGGATTTGAACTCACAACCTTCCGATCACAAGTCCAACTCACTATCCACGAGACTAGACCACCACTACCAGTCTTCTTTTCCTGCTGTCCTCTCTATCATGGCCGCAGGTAGCCAGGTGAGAGAGCGGTAGATGTTAAGTGGGATCCTTGGCACGACTCGACTTTAAACCCTAACTCTACCCTTATCCTATTCCTAACTCTAACCTTAACCATAACCCTTATCTTACCCTTTACCGAAACCCGTTTAAAATCTCAAATCTCAACATCAGAGTTGGGTCGTCTAAGCATCCCACTTAGGATCTACAGTGAGAGACAGGTAGAGCACTGATCTGTTATGGCCTCTATGCTCACGACAACAGACGCTTGTGTAGACCTGAAAAGGACAGGATGGGTCTGATGAGACCCAGGTGGATCTTCCAGCAGGACAATGAGTTAAAAACCAAAATCTGCTCTAAATTTCATGTGAATAGCTGCAATGGAAATATTAAAAAGATTGTTGATGTGTTGAATATTTTCCCCCACTTTATCTGAACATTGAGAAATTGACATAATTGCACTGGGATGAATCTGAATATTGTGAAATGCATGCTGCAGCAAATTGATTTCCGAGGGAACATTATGCACTTACAACAAAATGTTCTTTATTCTTGTGTGATAGAAGGAACCCTTTTTGGTCATTGTATTTCTGTATGATGAAGCGCCGTCCAATGAGTTTAGAGGCATTTGCTTGTACTAACAGACAGGATGTTTCTGTACCCTTCAGAATACATTCTGCTGCAGCCATCGGCTAAAATCATCAACAAACCAGTTCCAGTGGCAGCCTTACACGAGGCTTGGGTTTTCCTTTTTTTCTCTCCACACTTTCCTCTTCCATCACTCTGGTACATGTTCATCTTCATCTGTCCATCATTTCTGTCATCAACTCAGTTTTGCGAACTGTAACCTGGTCATTCAGTTTTTGAGTAGTGGTTTGCACTTTGCAGTGTAGCCTCTGGTGAGATTTTGTGCGGATGGTACGCTCTGACACATACCCGCCTACCTCCTGGAGAGTGTTTCTGATCTGTCAAACAGTTGTTACTTAAGTTTTCTTAATTGTGGTGAGCATTCTTCGGTTTTCCACTGTAGAGGACTTCCTTGGCCTACCAGGCTGTCTCATTACTGAGCTCACCAGTGCTTATTTATTTTTCATGATGTTTTAAACTGTTGATTTCGGTCTAAGATTTGGGATTCACTTTGGGTTTAAGTCTAAGATTTGGGATATGTCGCTGGTAGACTTTACAGCTTCATAATGGCTTCCTTGACTACCATTGACACCTCTTTTGGTCCTCATGTTGATAGAAATCAGTAGCAGACTCCAGGCAAATTCAAAGCCTGGAATCCAGACCAGACACTAACAGCTCTCTTATGCCTACACATGATGCAACAGAACAGACCTGACTAACCAGAAATACCTGTCAAGCCATTGTCCAACGACTTTTGTTTGGACAGGCTGTAATGTCTGAGTATAGAGACAAAAGAAGAGACAAAAGAAGAGACAAAGCTTCACTGTCCAAATCCTTGGGCAGGGCACTGCTTTTTAACCTTCAATTCACACATTTATTGTTTGATAGGAACTAAGCCACAGAAACTAAAGGGGAACTGGCTGGTACATGTTAGCAAACTGTGGTTTACACTTGCTGTGTAACCTGCAGTTCTGCTGGTAAAGCCAAACCACAGAAACGGTCTCCTAGCAGTGCAGAAGCATAGAAACACCGCCAACATCACAGAGACAGTGAATGGCACGCAACCAGCTCAGTAGCAACCGTTCCTTCTGCACCGTCTGTCAGGGTTTTGAGTAATGAGAGTGAACAGGTGAATTGTGTTTGTCAGGTATCTAACGTTTTAATTAATTTTCCCTAGAGTTTAATTAATTTCCCTAGAGTAGTAATGTTACTGTCCCTACTACAAGAAATACTCACATTTATGTAATGTTGTCCTTTTGTCCTCACAGCTATCTATGTATGTATGCCAACTAGACCACAGACAGACCAGTGGCTGGTGGGTAGGTTGCCGGAGCTAGGGGTCCCTTTACAATTCAGCACATGAGCAGAGATCTGCCGCCTGCCCTAGCTGTGTCCATCTGTCTTACGTGCTCTGTGGGTATCTGTCTGTCTGCCACAGGTCTGGCTGTGGTTCTGCCCCCCTACCTGTGTGTGTGAGGTTGCAGTGTGTTGGGAGTCCAGGCCCCAGGTGTGTGTGAGGTTGCAGTGTGTTGGGGGTCCAGGTGTGTGTGAGGTTACAGTGTGTTGGGGGTCCAGGCCCCAGGTGTGTGCGAGGTTGCAGTGTGTTGGGGGTCCAGGTGTGTGTGAGGTTGCAGTGTGTTGGGGGTCCAGGCCCCAGGTGTGTGAGGTTGCAGTGTGTTGGGGGTCCAGGTGTGTGTGAGGTTGCAGTGTGTTGGGGGTCCAGGTGTGTGTGAGGTTGCAGTGTGTTGGGGGTCCAGGTGTGTGTGAGGTTGCAGTGTGTTGGGGGTCCAGGCCCCAGGTGTGTGTGAGGTTGCAGTGTGTTGGGGGTCCAGGCCCCAGGTGCCGAGGCGGTGTCTTCACTCCTCAGAGCGGCCGGGGGGGTTGATGACTGGCAGCTCCCACGTACCTCTGACCTCTGACCCTGCACTGCCCCTCTACACACATACACATGTTTCTATTGTTTATGTGTGTGAAACTTGAAATGATTTGTATATGAGAATGTAATATCTGTATGTATCTATACCAGTGGCGAGCTGTCAGGGCCTGCCAGGCCTTCTTTTGCTGGCCTAGAGATAGAAGAGTGCTTTGGCGTGAGACTTTTTCTTTTTTTTCTTTTTTTTAAAAGGGACAATGGACAGTCATTGACTCTCCCTGAATTAGCTGGGTAGCTAAATTACATCAGCAGTCCCTAGGCAGGTAAATCCACATGGGAAATACAGCCTCAGAGGTTATAAACAATTGAAAACAGAATTACAGGACATAGTCAAATCACATAAAACAGAACTACAGGAAATAAAAACATCACACTTTTTGGGAGTCTATGTGGTCAGTGTTCACATGATTGGTTATCTATCAGCCATCATTTCAGTTTTGATTTGAAGCATGTCAGAGTGGAACATTGTTTAATAGAGCTGGGTATTAGGTTCCAGAAATGTACAGCTCTGACAAACTCAATGGCGGAGGGGCAGCGTGTGAGCGTGAGACTGAAGGTGAAAGGGTGTCACAGGCAAGAGGCGTGAGATGGCAACCCTGCTTGACTTGTTTGTTTGGTTTGTAGTTACACATTCACATAGTTACCTCTTTGAATTGCTTAGGCACCGTTTAACAATTTTCTTGAAAGCATTTTCATACTAGAGCAACATGAATTATAACTAATTAACAATATTTCAAACTGGCACTTGACCCCTGCCCTTTTCTATCAGTGGTAGCTACACAGTGGATAGAGGGACCATTATTGCAGCAGCCTGAGAGTGTAGTGGAGTGCTAGACAAGCTGTCAGATTCAAATATACAAAATGCTAATCTTTGTAACCAGGGGCCTCGTTTATAGAAAGTACTTTGGATCAAATTTGATCTTACCCGTGGCGTACGTAGAAAACTACGTCAAAGTAGTGATTTATAAAATGTCAAGGTGGAAATGACCGTAGCTCTACATTACCTACTGGTTATGCGGAGTTATTACATGTTAACTGTAAGTGCCAAGTGAAAGTGGCTTGTAATAAAATTAACAATGTTGTTATCAGCCGAGAAAATGAGTTTAATTCAAGATTTAAAGGGAACTGATGTTTATGATTGTATTTCAGTCTTCCTTTATATGCCATTAGGCTATTGTATGTAATCATTCTAAATTGAGGCGTGATAAAGGCAAGATTCATTGTGATTCCCCAGGATTCCTCTGTATTTAGCATTATAAGCCCTGTTATAAGGTAATTTACGATCATATGGGTCCATATCAACATTTTGACATAACACCATAGCCTGCAGCGCAGAGCGCATAATATATTATGGTTCGAGTTATAAGCTGAACTCTGTGGGGGTCTCCAAAATAACAGTGCGAAATGTTCTCATGCACGCGCGAATCATGCCCACACAGCGATGGGACTTACAAGTTTTAATTAGCTATAGGCAGTAGCGGATTAAGGTGGTCAGTGGCCCTAGGCTACTCCTTTGTGTGAGGACCCCCCGCCCCCATACACAAGCCTCCCCCCTCCCCAAAATATACAACTCACGAGCACCCTGCACACACACACCACTCATAATGCTTTACCATAAAACACTTAAACACTTTAATAACACAATAACACAACAGTGTTAATAATGCAAAGAATAAAAAAAAGGTTCAGTGCATTCAGTTCTGTCTCTATTGCTCTCCTCTCCCGTTGTCTCTCTGTTACTGTCCTGTTGTCTGTCTCTCTGTTGCTGTCCTGTTGTCTGTCTCTCTGTTGCTGTCCTGTTGTCCGTCTCTCTGTTGCTCCCCTCAGCTCTAAATGAAAGAAATGAATTAGCTAATTAGTTGGCATGTAAACATATAGTTAGGGTTGGGTACAGTTTGGGTTTTATTCGATACCGGTGACAAATCGATACTTTAAAAACGGTACCGGTACAGAAACATCATCCTCATCCTCAAATCCCAACATATCCTGACGCTACAGCTGCAGGCTACTCATTTCACCACATCAACAGCCCCACATGAAACAACAGCTATAAAAGCGATAGTCACACATGTATCTCGGCCAATAATTTTGTTATTTTTGCTATACAGAAGGAGCGAAAAATACATTAGGTTAGTACACTAGGTTAGTAAAAAGTAAAAGCCACCTTACCTTTACGGAGACAAGATAGACCAAAGGGGTCTGTTTTCAGTAGGCTGAGTGGTCTGTTTTCAGTAGGCTGAGTGGTCTGTTTTCAGTAGGCTGAGTGGTCTGTTTTCAGTAGGCGGAGTGGTCTGTTTTCAGTAGGCTGAGTGGTC
Source organism: Nansenia antarctica (assembly GCF_963989245.1). Classification (NCBI taxonomy): domain Eukaryota; kingdom Metazoa; phylum Chordata; class Actinopteri; order Argentiniformes; family Microstomatidae; genus Nansenia; species Nansenia antarctica. The sequence continues at coordinate 35,956,471 of NC_137676.1, forward strand.
TGTTTTCAGTAGGCGGAGTGGTCTGTTTTCAGTAGGTAGCAGAGTCCTCAGTAGTAGCAGCAGTAGTAGTAACAGTAGTAGCAGCAGGGCTAACGTTAGGTGTCATAGCAGGTTTCTTTGATAAAAACCCGACATTTTCTAGGCTTGATGACCCGGTCGGCAGCAGTGGCCTTTTTTTGGGCGGCATGGTAGCTACTGTATGTATATACTCCTGTATAGCTAATGAATGAATGTTTGCTTCTCAATAATAGGCTAGGTGCACGATCTCACTACTTCCTGAAAGGCAACTGGTGTCTCACTCTATTGGTTTAATTGATTAATCAGCTGTGCACTGTGTGTTCCAACGGTTTACCGCACAGCTGATTAATCAACCTTTTGCTGTTGCACAATATTCTACTGCGCCCCATGGTGTCTTGGTGGTGAAGTGCAGGCAGTCAAAGGCATACTGTCATTCACAGGAGATTAATGGTGCGCGTAGTTCTTTTGAAAAACGTGTTTATTTTACAATATTTATAATATAAATTAAATAATATTCATTACATTGACATTTTGATCAAATAATAGTTGTGGTAATGTATTATTAGCGACCCCCACAGATTTTTGATTTTACTGCCTTCATGGGAGCTCAGAGAGCCTCAGACCATCTCTATGGGAGCTCAGCTCCCATTGGCTCCCACATAACTCGAACCCTGATTATGTCTAATTGAGTCAACTCTATAATGCTTATCACCAAGTTCTCCCATACTGTGCTTATGGACTAGTAGGCCTATAGTACTATGTTTATATCAACGGTAATCAAGTGCTTTAGTTGGCGAGAGCACTTGGTGATGGTAAGCACTCTAATACGAGTGGAACGAGACATGCGCTGGAACGAGACGGGTGCGCGAGATTTTCTATATAAAACGGAGGTATGATATGGCATATGGTACATGGCAGTCCCACGCGCCCGGCCCGCTCCAGTTCTAGTAGATCGCGCAACCAGGGAATCGCAGACATGTGTGAAAGGGAGCAACCCGGGAATCTACCGGCATTTGGCTCATGTGTGAATGGCGAAAATGCCCGGTCGGCACAGCTTGGGATACCATGGAAATTACAGGGAACTATGTGTGAAAGAGGCTATAGACTCGTTTTCAAAGACGGGAAACTCACCGAGTGGTCACTGGTGTCCGCACCCTGCTATCACAGGGCGTAAATACAAAGCTCATTCACCTGCGTTCAATTTCAAGTATGTATATTTGGTATTTATAGACAGAAGTGCATATGCAATTTTAAACAAGCGCAGCCCGTTTTATAAATAATGCTTACATCACGTGCAAGTCAAAGATGACGTTCAAGTAGGCCCTACATTTTAATAAATGGGGCCCCCAGGAGACTGAGACTTATCAAATCAAATCAAGAGTATTTATTTAGTTCTTGCAAGAAGGAGCGATTGTCCGGCCAACAAAATAGGGTCTCATCACAAAAGCTCACCGGGCGGTCCCTGTTGACTACATGTATAGGTTTACAACATCACGTGAGCAGTTTGTCCTTACTATGGTAAGTTCCACTGTCGGTCAAGCTGTCACAGAGGAAGGAGAAGCAGCATTTCCCCCTCCTCGTAAACCATTCTGCTTATCAGTAATCGTAAAACCTCGTAATCGTAATGTCAGAGTATGGTGTCTTCCATTCTTGGCATTCATACAGTCTTAAGTAATCATTGTCACATTGTTATTGTATTAAAGACATTTTCCCCCACACAAGCTCACCTACTTTTAGGTTAAATACACACTTTCTCATGTTGAGGGCCACTTTATTTTGTGCAACATGTAAACACAGACACTGTAGTATAGTGTAGTGTATATACATTCAATGTGTCAAAATCATCAAATGGTCTTGGCTGTTACAAGATATTATTCATGATGTACTTCAGTCTCTAGTTTTCCCCTGTGATCCTTTACTAAGAGAGAAAGCCGGTGTAAGTGATATTCTGACAATGCACCAAAGCTCACGGGCCATTCAGCAGCACTGACGCCAGAGATATTTTTTTGTAACCTGATTCGAGGGTTGCAGGACCATTCTCTTGCTTACCAGGGTGGCAGGGTAGCATCACAGCTGCTGCCCCCCACCTCCCTTCCCCTTTTTAGGCAGCATCCTGCCGCAAACTTTACATAACAGCAGATTTGCATAGTGATTCTAGCAAAATTTGCTTCTAGCTTCTAGCTTATTTAATAATCTATATTCTGGTGCCAAAATTCCAACCTTCATATTTTGTCTAGTATTCCAAAAGTACAGAAGCAAAAAAGAAAAAACAATCCTTTGCATATTTAGAAAAATAAAGCGAATGAAAATATGTTTTTTTTTCTCAAGGGGGTTGGCTGGTTAAGTGGGTTGGCTGGCTATGTATCAGTAAAAGACATCATGTCTCATAAAAATAAAAATAAAACATGACACAGAGAATAAAACCATAGCGCTGGCTGTGTTCTCTGAGCTCCAACTAGCTAGTACTACACCTTGGGCAGAGCAGCTCAACATCCACAACAACAACAACAACAACAACAACAACAGAATGCAATAAAGATATTAAATAAAGCTTTAGTAAGGTGATGGGATCACAATATTTTCTCTTATTTTATCTGAAATCAAAGGCTAAACATGATTTTTTACTACCACTACTCGACAACACTTTTAGTACACATATCAAGTGAGTTTCAACCATGAGCATGATCTGGTTAGATGCCGAACTGTGTTTCGTTGTCTTAGTACTTGTACTCTGTCAATGACAATAAAGTTTAATCTAATCTAAAATCTAATGAGGTGTGTCATACAAATATTTATTGGCACTTTTAACTGTGTCCCAACAGTTAAAGTGCTGCTCGATTGCATAGGGAACACATAATGAACTGTACACAAAATATTATCCATAGCCTCCATTGGAGAGGTGCATGAGGAATGAGCTTGTCCTCCGATTTCTGCCATAGTCAGTCATAATACATTGTTAATAATTGTTGTTTCATTCAGGCCTAAGCTAAGAATTTCTCTCTCTCTCTCTCTCTCTCTCTCTCTCTCTCTCTGATGGGTATGCTCTTATCTCTCTATCTACACCCCCCCCTTCTTCCCTCCCTCCCTCCCTCCCTCTCTCTCTCTCTCTCTCTTTCTCTTTCTCTTTCTCACTCCCTCTCTCACTCTCACTCTCTCTCTCTCTCTCTCTCTCTCTCTCTCTCTCTCTCTCTCTCTCTCTCTCTCTCTCTCTCAATAAGTGGTTTGAATCCTCAGCAAGAAGTAGAAGTATTAAATTAGCAATAGACTATGGGAGCTTTGTCTATGGATCCGCTGCAAAGTCCACTTTGGACAAACTAGACGCAGTGCAATCAAGAGCTCTAAGAACTTGCTGTGGGGCGTTTAGAACGACTCCCATCCCAGCCCTGCTTGTGGAAACGGGAGAGTGGCCACTTAGAATTAGGCGCAGCAAGCTAGGACTGCATTATTGGGCCAAACTGAAAGGTTCTAGTCTGAGTCTTTCAGCCAAGTGCCTAGTGAATAAGAGTTGGGAGTTTGCTGATGGGAAGAAGAAAGGAAATTTCCTAGCTGGCGCTGGAGAGTTGGCTGAAAGAGTGGGAGTAGACAAAAATAAAGTAGGCCTAGTACATGCATTCTGGTCAGCGGTGCCAGTGTGGCTACTCCCAGAGCCCACTGTAGATCTAACTTTGTTAGACTGGAAGCAGGAGGGAGGCATCACAAGCTCGCGGGTAGAAGGATACCTAAATGCGGCATGGGGGACGCACATGCAGGTCTTCACAGACGGGTCTAAGGACCCAGATAGCCAAAGGGCAGGGTGTGGAATCTACCTGGTGGGGCCCCAAGTCCAGCAAGGCTTGCGAGTCACAGACGGAGCATCTGTTTTTGCCACAGAGCTAATGGCAATCATTTGGGCACTCTGGTGGATTGAACAAGTTAAACCAAGCAAAGTCATAATCTGCTCTGACTCAGCTGCCGCCTTGATGGCCTTGAGGAGTGGGTCATCTAGAGCTAGAGTCGACCTGGTGAATGAGGCCATGATAAGCATGTATAGGTCACAGAAAGTGGGGGTCGATATAGGCTTCCTTTGGGTCCCAGGGCATGCAGGGGTAGAGGGGAACGCAGGGACGCGGGAAGGGGGGTGCTGAGGGTGCTGCAGCACCCCCTAGCGGCAGGCAGAAGGAGCTCCTCCTGCCTGAATTAAAAAAATAAAAATATTATTCAAACAATAATTTAAAACAATATAATAACTATTGTTGCTTTTGGGAATAAAAATAAATGTGTTTTTTGTAATAAATGTACAAATGTGTTTGTTAGTTTTAATGTTAGTGATCACATGGTCATATCTTGCTAGGGAATCTCTGAGTTCTTTAGCAAAAATGCTAAATCAGCCAGAACAATTGAAGTGGAGTTGGAAGAAGATGCTGATGCAGTTGCTTGCTTCGCTTAACAACACTCCCATTAATGCTCTACT
>NC_137676.1:35965938-35973438 GCF_963989245.1 Nansenia antarctica
TCCCATAGAAATACATCAGTGCGCGATTAACATTTCAGAGATGTACAATCATGTTTATTTAGAAATAAATTGTGGTGTTTGACAGCGGATGATGGTAGACATATTTAATGTAAAGTTATCTATCTAAAGTTATCTATCCACAGGCTGATATGTGCATGATAGGTGCGAATTCCCCCCCCCCCTTGGTGGTATATGTCTGTATTGGTGGTGTATATCTGTATTGCGGCACTTATTATACCAAAACAACTCGCAATCTAATCCGAGCAGTTGTTATTATGTAATATTATCGATGGATGTGCCATTTTTTATGGAGGGGAGTGAGTGGGAGACTCATCAAGGACATGTAGTTAATTAATGCAGTGGACAGCGGCTGTTTCTCCAGCGTTCCTGTCACTTCGGATTTCGGAACGTCATAAAATTAAATCTGTAAGTCATGCATTTTTCCATGTTTCCCATTGATGGTATATGACGCCGTAAATTTAACTAAAGTTAAATGGCAGGGTAGGAGCACAGGTTTCATACAGGTTAGAGCCCCGTTATTCTGTCATGGTCTGATAATGAAGCATTGTTCTTTTTTATTTGATGACTTGTTTGATCGATTGATAGCGTAAAAGTAAAGTTGTGAATGAGTCGCGAGCGTCAATGCTTTTCTACGATACTACTGATGACGTATCAGTCTTGAAGGGTTGTCCCATTTCATAGGGGGAGATTTCAACCCCGACGGCTTGTGGCTCTGTTCGAAGGCCTTGGCTCGAAATCGAGTCACACTCGAAAAAGAGCCATAGGGGTAGAAAAGGGAATCGGGATTGGGCCTTACCCTCCATTTCTCCCTCCCTCCCTCCCCCCCTCTCTCTCCCTCTCTCCTTCTCCATCCCTCCGTCTCTCCCAGGTATTTCAACAGTGGTAGTTCGCCCCTGGAGTGTGACGGGGAGTTCTGGGATCTAAGGGACAGCGTGGTGCAGTGTGAGCTTCTCATCCTCCGACAGCTCAACTTCCACGTCTCCTTCAAACACCCACATAAGGTGTGTGTGTGTGTGTGTACTGTGTGTGTACTGTGTGTGTGTGTGTGTGTGTGTCTTTGAGTGTAACATCTCTTTCCCTGTAGTATCTCCTTCACTACCTGATGTCCGTGAGGGCGTTGGTGAATCGCCACGCTTGGTCTCGAACCCCTGTCGCTGAGACTGCCTGGGGGTTGCTCAGAGACTGTTACCATGGGCCCATGTGTATCCGCCACAAGCCTCAACACATCGCGATAGCTACGCTGTACCTCGCTCTACACAGCTATGGAGTCAAGCTGCCCGTGGGAGAGAGAGAGTGGTGGCAGGTACAGTGTGTGTGTCTGTGTCTGTGTCTGTGTCTGTATCTGTGTCTGTGTCTGTGTCTGTGTGTGTGTGTGTGTGTGTGTGTGTGTGTGTGTGTGTGTGTGTGTGTGTGTGTGTGTGGTAAAGCCTTGTTCTCTATCTGTAGGTGCTGTGTGAGGATGTGACCAGAGCTGACGTGGACTCTGTAATCTCAGACCTGCTACAACTTTACGACATGGAGGCTAAATGTATCTGAGATAGAGAGGGACAGAAGAGAGAGAGGGACAGAGAGAGAGAGAGAATTTGATTCATCAGATCGCCAGATCCTCCCCCCCCATTGCTGATATATATGATGTCTACGATTAGTCTGTTGTTGTTTTTTTGTCTCGTTAAAATGGTCAGTACTGTTAAGAAAACAAATAAAACATTTTGAATAAAACAACCACATTGAGTTGAACAAGTCTTATTTATGCTCTACACACTGACAGGTTCACTAAAGTTGTTAGCCTGTGAGTGGAGCCTCAGAAGCCAGATTCTTGACATAAGAACTTTATTTCTGAAACATACAGACAGACTTGCCTCATTAATGGCTGCTAGCTGCATGTTTTAGCTAGGCTAGGTCATCATATGAGAATAGTTCTCCTAGAGAGTGTGCGTGCGTGCGTGTGTCTGTGTCTGTGTTCAACTGCCCAGGTTTACTGATATGGGACATGAACATATTAGTCACCTTCATTACTCATGTCTGGCTGTGTTTTGTGTGTGTGTGTGTGTGTGTGTGTGTGTGTGTGTGTGTGTGTGTGTGTGTGTGTGTGTGTTGCTGGCTGCCCCAGTTATCTCCTGAGCTGTGACAGATATGGCTGCACTACCAGGGTCTGCCACCGCGGGGAGACATTTCATGTGATCAGACCCCTGACCGAAAAACTGCTCTCAACACGGTCCACACTGCCAACAGATCAATCTCTCTCTCTTTACTCTCTCTCTTCCTCTTCTCTCTCCCTGTCTCTTCCTTTCCAGTCCTCCATCTCTCTCTACTCCCCCCCCCCTCCCCCTCTCCCTCTCCCCCCTCCTCTCTAATGTTGTATTAATAATAGAAAGGGTGCATGTTCATCCAGACTCCCTGCATTAATAAACCATCACATGGGAAGAGCACTACGGGAAGAGTCAAGGAGGAGAGGACTCGTGCGTCCTTCCCAGAGATGCCACAGTCAAGACAACCACCGGTGAAGAAAGCTTCACACACCATTTTGTCCATATTTGTTCCTTGTTCAATTCAACTACGGGGTCAGTTGGTGTGAGCTAAGGAAACAGACTATCCTGATCCCTCACACACTACACATGACACAAGGACCTCGCGTGATGAACTAAAACCACCACAGCATATGCAAAATTAATAATAAATAATAAATAATATAATAATAAATAAAATAATATAATATATAAATATATATATATAGTATATATATACAGTTTATGCATATGACATATATTTTACTGTGTATATATTTTCCATCCTCTTGCTGCATTGTCTAGTTACACACACACACACACACACACACACACACACACACACACACAACCAGTCAGACATCTGTGTGTGTGTGTGTGTGTGTGTGTGTGTGTGTGTGTGTGTGTGTATAACCTGATATATATGATATGAGCCTCTTTTAATAGCGCAAATCACATTTCTGTGGAAACAGCATATTATCTGTCTCCTGTGTCCCCCCATCTCCTTTCCTCTCCCTTGATCTGTTTACATCCCTCACTTTCGCTCTCCTCACCCCATTGTCAGGTTACACACACACACACACACACACACACACAACCAGTCAGACATCAGCGTTGAGTGTACCTGCGTGCATGTGTGCGTGCGTTTGGAGAGAAAGAGAGAGAGGTTTAGATAAAACTATGTTTCCAGTAAACACTCTGAACAGATAAAAGCTTTAGAGACCCCTGCACCAGAGCAATTAGACATGGACCCAGCGCCTCAACGCCTAGACAACAGACAGACCCTTACCTGCTGAGAGAGAGAGAGAGAGAGAGAGAGAGAGAGAGAGAGAGAGAGAGGAATGGGGGGGGGGAGAGAGAGAAAGGAAGGGGGGGAGGGAGAGCGGGAGAGAGGGAGGAAGCGGGATGTATAGATATAGAGAGATAAGAGCATACCCATCAGACTGATCATCTGAACCGAACCCTCTTCCTGGTACAACACTCTACTCATTGCACTAAGCATTAGAGCTGCGTTCAACAGAGTTCAAACTGTGAAATGTTTTTAAAGTGTTTCCAAAGGAAAGTTTGAGTGGGACCGGTTCTGAGAGTCTTGGTCCTGAGACAGTAGATTCAGCCTTTGAACAGTCTTGATACAGTGTTTGCTAGACCGCTCAGGGCTCGACATTAAGGCTTGTCCGCTTGTCCGGGACAAGTACATTTTATGTTTGGACAAGTGGACTTCCTCCTGCAGTTGTCCGATGGACAAGTCAAAACAAAAAAACAAATCAATATGTATTAATATCTGCAAACATTAATTCCTCCTTCCGATCTGAATAGTAAAAAAAAAAAAAAGCAAGCAAAGCGATGCCGCGCCTCATTCTGGCTATTTCAGTCTCTCGTAGTTCGTTATCGTCATAGTTCGTAAATTCGCTCAGAGCGCCAGAGCGCACACTGCGTTCAACGTCATAAAGAGACCAAGTAATTTGATTGGACAAAAGGCATTCCATGAGTGCTGATCAGATTCCAGAGCGAGTTTACGAACGCAGCCATAGTGTTGTGGGTCTCCTGTCACTAGTGCCATTCACGTGAACATGCGCATATTCGCTTCTTCTCAATGCCGCTTATTTTCATGTAGTTCGATGCGATCGTATATTTTAGGTTTGAAGTTTTAAGACCAACATATCGCAATACGAACTTCAGAATGACACTAATGATATATTTCTTAATTTGAATATAGGATACTATCCAAAGGCTAGCAAATAAGATTGCTTCCATTGGGGAGGGACTGTAGTTACAAACATTTTTTGTAAATATTCCTAGATATTCATCCCTTTTGTGGCCAATCTTAATCTAAAAGGGTTAGGGTTAGGGTAAATACTGATTACCCCTACGTTTCTAAATAATTATAAAATATTGTTTAATGAATACATTTGAAAATTAAGGATACATCATTATCAAATCAATACTACTATTGATTCAAATGTGTTATTTGCATACACATACACTCACTGGCCACCTTAATTAGGCACACCTTGGGGTTGGACCCCCTCTTTTGCCTTCAGAACTGCCATTCTTCGTGGCATAGATTCAACAAGGTGCTGGAAACATTCCTCAGAGATTTTGGTCCATATTGCCACTATAACATCACGCAACAGCCCGTCTGGCACCAACAACCATGCCAGGTTCAAAGTCACTTAAATCACCTTTATTTCCCATTCTGATGCTGGTTTGAACTTCAGCAGATCGTCTTGACCATGTCTACATGCCTAAATGCATTGAGTTGCTGCCACATGATTGGCTGATTAGGTATTTGCGTTAACAAGCAGTTGAAAAGGTGTACCTAATGAAGTGGCCGGTGAGAGTATAATATATGATTATTCATATTATTGCTTTTTCAAAATCTTTGGATTTGGAAAGATAAGTTCACAAAGGACAAGTACCTGAAAAAGCTTAATGTCAAGCCCTGCCGCTGGTTAAGTCCATTCGGTAAATATAGGTTTTTACATGACTGTGCAGTGGAGGCCTGTTTCAATATAGTGTGTATTGGTATTCCTATGTTAGTAGTGTATAATATGTGTATAAAGTCAGTTTGTATGTGTGTGTGTGTGTGTGTACGTTGCTTATTTATAGATGGGATCAACAACAAAGCTTCTCAGCAGCATCTCCTACAGTCCGTCTCTCTGCCGTCAGACCTTCCTCTCTATTAATAAGCACATCTGATGATTCCTCTATAAATACACTCCTCTCCTATCTCAGTGTCTGAATGAATTTTGAATGGTCTTTATTGTCATTGCTATAGTACAGGTACCAAACAACGACATTTGGGAGGGGTAGCTCCCCTGGTGCTAGGAAAGAAAAAAAACCAAAAAAACAAGAAGGGAAAGGAGCTGGTTTACATAAATAAAGGCTATGTACACTATCCACTATACTATACTGTACAGATAAAACGACTAGGGTTGTCATATTGCACATAGTGTTATTGCACATTCATTTAAAGTGTCACAGTTTGCAGGCTTGAAATGTACACATTTGTGCCTCAGCACTACACCTGATTTTTCAATCCAGCATGCAGCTGCCATCAATCCGTCCAGACTGTCCAGGGCCCAGAACCTAGGTCTTTGCTGTGTTCAGGGCCTGGATGGCCCTGGGGTAGAAGCTGAGCTTCAGTCTGTTTGTCCTTGCGGCCATGGTCCTGTACCGCCTTTTCGAGGGCAGCCGGGCAAAGTGTTCGTACCCAGGGTGGGATGGGTCTCTGGAGATCTTGGAGGCCTTCCTGAGGCAGCGTGTGTTGTACAGCTCTTCCAGAGAGGGGAGGGGGGGCGCCGGTGATCTTCTGGGCTGTTCTCACGACTGTAGCGCATTTCTCTCTGCGGTTGTGCAGCTGGAGAACCAGTTGCAGATGCAGTAGGTGAGGATGCTCTCCACTGCGCAGCGGTAGAAGGCCACCAGTATCTCCTGCTTGTTGTGTTCCTTCCTGAGGACTCTCAGGAAGTAGAGCCGCTGTTGTGCCTTCTTGATGATGGCTGCTGTGTTGTTCTTCCAGGACAGGTCATCCTGTATGTGCACCCCCAGGAATCGGAGGGTTGAGACTCTCTCCACGCTCTCTCCGTCTATGAGCAGGGGCTGGACCTCAGATTTTTTCCTCCTGAAGTCCACGATGATTTCCTGGGTCTTTGACTGGTTCAGCAGCAGGTTGTTAACCTTGCACAGCTTGCTCAGCTGCTCTACCTCATCCCTGTACGCCGCCTCGTCCCCCCCCCGAGATGCAGCCCACCACGGTGGTGTCGTCTGCAAACTTTACGATGGAGTTGCTGGGGTGGACGGGGGTGAAGTCGTAGGTGTAGAGGTTGTAGAGGATGGGGCTTAGCACGCAGCCCTGGGGGGACCCAGTCTCTTTCTATGCATCTCTCTCAGAACACTGTGTCAGAGGTACAGCTTGTGTGTGTGTGTGTGTGTGTGTGATGGAAAGATAGACTCACACTCATAGGGCTTTCACACCGGCAGTTACCTCCGAACGTTGGCGCTGTCTGGCGAACGAGCCCGCGTTCATACCATGTATCGTTCGCCAGACAGCGCCAACGTTCGGAGGTTTCCGAACGCGAACGCGAACCGGCGTTCGGAACTGCCGGTGTGAAAGCCCTAACAGAGAGAGAGCCTGATGTGATGAGTTCTGTGAGACTGTCATGCAGGACCACGGACAGCTCTCCAGACCTCTGTCCATTGTACTGCCTAGGCTGATCTGCCTCACAGAGACCTTTCTCGTCATCGTTGACGGTGTTCGGGAGAGACTCTATGCAGAGAACTCTGATCAGGGACTTAAAGAACTCTGATCTGGTCGAATTGATAGATTCCCCCTCTCCCCTCGCGCACAGACTGCTCTCACATACAGAATACGCCGTGGTGTGTTCTCTGCCGTCATCGCGCAGTCAGAGGAGAGAGGGAGGGCTTTCACGGATGGAGCAAAGGCAGGCAGGGTGGAAAGCGTGCCCCCCCCCCCCCCCTCTCTCTCTCTCTCTCTCTCTCTCTCTCTCTCTCTCTCTCTCTCTCTCTCTCTCTCTCTCCCTCCTCCCTCCCTTCTCCCTCTCTCTCCTCCTCGCCATCCGCGCTCAGCCTCCTCCTCTCTCGCGGATGCTGCTGCGACCGAGCTCCTGTGCGCGTGGGGGTCTCACACAGCTCAACCCAAAAAATGTCGCATGAGCTCCTCCTCCTCCTCGCGCCGTGGCGTTCCTGCTTCAGCACCGTCCAACACCGCCGCGAGCAGAACCGGATGAAATAACCGGCGTTGCCCTCCGGCCATCCTACTACACTACACACTCTCCTCACCTTGGAGGAGTTTCGACCCGCGGAGTCTCCTCTACTCTCCTCTACCTCGATGCAGAATTCCGACCATGCAGCCACCGAGCTACAGTGAAGCTTTTTAAGGAGAAGAATACCCAACGTAATCATCCCCTACTACAGCCATTACCGGAGCTATACCTGACCGGCCCGGTAACGG
>NC_137676.1:35983438-36003438 GCF_963989245.1 Nansenia antarctica
TGAATATGGAAGCAGGGCTCAGCTGAGTTTCCAGTTATCCACATGACTGACAAAGACCAATCTGGCAACCACACACACCTGACCCCAATCTGGCAACCACACACACCTGACCCTGATACACACCTGACCCTGATACACACCAACCACACACACACACACCTGACCTGACACATACCAACCACACACACCTGAACTGATACACACCTGACCTGACACACACCTGACCTGATACACACCTGACCTGGTACATACCAACCACACACACCTGACCTGATACATACCAACCACACACACCTGACCTGACACACACCTGACCTGATACACACCTGACACACACACCTGACCTGATACACACCTGACACACACACCTGACCTGACACACACCTGACCTGACACACACCTGACCTGACACACACCTGACCTGATACACACCTGACACACACCTGACCTGACACACACCTGACCTGACACACACCTGACCTGATACACACCTGACCTGATACACACCTGACCTGATACACACCTGACCTGATACACACCTGACCTGATACACACCTGACCTCATATACACCAACCACACACACCTGACCTGACACACACCTGACCTGACACACACCTGACCTGATACACACCTGACCTGACACACACCTGACCTGACACACACCTGACCTGATACACACCTGACACACACCTGACCTGACACACACCTGACCTGATACACACCTGACCTGATACACACCTGACCTCATATACACCAACCACACACACCTGACCTGATACACACCTGACCTGACACACACCTGACCTGACACACACCTGACCTGACACACACCTGACCTGATACACACACCTGACCCTGATGCGTTCCACACCCATGTCCAGTCAGGGTGGAAGGGGAATGTGATCACAGTATTCCCACCATGATATGAATCCTTCTTGTCTTTCATTATTCAAGATCATGCCAGTGTGTCTCTGGTGTTTTGAATGAAGTTGCTTGTCAGATCATTCTAGATCATTCTAGATCATTCTATCAGGCGGTTTCAACGCTCTTACATTTGAAAGAAAAAGAAAAGAAATCATAGAAATTCATAGAAGCCTTTATTTTGGGGGGAAAACACAGGCTTTGCAACTCCGCTACCATAGAGTGTCTTTGGTTTGAATAAAGCTGGGTTTAGATCATCCTGTCACACGCTTTAAACGCTGTTGAGTTTGAAAGAAAAGAAAACCTTGTTCGTCTGGCTATGAATTAATAGGAATTATTCATTTCTTTAATACTCGATAGGATTAAAACTGCACGGTACACTGATCTAAAATGAACTTTGTTCAAACCAGACACACAGTTGGCAAGGTTGGCACAGACTACTGCTGTCACCCAGACCAGACAGACACACAGACAGACAGACAGACAGACAGACAGACACACAGACAGACAAACAGACACACACACAGACACACAGACACACAGACAGACAAACAGACACACACACAGACACACAGACACACAGACAGACAGACACACAGACAGACACACAGACAGACACACAGACAGACACACAGACACACACACAGACAGACAGACAGACAGACAGACAGACAGACAGACACACACACACACACACACACACAGACAGACACACAAACACACAGACAGACAGACAGACACACAGACACACAGACAGACACATAGAAACACAGACAGACAGACACACAAACAAACAGACAGACACACAGACAGACAGACAGGCAGACAGAGGCAGGCAGACAGATAGACAGACATACCGACTGACACTCTGTGAGTTTGTTCAGTAGGCTCTTAAAAAAAAAAAAACATTCAATCTATTTAAAAGTGAAACGTTTTTCCTGAAGTGACAAAATGTCAATTGCTCTACGTTGTGCTAGGGGAGGCTGGTGGAGGTAGAAATCAGAGGATGGGCTGATCATATTGTTTGATACCATTCCTCATTCCATTCCATGCCTAACCATCAGCCCTTCCTCTGATTTCTACCTCCACCAGCCTCCCCTGGTGTTCTACCTCCACCAGCCTCCCCTGGTGTTCTACCTCCACCAGCCTCCCCTGGTCTACCTCCATCATCCTCACCTGGTGTTCTACCTCCCCCAGTCTCCCCTGGTGTTCTACCTCCCCCAGCCTCACCTGGTGTTCTACCTCCCCCAGCATCCCCTTATTTGTATGTAGAATGTAGACACGCAAAGAGCCAATGATCTGACAAATGACCCCACTGTCTCTCCCTGCACTCCCTCTGTGCATCTCTCTCTCCCTTCCTCTCCCCCCCCCCCCCCCTCCCTTCCTCTCCCCCCCCTCTCTCCCAGGTCTGAGCGGCGAGGCGGCGGACATTGAGCGGCGCTGCCAGGTGTTCGGCCAGAACTTCATCCCTCCCAAGAAGGCGAAGAGCTTCCTGGAGCTGGTCTGGGAGGCCCTGCAGGACGTCACCCTCATCATCCTGGAGGTGGCGGCCATCATCTCCCTGGCCCTGTCCTTCTACCAGCCCCCCGGCGACGAGAGCGAAGGTGAGGGAGGGGAGGGAAGGAGGGGAGGGGAGGGAGGGAGTGGAGGGAGGGGAGGGAGGGAGGACAGGGAGAGGAGGGAGGGCAGGGAGGGAGGGCAGGGAGGGAGGGGAGGGGAGGGAGAGGTGGGATGGGAGGAAGGGCAGGGGGGGAGGGAGGGGGGAGGGAGGGAGGAGGGAGAGATCTATCAGTCTGTCTATCTATCTACTGTATATCTCTCTATCTAACTATCTATCTCTCTATCTAGTCTGTCTGTCTGTCTGTCTATCTGTCTGTCTGTCTGTCTGTCTATCTATCTATCTATCTAACTATCTACTCTATGAGGTGAAGGTAGGCATGAAGAGGCTCATTGTAAGCAACCATTCCATTCGATGCATCCATCCATCCATCCATCCACCCATCCACCCATCCATCCATCCATCCATCCATCCACCCACCCACCCATCCATCCATCCACCCATCTATCCATCCATCCATCCATCCACCCAACCATCCATCCATCCATCCATCCATCCTTCCACCCATCCATCCATCCACCCATCCATCCACCCATCCATCCATCCATCCATCCATCCACCCATCCATCCATCCATCCATCCACCCATCTCTCCCTCTCTCCCTCAGCCTGTGGGAAGCAAGAGTCCGGGGTGGAGGACGAAGGCGAGGCGGAGGCGGGCTGGATCGAGGGCGCCGCCATCCTGTTGTCCGTGGTCTGCGTCGTCCTGGTAACGGCGTTCAACGACTGGTCCAAGGAGAAGCAGTTCCGCGGGCTGCAGAGCCGCATCGAGCAGGAGCAGAAGTTCACTGTGGTCCGGCAGGGGAACGTGGTGCAGATCCCCGTGGCCGACCTGGTGGTGGGGGACATCGCCCAGGTCAAGTACGGTAGGTACCACGTCCACGCTCACGCACACACACACACACACACACACACACACACACACACACACACTTCACAGTCTCTATACACTCTTACACTAACTGTAACCATAACCATTTTAGAACCTCAACTTCAATGGAGAATGTGTACACTAATAAAACAGTCCACATGCATTGATCACATTTACACCAACACTGCTGAACTCTGCTCTAACTCTGCTCTAAAGCTGTATCTGTTCCCATTGGCTTTAGTGGTCATCATTTAGTGGGCATATCTAGGAAGACTAAAGTTCTAAAGGCTGGACCAAGAATTTGACATAACAGATTGTACCAGGGTTTCTGTGGTGGTTCATATGTGGATGATGTAGGGTTTCTGTGGTGGTTCATATGCGGAGGATGTAGGGTTTCTGTGGTGGTTCATATGTGGAGGATGTAGGGTTTCTGTGGTGGTTCATATGTGGAGGATGTAGGGTTTCTGTGGTGGTTCATATGTGGATGATGTAGGGTTTCTGTGGCGGTTCAGATGGGAATGATGTTAGACATATCTGCTGGGCTGACGTCAGTAAACAAACAGACCCAGATACAGATGCAGTTTTCACTAAACTGTTGGTTCCAGTTATGGATAAGCATGCACCTATCAAGAAGCTGACTGTTAGAGCTGTTAGAGCTGTTAGAGCTGTTAGGGCTCCTTGGGTTGATGATGAACTAAAATAATGCATGGCTAAAAGAGGCGAGGCAAAGGGAGGGGCAAATAGGTCTGGCTGCACATCTGATTATAAATATTGTAAACTGAGGAACTCACTAAATTGAACAAAAAGAAGAAGAAATTGTATTATGAATCAAGGATTAACACTAGAACCGCCATGACGTCAATTTGACCCAAGTGGGTTTTTCAATTGTACATAACTATGTTTTAATAAAATATTTAAGTCCCCCCGTCTTTGACTTTTCCTAAAATGGTGTTGTGTTGCACTTCCTATTGTTAAATATGGTATAGATACATCTAAATAAAAAATACAGGCATTTATACCTATAACCGCCACGGCGTCAAATCGACCCACATATAAAAATGCATTATAACCGCTATAGGCAATGGCACAAACAATAGTCCCTCTACGCGGCATTGCATTGTTTATGTCGTTGCCTAGCAATTACAATGATATGATTCAAAGTCTACTCATTCTCTCCGAGGGACTGCGTGGTTGGTCTGCTTGTATCCTTACCCAGGTATGGGAAGCCATTCAGCAGGTATTTGCTCTCAACATCTGCTGCCAGCCAAAACTTAATTCCAAATGTATCTGGCTTGTTGGGCATATATTGCGTGAACCGGCACCTTGTTTTCGTCGGGAACAGCTGTTCATCCACGGTGATGTCCTGCCCTGACTTCTAGCATGAGATGCAGTTTTGCCTGAATCTCTCCCACACTTCAGCCATGAGCTCAAACCTGTCGGTGGTCAACCGGGAGCGTCGGGTCTCCTTCCTGTCAAAGCGCAGAAAGCGCATGATCTCCCGAAGTTGAAAAAGGCATTTCCCCATTTCTCCGACCAGAAACTTTCAATTTCAATGTTTTTTCCGGCAGTATGCACCCCTCACATATAGCAGAGCAATAAAGGCCTTCAGCTCAGCGACTGAGACATCCCAGGAGGCGTGCTTTCTTTCGTCACATTCTGTTGCAACATAGGCCGATGCTGTGGTTATTATGGTCCATTTGGGGTAGGTACTTTGTTAATTTAGTCTTTTTATGTGGTGAATGGAGTTTTACGCCTATCACACCACCCAAATATTCTTCTAATAGCCTACCCATTTCCAGTGTTATTTTTGACTGATTTACATTGACGTACAGGCAAAGCGATGAGTGTTGTCAAAGATACTTAAATTATAAAACAAGAGGACCAACACCATTTTATGACTTGAAATATTCATTTGTGAACACAATGCCTTAATACAATGACAGAGTTCATTTTGTTGTAGGCTCGGATACTAGAAATGCCTTAGCCAGGCACAGACGTCAATTTGACCCGTTGGCGGTTTTAGGTATACGGCGCCCTCTGGCGGTTCTAGTGTTAATGATATAAAACATGACGGAAAGAAGCTCTGGAACACCTTGAATGACATCATGGGCAGAAAGAGTAACTCAACTCCATCTTTCATTGAAGCAGAAGGGTCTTTTATAACTGAATCGATAGATATTGCAAATTATTTCAATTATCACTTTATTGACAAATTATGAATTACTTTTGAATTCTGAAGTCACTTTAGAAGACGTTACATTTTTAAAATTATCTATCAAAAATAAGGAACCACCTGGTATTCACATCCTGGATGGAACGCTATAGGATGGTTTTGGACCATATTGCCAAAAAACATAAACAAATGTAACTCCTATATATAAGATCTTCAATCTTAGTCTTGATTGTAATATGTGCCCACAAACCTGTAAAGAAACCAAGGTAATCCCTCTAACAAAAAATGCTTGTGCTGCCTTTTCTGGCTCTAACAGCAGACCAATCAGCTTGTTACCTGTTATAAGCAAACTGTTGGAAAATATTGTATTGGTCCAGATACAATGCTGTTTATGAACAACTTAACAAGCAACTACCAGCAGGCTTATATAGGAAAAGGTACTCAACCTGCAAGCACTCACTCAAATGATAGATGATTGGCTAAAAGGTATTGATCAACAGAATATTGTGAGAGCAGTTCTACTAGACTTCAGTGCTGCCTTTGATGTCATTGATCATAATTTGCTATTAAGGAAACTCAAGTGTTATGGATTTAGTGCATCTGCCTTAGCATGGATAGAAAGCTACCTGACTAATAGAACACAGCAGGTTCTCTTTAGTAGAAGCCTCTCAAATGCAAGACATATATGGTGCTTTTCCACTACAGGGCTAGCCCGGGTCAGCCCGGTTTATTGTCCTTTTTCCACTGCCAAAAGTACCCGTGCCATTTCTGGTACCCGTGCCGTTCTTGTTCGCGATGGGTAGCGAAAGTTGGGAAGGGTACTTTTTTGCCAGGTTGCGTGTGACGTGTGACGCTGCACACCGTTGATTGGTCAATGGAAATCGTCACAACATCGTCATCGTATGTTTTCACAGTACACCACTAACCGCCATTTTTAAATCTCACGACAGACTACTACTTCTTACTGTTCTTACTATTCAGTGTGTTCAGCATGCTATTGTGATCATGGAGAATTTTAGTTTGGAATTATAACCCATTGTGACGCGGAGATATTCGGCCTTAAGCGACGGGTCCCCCCCCCCCCCCCTGATGAGCGTTTTACGATGTACCATAAATCTGCTTTGCTTATTCTATCTCGTTAACGGTACATGACTAAGACTCCATTCGAATTTCAGTGAATAACACCGGCTATGAAGGTGGTACAAACACAATACTCCTTTGCTAACTTCACCATCGGTATACGGTCATTTTGAGCCCTTAACCACCGCGCTGACACCCCGAGAAGATATGCTTTTAACCGTAAACTCAATGAACCGGGAGTTCACCCGCTGCTGCCTGCAGCACCGCGCCAGCTGGTTGAAACTCCCGTTGACAGCGGGGGGAGAGAAAAGTTCTACCAGGGAATTCGCTCCGCGCTGTGTCGACCGTGATAAGAGTGTCGTATCGACACCATTCAAATGGTTTTGGATTCCCTGTCCTCTCCCCTATCCGGACACGTTTGAATTGTTATCCTAACCCACGGTAAATCACAGTTATTAACCCGCAAAGGGTGCCTCCGGACACCGTCTTTGCCCGTGAATAACACCGGCTATGAAGGTGGTAAAAAGACAAGACTATGCTGGCTAACTCCACCATCGGTATACGGTCATTTTGAGCCCTGAACCACCGTGGTGCCACCCCGAGAAGTGAACCGGGAGTAAACTCAATGAACCAGGAGTTCAACATGCGTCAAGTGCTTATATTCACTACGAGCAGTGTCGACATCGATCAGGCAGTAGCCATCTCATATGCTCAACATAACAATGATACTACAGTTCATAAAGCAGACAAGTGAAGGCAGTGGTTTTAAGGGTTCAAAAAACATGACTTTATTATGTGTACATAGCTTCCTCTCTCTCTCCCTCTCTCTCTTTCTCTTTCTCTCCAAAAAACCACGGTTAATAATATACCACATGCCGAGGAAAAAGTATACGATAGCTTCAAGTTCCTCCATGTGGCTATTGTTGTGGCTGTGTTGTGTCTCGTGAAAATATACGTCACCACCATGGCGCGCTTTTATGACACGTAACTCCGCCTACTATCTCCTACTCCTCCTACTCGTTCCTGGTCTCTTGTGTATAGTGGAAAAGCGCCAATACCCAGAACTGTTCAAAAGCGTGCCGAAGCGAGCTGAGCCGAGCCGAGCCGGGCCCGATAGTGGAAAAGCGCCAATAGTGTGGGATTCCGCAGGGCTCTTCACTTGGACCACTGCTCTTCTCCATTTTACAAATGATCTCCCACTTGCTTGTAAAAAAGCCTGTGTCTATGTATGCAGATGATTCTATACTCTACATGTCTGCACCAACAGTTAAGGAAATCATCTCAGCCCTCAATGAAGAGTTGCAGATAGTATTTAACTGGATCACAAACTTGTCCTGACCATTCTAAGACTAAGAGCATTGTATTTGGATCAAAACACTCATTAAGCTATACACCACAGCTGAATTTGGTAATGAACAATGTTGCTATTGAAGTACAGAAAACAAAGCTTCTTGGTTTACACTGTAAACTAACATGGTCAAGACGAATAGATTCACTTGTGCAAAAGATGGGGAGAAACATATCTCTAGTCAAGAGATGTTTTTCTTTTTTTTAACACCACATTTGGCCAAACATGTCCTCCAGAAGCTAGTATTATCCCAGTTAGATTACTGCCTGGTGGTCTGGTGAGGCACTACTAAAACACATCGAGGGAAGCGACAACAGGTTCAGAACAGAACAGCTCAGCTTGCCCTGCATTGCACAATGAGAGCAAATATGAATGACATGCATGACCAACTCTTCTGGCTAAAAGTTGATGAGAAGTTAAAGCACTTAGAACTTTCGTTTCTAAAAAATATTAATGTTCAGAAAAACTCCTGTCTGTTTGTATAGAGAGCTTACACTCAGCTCTGATGCACACATATTATACCCCACCAGACATGCCACCAGTGGTAACTACACAATTCCAAAAACTAAAACAAATTTGAAACAATGTGCCGTGCTGTATAGAGCTATGGTTGAATGGAACTTTTTATTTTATTTTTTTTGTTCTTCTATCACGGACTGCCAATGTCCCCGGGTCTGAGCTAGATTACTCTTCCTCCTACAACTGGTGAACTGATGATTCACTTGCTTAGTGAAATGCATCGATTGTAAATCGCTTTGGAATAGGGCGTCTGCTAAATGCCAAAAATGTAATGTAAATGAACTGCCTACCAGGTCATATCTCTAAAACCCAGAATAACATCATTTTCAAAAAGCAAGTGAAGAACCACATCAGAACCACATCATACGCATAGATCCTAGCTGAGTATTTTAATTATATTTCTGTTGTTTATTGTTTTGTGTGTGGTTGGTTCTTCTTTGTTATGTGTTTTTGTGATGCTCACTAAAAACTAAGGCTGTGAGCTTTGCTGACTTTTTTGTTTTGTTTTATTTTTTATTATTTGTTGTTATGTATGTTGATGTTTTTCTTCTTTAGATGTTTAGATGTGATGGTTTTTTTGTATGTTTGGTGTGGACCCAAGGAAGAGTAGCTGATTCTTTGCATCCGCTAATGGAGACCCACATAAAAATCAAATAAATCAAATCAACCTCTGCCCTGAGCGTCCCTCTCTCCCCCACACATCCTCCTCTCTACTCCCTCTCCCCCCTCCTTTCTCCCCCACACACCCTCCTCTCTACTCCCTCTCCCCCTCCTTTCTCCCCCACACATCCTCCTCTCTACTCCCTCTCCCCCTCCTTTCTCCCCCCACACACCCCTCCTCTCTCCTCCCTCTCCCCCCTCCTTTCTCCCCACACACCCTCCTCTCTCCTCCCTCTCCCCCTCCTTTCTCCCCCACACACCTTCCTCTCTCCTCCTCTCCCCCTCCTTCTCCCCCACACACCTTCCTCTCTCCTCCCTCTCCCCTCCTTTCTCCCCCACACATCCTCCTCTCTACTCCCTCTCCCCCTCCTTTCTCCCCCACACACCCTCCTCTCTCTCCCTCTCCCCTCCTTTCTCCCCCACACACCCTCCTCTCTCCTCCCTCTCCCCCTCCTTTCTCCCCCACACACCCTCCTCTCTCCTCCCTCTCCCCCTCCTTTCTCCCCCACACACCCTCCTCTCTCCTCCCTCTCCCCCTCCTTTCTCCCCCACACCTTCCTCTCTCCTCCCTCTCCCCCTCCTTTCTCCCCCACACACCTTCCTCTCTCCTCCCTCTCCCCCTCCTTTCTCCCCCACACACCCTCCTCTCTCCTCCCTCTCCCCCTCCTTTCTCCCCCACACACCCTCCTCTCTCCTCCCTCTCCCCCTCCTTTCTCCCCCACACACCCTCCTCTCTCCTCCCTCTCCCCCTCCTTTCTCCCCCACACACCCTCCTCTCTCCTCCCTCTCCCCCTCCTTTCTCCCCCACACACCCTCCACTCTCTCCCACACACCCTCCTCTCTCCCCCACTGATGGACCCTCCTCTCTCCCCCCTCTCCCCCCTCCTCTCTCCCCCACAGGTGACCTACTGCCTGCAGATGGGATCCTGCTCCAGGGTAACGATATGAAGATAGATGAGAGCTCTCTGACTGGGGAGTCTGACCACGTTGCAAAGTCTGTGGAGAAGGACCCCATGCTACTCTCAGGTGTGTGTGTGTATGTGTGTGTGTGTGTGTGTGTCTGTGTGTGTGTGGGTGTGTGTGTGTGTGTGTACGTGTATGTGCCTGTGTGTATGTGTGTGTGTGTGTGTGTGTGTCTGTGTGTGTGTGTGCGTGTGTGTGTGTGTATGTGTATGTGCCTGTGTGTATGTGTGTGTGTGTGTGTATGTGTGTGTGTGTATGTGTATGTGTCTGTGTGTGTGTGTATGTGTGCGTGTGTGCTTGTGTGCTTGTATGTATTTCACCCTGTCTCTCTCTCTCTTTGTGTGTGTGTGTGTGTGTTTATCTAATGTGTGTGTAGGAACCCATGTGATGGAGGGCTCAGGCAGGATGCTGGTGACCGCTGTGGGTATCAACTCTCAGACTGGCATCATCTTCACCCTCCTGGGAGCGGGGGAGGGGGAGGAGGAGGAGGAGAAGAAAGGTAGGAAGGTGGAAATGGGAGAGGGAGGAGAGGGAGGAGAGGGAGGAGAGGAGTGTGGTGTCCCTCTTCTAGGGAGTAGGCTACACACTCAGTCATTATGAGTACATAGAAAACGCACACGCACACACACACACACACACACACACAAACACAGAAAAACACACACATGCACACACACACACACAGAAAAACACGCACACACACACACACACACAAACACAGAAAAACACACACACACACACATACACACAGAAACACGCATGTACAAACACACAAACGTGCACGCACGCACGGACACACACGCACGCACGCACGGACACACACACATACATGCACACACACACACACACACACACACACACACACACACACACACACACACATGTTTGACAGTACAGTTTATTTGGACACAACACATTCTTAAATGTTAAAACACAAATACACTCTGCAGGCCTCAGGGTATTCCAGACCATGGGACATGTATTGTACTTGCACATCCACTACAAGTATCTTTGTATGACTGACACACAGTATGTGTGTGTCTGTGTGTGTGTGTGTGTGTGTGTGTGTGTGTGTGTGAGTGTGTGTCGAGCATGATACAGAGTTGTGTCACTATTATATACTGTATAAGATAAGAGCTTCAACAGGAAACACACCAGTTTAAACTCAACCCACATTAATAATAATTCAACCCACATTCTCTCTCTCTCTCTCTCTCTCTCTCTCTCTCTCTCTGTCAATCTCTGTCTCTCTCTCTTTCTCTCTCTGTCTCTTTCTCTCTCTCTCTCTTTCTGTCAATCTCTGTCTCTCTCTCTCTCTGTCAATCTCTGTCTCTCTCTCTCTCTTTCTGTCAATCTCTCTCTCTCTCTGTCTCTCTCTCTCTTTCTCTCTCTGTCTCTTTCTCTCTCTGTCTCTTTCTCTCACTCTCTCTTTCTGTCAATCTCTGTCTCTCTCTCTTTCTCTCTCTCTCTCTGTCAATCTCTGTCTCTCTCCCATTCTGTCAATCTCTCTCTCTCTCGCTCTCTCTCGCTCTCTCTCTCTCTCTCTCTCTCTCTCTCTCTCTCTCTCTCTCTCTCTCTCTCTCTCTCTCTCTATCTCATCCCTCTAACTTATTCTGAGAGTTGCTGCAGATATAATCAATTATTGAGAGAGGGAGAGTTACAGCAGAGAGAGAGAGAGAGAGAGAGAGAGAGAGAGAGAGAGGGAGGGAGGGAGGGAGGGAGGGAGGAAGAGAGTGTTTCAGGGAAGAAGGTGCATTAGTGAACGATAAATGCATTTTTAGAATGTCATCATGTTCTCTCAAGTAGAAACACACACAATGTATACAGCATAGGGTAAACCACACTTTACAATTCCTTAAGTAATATCATTATTGATGTATTTCAAGTAATATCATTACATACAACATTCCTACAGTACACACCTATAGTGTGCCTCATTCCTATAGGGGTGCTCACACACACACACACGCGCATGCACGCACGCACGCATGCACGCACGTACACACACACACACACACACACACATACACACACACACACACACACACACACACTCACACACACACACACACACACACACACACACACACACACACACATGCACATTTGGTGTCTGAGTGTTCACTCTTTCTTTCTGTTCTCTTTGTTTGACCCTTTTTTCCCAAACCTGATAAAAATTCCCTAAAAGACCCTTTGTCACACCCACCTCCCTCTCCCACTCCTGTCCAATCAGAGGACCATACTCACTCTCCCACAATGCACCCTGCTGCAGCAGACGCCATTCACAGCGCAGTCACCAATGGTATGTGAGAATAACCCTGTATGACCCGCCCCAGACCTCCACCTCAGCCAATGAATGAAGCCCAATGAAGCACGGGAATGCTCATGTTTTAGTGGTCATCAGATGTATCCACACTTGTGTATGTATGTATGTATGTATGTATGTATGTGTGTATGTATGTATGTATGTATGTATGTATGTATGTATGTATGTATGTATGTATGTGTGTGTATGTGTTCAGCTCTCCCTCTAGTTAGCTGAATGGTGAATTTTCTGCTTGCTCCGGCAGTACGGGTGAAATGATGAGATCTGACACAATTCGGTTTGATTTCCTTCTTCCTCTAATAAACAGATTGTAAAACTGAACACAATACATTGATATTAGTACATGTAAATAAACAACAGTGAACAAACTAACAGAAAAGATTTAACAAACTACACAATCATACAGAACTCAATTTACCAACTCCCATCTCTCTATACAACTGATCTCCCTTCTCCCCTGTCTCTCAGATCACACCCATCAAGCCCGCCCCCATCTCTATCCAACCAATCACTCCACTCATGCATACCTTCAACCAATCACAAACAACAAACAAAATAACCCCCAAATGAACCCTCCCATGGATTAGCCAAACACCTCCCACTTGGTCCATTGGTCCTTTATAACTAAATGGACCACAACTTTCCCTCTCTTCAATACAGTCATTTTTTACTGCTCCTCCACGGGAAGCAGCACGACCACCCGCCTGACGTCTTGGTCGAGCGTTGGGAAGAGATCGCGGCCTTCGCTCCTTCTTCGTCCTGAAGCCCCCACTCCTAGAGCAGGCTGGCTTAGGCAAACCCTCACTCTTACGTCCCGAACCAGCCCCTTTTCGTCTGGCCTCGCTTCCACAACCCGCCCCAGGCGGAATTGCCCCCTTAGGGCATTTTGGTCAGCCAACCAGACCACGTCTCCCACGGCCACATTTCGGGCTTCTCTGTGCCACTTGGTGCGGATGAAAAGCCCGGGCCCAGCCAGTTGACTCCACTGTCGCCAAAACCGTCCCACCTCTTCCTGGATGGCCCTCAGCTTCACAAACGGGTACTCATCCAGATCAAGAGTCCCCGGATCTCCAGCTCTACCTCGAAGCAGCGTGTTGGGCGTCACCACCTCGACCGCATCATCTCGCACTTGGAGCTTGGCGCCGATTGGCCTCTCGTTCACTAAATCGGCTGCCAGGAAGAGCGCCGTCTGGAACTCCAAGCAGGTGAGGTTTCCAAGCCTCCCGACATTTCTCAGCGCCCGCTTGAGCAGTCGAACTGACGCCTCCGCCGCTCCATTCCGATGGGGTGCGTCAGCAGGATGGAAAACCCACGCCCATTCCGTGCCGTGACGAGCGGTCCTGTCCTCCACAGTCTTCCTGTCCACCTTGCCGAGTTGGTCATACAGCGCTTTCAGAGCTGGTTGAGCACCGACAAAATTTGTCCCCTGATCTGACCACATCTTCCTCGGGTGACCCCTAACAGCTGTAAAACGGAAGTACGTTTTTAGGAAACACTCCGTTGACAGACTCTCCACCACGTCAGCGTGGACGGCTCTGGAGGCCATGCAGGAGAAGACGACTCCCCAGACCTTTAACTTTGTCCTTCTCTTGACGACGTCAATGACTTCGTAGGGGCCGAATAGGTCCACAGAGGTGTACTCGAATGGGGCAGCAGGTTCGGTGCGCTCCCGCGGAAGGTCGCTCATCATCTGCTGGCACCGCTTGGCCCTGTCTTTCCTGCAGGGGACGCACGCGTTGACTACCTTCCACGCAGCCCGCTGACCCTGAATCACCCACGCCTTCTTGCGCATCTTCAATAGGGTGCCAGCCAACCCCTCGTGGTTCGCCTTATGGGCCTCCCTTGCCAACAGAGTGCTGATCCACGCAGTGTAGGGGACAAGTGGGATTCCCACCTCCTTCGCCTCCTGGATTCTTCCGGAACACACCAGCAGCCCCGACCCTTCGACCTTCTTAACTACCAGTCTGTCCCAAGTCGTTTTCGGAAATTCTATTCCATCCTGTGCAGCCAGACACAGGTCGCGGAAAGCTGCGTTTAGCTCCTGGACGCCGAGGCTAACTCCGCTTCTTGTCTCCCTCTGGCGAGTAGCCTCCCACTTTGCGTCTTCTGGAGCCCTCCTGCAAACCAACCACTGCCTAACAGCTCGCCGGACCCACCCAACTACCCGAATGAGCCTGCCTATTTCGCTGAAGCGTTCTGGCTCAATCAGGTCCATGAGAGCAGCGCCCCAGAGCCTCTCCCTCTCATGCTCGGGGTCCCTGGAACTCCCAACCGGTGTGGATGTCCCCTTCGCATTTGCTTCCTCCTCAATGGTGCATTTCGGGTCCAGCCCCTTCCTCGCCTGAGCGCGTGTTACAGCTGCAGTGAACGCTTTCCGTTGCAGCTTGATCACGCTGTCTCGAGCACTTGCAGCCACGTCTGCCGCGGATTTCACGGGCCACTTCTCCACTGCCCACGCCAGGAACTCCGGACCGTTCTGCCAGGTCGAGCCTTCTCCCAAGCTTTCCGGCGGGCAGCCTCGTGTGACGAGATCCGCGACATTTAGGTCTCCGGGGATCCACCACCAGTCGTCAGTTGGTCCAGCCCTTTGGATCTCTCCGATCCTATTCGCGTAGAATGTTTGGTAGCCGTAGCTTTCCCTTTGAATGGCCCCCAGGACGGTCTGGCTGTCCACGAAATGAAACCATCTCTCCACGCCCAGTCGACCTTGCTTCTCCCAGAAGCCCTTAAGCCTGGATGCGATTACGGCCCCACACAGTTCGGATTTAACGACATCCCCTTTCTGAGTTATCGGCGTCAATTTGGCCTTTGACTCAACCAGCCTTACAGCCACTCCCCTGGATGTTTTCCACCTCAGGTAGAGGACGGCACCGAACGCATTATCACTCCCGTCCGAGAAGGTGATGCCCCATGGCCTTCCTTCCCATCCAGGCGGGGTTAGGCTCCTCTCGAATCTGACTTTTCCAAGTCTCGCATACTCTTTGAAGAGCCTGATTGCGTCGGCTCGGAGCTCAAGGGGGAGTGGGTTGTCCCATGTGTTCTGTCTGATGCCGGATTTTCCCATCTCCTGAAAGGCCCTTCTGACCAGGATGGCACCTTTTTCCTTCACTGGGGTGGCCAAACCCACGGGATCATACAGGCCCGCCACCTGGCTCAATAGCTCCCTTCTCGTTAGGGGGCTCGGCGTTCCTTCCTCAACTTCTTCCTCTGAGAGATTTGTTTCTGTCCTCACCTTCAGTTTCCTTTTGGAGAAGTTGATGGAAACCATAAGGAACAACTTATCCCCTTCTGCATGGTACCCGACTCCAAGCGCTTTGTTGTCTTCCTCGCTCAGCTGATTAGGCAGCACTAACACCTCTGATTCCGGCTCCATATTGGCCTTCGTTTCTTCAGGCTGGCTTTCTTTACTCCTCCCACTTTGACCCGACTGGGTCCATGGCTTTAGAGCGAAACCTCCAGCGTTGAGTATCCTCTCGATTCCCTCCGTGATGCTTTTCAGCTTTCTTCTGTCGTTATGAGACGTTAGGATGTCGTCTACATAGGTGTCCTCCTCAAGCGCTCTCCGCTCTTCCTTTAGGTGGGCGAACTCTGGCAGCCTTGCCGTCTCCCTCATGGCCAGCTGGGCGATGCATCCGGCTGGCTTGTCCCCGATGTTGACGCGGGTAATTGCGTAGGTTTTGATCTTTTCTTCCGCCGTGTCCCTCCATAGAAAGCGGTGGAGGTGGACTTCCCTTTCTCACAGCCAAACAGAGTTGTACATTTTCCTAATATCCCCGATGGCTGCATGCTCTCCGGTCCGGAATCTCAACAAAACCGCACGGATGGGGTTCAGAACGTCCGGGCCTTTCAGCAGAATGCTGTTTAAGCTGGTTCCCCGAAACTCCTGGCTGCTATTCCACACGAGCCGCACCGGTGTGGAGGCAGAGTGGGGTTTTGGAGCGATCTGATGGCTTACGTACCACACAGGTCCGTCCCACTTACTGATCGTTTCCTCGTTTAACTCGATCGCAGCCCCTCTCTGGATCATCTCATGCACCTGCGCCGCGTATGCCGCTTTCCATACTGGGTCCCTCTCCAATCGCTTCTCGGTCCTCCGGAATGTAGCCTCTACCGCTCCTCTGTTGTTCGGGAGCGAGCTGGGGTCCTCAGTCCACGGGTATTCTGTGTCCCAGTGCGGCAGGTTGCTGTGGTCATCAGACATTACGTAAGTCAAGCCCCTTTTGATGATTTCGACCTCCTTTTCCTCTGCGAGAGTCATCTCTTTCCCGCCTGGTTGACAATTTCCGCAACGACACCCTCCGCATTTTGGCTCGCACGCGGCGCCGATGCTATCCCAGCTCCACCACTTGAGGACCTCTTTGCTGCTTGCAGCTGTTCTCCCGGTCCTTTCATGACCTTGCGGCTTCTGGTCTCCATCCTCTTCTTTGGCGCTGAACGTCTTGCAGGGGATTTCCTCAAATCGTACTGCCTCCGTTCTCAGAGAACGCGCAAAGTGCGTCTGGGAGTCGTGTGCGGATTTTTCCCAACTTTCAAACAGGTCTGGGTGCGTTCCTCCCACGGTCTTCCCCAGAGGCCCGTCCCACAGCACTAAATTTCCCGTCCTTCTTATCCACTGCGGAGCAAGTCGTCCCTCTCGGTGGCTGATCAAGAGCTCGATTTCCTCAGGTCGGACCAGCTCTTTCTTCTCGACCCCAGGGAAAAACTTACAGAGTCGCTCTGGACTGATGACCTTGTCTGCACGAGCGATTGTGTCGAGCCCGTAACATACCATCTCGTGGGGACTCCATCTGTTGTTGCTCCACGCCCTGACCTTTAGCAGGTACTTATTAGTCTTGACCTTGACCTTCATTCCACCGACTCCATGCACAGTCAGTGTTACTTGCCTCCGCTCCAGTTGGAGCCGATCGGCGGCCCGGTTGGTGATATAATTTGTGTCGGAGGCGAGGTCTATGAGAGTTCCCAGGGCATATCCTGCTTCTGTTTTGACTGTCAATATCATCATTAGTACTGGATGTTCCTCTGGCCCATCCTCTGCGAAGAGACTTCCGCCTTCTGCGCCCGTGCTCAGCGTCATCGAAGCCTTACTGGTGAATGCCTTCGCCCTCCTCTCCTGTTCAGGGTTGAGTCCCAAAGAATCCAGGAATTCTCGTTGCTTGTCAGCGAACCCTGGCCCTGTCCTCTTCCCCTCACTCCATTTGGGGCACAGAAGGTAGTGATGACTCGCCCCTCCTTCATTCTGCTTGCACATTCTGCACAGGTACCGGTTACTACACTCTCCGTCGGCACCGTGCATGCCCAAACATTTCTGACAGGCTTTGCTTTGCTTTGCTATGGCTCGCTTCTCTGCCAGACTGAGACTCTTGAACTTACGGCAGAAGAATATTTTGCCACCGTGCTGATCGCTTCCACAGATGTCACACTCTTCTCTTCTTTCCGAGTTCCTGCCTGTGACTCTGGTTTCACCTCGATGTTCCTCCTCTTCTTCATCTACCGGTGAGTCTTTCTCCGTGGCCCTCGTGAATGCCCTCTTCTCCCATCTGACTGGCCTCTCCGGTGTTCCCCCAGAGGTCTCCGTGGAGCCTCGGATTCGAGCCATCCCCTCGAGGATTACTTCCTGCCTTTTCAGAAACAGAAGAAGAGCATCGAACCGCTTGTCTGGGGCGACTTGGTTTTTGGGTTTGGTTACAAAGGCAATCCAGCCTTCCTGCACACGATCTGGCAGTTTGCTCTCGATGGCCTTAAGTACAAGTGGGTTCTTCATAGCGCCCACTTCTCCTAAGTCTGTCAGGTCCATGAGGGCTCTTTCCACTGCCTGAATAAGGTTGATCGCTTTCCTCGGCTGGTTTCCTTTTACCGCTGGTATTCTTTCCAATTCCTCAATAATTTGCAGCGCGATGGTTGCCTTGTCTCCAAACCGATTCTCCAAAGCTGTGAATACGTCTTCCGCTGAGCGGTAGCTCGAGAGTTTGAGTTCCTCGAAAACCTTTCGGTCTATGCTCTCGAGGAGGTGGAGTTTCTTCACCTCTGGCGACCCCGATGGGTCTCCCTGCTGCTGCAGGCTCTCCCAATCTTTCCGCCAGCGATGAAAATCTCTCATACACCCGCTGAACACGGGCAGCCTTGTTGGAGGGAGTTTGATCTTGGAGATGGCTCCAGTGCGGTTGCCTTCCAGCCCTGCCTCCCGGGCTTGTTCCCATGCTTCCCGCTGAGCCTCCAGTAGTTTGGCGCGCTCTTGAGCGGCTATTTCTGCTGCCTTCAACTCAATCACGGCCGCCTTCTGCCTTGCCTCAGCGATCTCTTCTTCGGCCCCCAATTTCACCTTCGCTGTCTCCTTCTCAAACTCGGCCACGCTATCAGCTGACTTCAGTCTTGCCTCAGCGGCTTTCCTTTCCAGCTTGGCAATGGCTTCTTTATTTTCTCTATTTGTCGCTCGATCTTTGGCCTCTTCTTCGGCGAGAACGTCGGCCCTTTTCCTCTCATCTTCGGCGAGAGCGTCGGCCCTTTCTCTATTCGTCGCTCGATCTTTGGCCTCTTCTTCGGCGAGAACGTCGGCCCTTTTCCTCTCATCTTCGGCGAGAACGTCGGCCCTTTTCCTCTCATCTTCGGCGAGAGCGTCGGCCCTTTCTCTATTCGTCGCTCGATCTTTGGCCTCTTCTTTGGCGAGAACGTCGGCCCTTTTCCTCTCATCTTCGGCGAGAGCGTCGGCCCTTTTCCTCTCATCTTCGGCGAGAACGTCGGCCCTTTTCCTCTCATCTTCGGCGAGAGCGTCGGTGGCCATTTGCTTTGCTGCGGCGGCCTTGTCGGCCATTTTGTCAGTATTCTCCTTCTCAACTCTTCCAAATTCAGTCACAAACGTTTCCCAAAGTTCATCCCTTTTGTCCTCCAGCTCCTCTAGTGACTTTCTCGTGTTGTACGCCTCAACTACAGGGATCCACTCCCCCCAGCTTGATAGCAGACTTCGCGCTTTGATGATGAGGCTCTCTGTGAGTGTGCTTCGTTCTTTACAAACGTCGTGGGTTGCCTCTTCTAGACTGATCCTCTTCGCGCCTTCGTGACTCCTTTCTGCTCGTCTAATTGTGGATGAAAGTTCGACCCCCGCGAACCTTGTCCACATGTTGGCCTTTAAAACGTGACCGACCTGTTCAACCTTCTGAGCTCTCTCCTCAGCGGCCTTGGTGATGTCTTGAAGAAGCTGACTGTTACCTGTCTCAGGTTCCTGACTTGCTTTGGCCTGCAAACCTTCCTCATAATTGTCGTCTGCAGAGTTTAGGTCTTTCGCGTTTGATAGGAGCGCTATCCACTCGCGTTTCATGTCATCTTCGCCCATCAATGCCACTGACCTGATGATGTGGCGGTATCCTCTCTCAAAAGTGACTGCCAACTTTTCCCTTTCGGTCCTTAGTGCCTCCATTCTGCCTGTGACTCAGAAGTAACTTGTGTGTACCTGTTTCGTCTTTCTATCTTATATCTTCAGCCCTCTCTGACTCCCTGAGCTGATTTGCGCTGGTCCCTGCACTTCCT
>NC_137676.1:36010938-36013438 GCF_963989245.1 Nansenia antarctica
CTATAGTTGTGGACAGAAGAAGAGTTGGTTTCTTGACAAGAGGCTTGACTCCAGTGCAGTGGGTTTGGAAGGGGTGGTAGCAGTGTTGGCACAAGGTGTAAAGAAGGAACTGCTCATGTCATCAACCTTCTTTTTGAAGTAGGTGACAAAGTCATCCACAGACAGGGAGGAGGGAGGAGGGAGGAGGGAGGAGGGTTGAGGAGTGTGGAAAATGTGGAGAGGTTTCTTTATTCTTTATTGTCCCTTAGGGGAAATTAGTTTTGCTGCCAGGTTCGAAGACAGTTTGAAGACACAGACAGAATACAAAAAAGGTCAAGGACAACATCACATCAACCTCAACCCAATAATCAATACAATAAAATCGCAGAGCTAATACAGAGAAATGGAAATTCATACCAGTACAAAAAATCTACCTCAACACAATAATCAATACAATAAAATCACAGAGCTAATTTAGAGAAATGGAAATTCATACCAGTACAAAAAAGTGCCAGTGTGCAAAAAGTGTACGGGGAGTGCAAGAATGCAGCCAAAGTGCTATTTGCCAATTAGCATATTAATAGCACTAGGGATGAAGGAAGCATAACATCTTTTAGTCCTCCTAGCAGGAGCCCTGAAACGACGGCCAGAGGGTAAAAGCTCAAAGTCCCTCTGGAGTGGAGGGTCCTGGCAGACCCATACGGCTTCAACCCTCCTAAGGACCTGCCTGTTACAAATGTCCAGAAGCCTGACTACCACCAGAGATCCTACTGGCCACCTTAACAACACCTCCAAGTCTGTTCTTATTGGATAGATTTAGGTTACCAAACCATGCAGCAATACACAATTTTAGAATAGATTCAATGAAGCGTCTGTAAAAGAGAGTCATCATCTCAGTAGAAACGTTAAAAGAGTTAATATTTCTCAGGAAGAAAAGTCTTTGCTGGACGTTTTTTTGTCGTAGCGTCAACATGGGATTCAAAACCCAGTTTTGCGGTGGGCGGTGGGCTAGGTGGGTAGTGGGCTAGGTGGGCGACTTCCTGAAATCAATGTACATGTCTTTAGTTAAGACTCATCACACCAAGACACAAGGTCATCCACCACCGGCCCATGATCCTGTTTCTCCCCTTCAAGGAGGCTAACAATAATAATAATAATGAGTCATCAGCAAACTTTAAGATGTGTCTGTTCTCATAGTTGCTGTGACACTCATTAGCATACAAGATGTAAAGAAGGAGGGAGAGAGACAGCAACCAGTGGACGAGTAGAGCTGATTTGAGAGAGCACCTTTAACTCTCACACACTGTGACCTATCCGTTAAAAAGTCCATTATCCAACCAATCAGGTTAGGATCGATTGTAAAATGACAGAAGAGCCTCTCTGCAAGCAGGAAAGGCTGGATGGTATCGAATGCCGAAGAGAAATCAATATATAAGAGTCTAGCATGAGTCTTGGGGCCCTCCAAATGCTGGTGCAGAAAGTTTAATAGTGTAACAACAGTATCCTCCACACCTCTACCAGGCCTGTATGCAAACGGACCCAGACGTTCCTCTACCTGCATTAAAACCTCTTCCTTGATAAGTTTCTCAAATGACTTCATAAATAAAGAAGTTAGAGCTACTGGCCTAAAATCATTTAGCTCTTTCAGGTTTTTACATTGGCTGCTGATACGATAATAGAATGTTTCCAGAGCTGACCTTCTGCAGCATAAGAGATTGAGTGCTAATATACCGAAAGATGCTACAGAGCTGGAGTTTTCAGTACCTGGCCACAGATGTTGTCAGGTCCAGAGTTCTAGGTCTTAGGCCACATTTACACCGCAGGTCGAAGTGACATAATTATGATTTTTTTTGCTCACATGTGGCACAGTTCTGATATGTAACATATACGTGTGATATGTATGTGTAAGCAGTAAAAAAGCACATTGAATCTGATATTCTCAGATCCGATTCAGGCCTCATTCTCATGCCGGCCTCAATCAGATACAAATCGGATATGTGTAATTTCGACTGCGGTCTAAGCAGACAGGTCGCATATCGTTTGCAGGAAAAGTGCTAAACAAATAAAAGTTATTGTTATTATTATTATTATTATTATTAGTAGTAGTATTATTATTATGATTATGATTATTATTGTTATACAAAGCTCAATTCCGATTTGCACGTCATTGAAAATACAACGGTCTTCCGCATTTTGATGACGTTTGACGTGAGTTTCACTCACTTCAACAGTGAAGTGCTCTTTCTTCTCCGCCTTAAAATGTGCGCAATATTTTGCAGACCTCTAAACATACACTACCGTTCAAAGGTTTGGGGTCACCCAGACAATTTCATGTTTTCCATGAAAACTCACACTTTTATTAATCAAATGAGTTGCAAAATGAATAGAAAATATAGTCAAGACATTGACAAGGTTAGAAATAATGATTTTTATTTGAAATAATAATTTTGTCCTTCAAACTTTGATTTCGTCAAAGAATGCTCCCTTTGCAGCAATTACAGCATTGCAGACCTTTGGCATT
>NC_137676.1:36020938-36028438 GCF_963989245.1 Nansenia antarctica
TGCTCTAGGTGCTATTTGGAGCTGACAGTGCCTCATCAGCACCCGGGTCCATTTTCCTGTCAACACAAATCTCAAAACACGAGTATGGTGTAATGGCCTAGTGATCCTAGTTCTATAATGTCCAATGTCTCCCTTAGTATCAAAAGGCGACATTGAATAAGTAGGTTTTGAGGTCACGCTTAAAAATGTCCTGAGTTTTAGACAACCTCAGGCCCTCAGGTAGGGTGTTCCACAATCTAGGAGCATATATGCTAAAAGCTGATCCTCCAAATCTCTTTGTCCTAGCCTCTGGCACTATTAAAAGTTCCGTGCCACTAGACCGTAGGGGTCTAGCTGGTGTGTATCTTATGAGCATGTCCACCATGTAATTGGGTGCATCACAGTGAAGTGATTTATAAACTAGTAAAAGTCTATTCTATGACTGACAGGGAGCCAGTGTAGTGATCTCAAGACAGGTGTGATGTGCGCTCTTCGTTTGGTCCTAGTAAGGACACGAGCAGCAGCATTTTGAACCAAATATCAGACAGTCATGTTATTGTTATTAATATCTATACTATCCCTGCTCAGCTAACTATTACATTTGTTACACCTCTATTCTCTCCCTCTTTCCCCGTCGCTCTCTATCAACCTCTTTCTCTCCCTCTCTCTTGTTATGTGTGTGTGTGTGTGTGTGTCTGTCTGTGTGTGTGCACATGCGTGTGTGTCCGTCCATTTGCGTGTCCACGTGCGTGCGCGTGTGTGTATGTGTGTGTGCACGTGTGTGTGTCTCTCAGGGCATCGCGGGCACGGACGTGGCGAAGGAGGCGTCTGACATCATCCTGACTGACGACAACTTCAGCAGCATCGTCAAGGCGGTGATGTGGGGCCGTAACGTCTATGACAGCATCTCCAAGTTCCTGCAGTTCCAGCTGACTGTCAATGTGGTGGCAGTCATAGTGGCCTTCACCGGGGCCTGTATCACCCAGGTACACACACACACACACACACACACACACACTGTGTAGAAACAGTGCCGTCTTGTGGCTGCATATAGAAATCTCTCCATCTCTTTCTCTCTCTCCCCCCCCTCTCTCTCTCTGTCTCTCTCCCTCTCGCTCTCTCTCTCTCTCCCCCACCCCTCCCTCCTCCCCTCCAGGACTCTCCCCTGAAGGCGGTTCAGATGTTGTGGGTGAATCTGATCATGGACACGTTCGCCTCTCTCGCCCTCGCCACTGAGCCCCCCACCGAGTCCCTGTTACTACGGAAACCCTACGGCCGCAACAACCCCCTCATCTCCCTGACGATGATGAAGAACATCCTGGGGCACGGAGTCTACCAACTCGTCATCATCTTCACCATGTTGTTTATAGGTACACACACACATACACACACACACACACACACACACACACACACAGACACACTCAGATGTGCACACACACACATAGACACACACACACACACACACACACACACACACACACACCAAGGAGTGAGGCAGGATGTCAGTGGATTTTCTCATCATTGGTACTAAAACTCCTCCTCTCCTCTCCTCTCCTCTCCTCTCCTCTCCTCTCCTCTTCTCTCCTCTCCCCACTTCCCTCCCTCAGGAGAGCACATCTTCAACATCGACTGCGGCCGCAACGCGCCCCTCCACTCCCCCCCCTCCGAGCACTACACCATCATCTTCAACACGTTCGTCCTGATGCAGCTGTTCAACGAGATCAACGCCCGCAAGATCCACGGCGAGAGGAACGTGTTCGACGGGATGTTCCGCAACCCCATCTTCTGTTCCATCGTGTTGGGAACCTTCTTAATACAGGTGAGGGGGACGGAGGGGACGGCGGGGGTGGTGGTCGTCTGTGGCTCAGCCAGTAGAGCACGGCGCTAACAACACTTAGGTTGTGGGTTCGATTCCCGACGGGAGCGTATATACACTGACAAATGTACGCGCTCACTGCAATGTAAGTCGCTTGGGATAAAAGCGTCTGCTAAATGCCGTATATATACAGTATATGGTGGTGGTAGTGGCGGTGGGGGTCGTCATAGAGACATACAGTGTTGTTCCGACAGAGGGGTGTTACGCTGCGTTATTGCGACGGTGTGATGATGTGCTGTTGTCTTCTCCCTCCCCGGCGGTGCAGATCGTGATCGTGCAGTGGGGAGGAAAGCCGTTCAGCTGCGCCCCTCTGAACGTGGAGCAGTGGCTGTGGTGTCTGTTCATCGGAGTGGGAGAGCTGCTCTGGGGACAGGTGAGGCACACACTGCACCCCCCCCGCCCCCCCCCTGCCCCCCCCTTCTCCAGGGGAGGCTGGCGGAGGTAGACGTCGGAGGACGGCGCTGGTTGTCATGCACGGTACGACATCAGACACTCCCAGTCACACATGGCGTCAAGGGATTCAGCTTTTAAACTGACATCGGTCCAATGTAATGCTAATGTCTGAGAGAGAAGAATTCATTATTTAAACCACACTGTGTCTCTAACGTTCACATTCATAAATGCATAGGACAATATGATGGAAATAGATACGCCTGACAGATCAGCTTGTTTGAATGAATGAATGGTCTTTATTGTCATTAATATAGTACAGGTACCATACAACGAAATTTGGGATGGGGGGCTCCCCTGGTGCTAGGAAAAAAATACTAAAAACAAGAAGGGAAAAGAGCTGGTTTACATAAATAAAGGCTATATCCACTATCCACTATACAAATAAAACACTGTGCTGTACTCTATGCTATGCTATAAATATCCTAACATTTCCTATCTCTGAACCTTATGTACACGAGGGTTGTCATATTGCACATAGTATTATTGCACATTCATTTAAAGTGTCGCAGTTTGCAGGTTTGAAATGTTCACAGTTGTGTTTCAGTATTGCACTTGATTACAATCTAGTAGCTGCCATCAAAATGTCTAGATTGTCCAGGGCCTAGAACCTAGGTCTCTGCTGTGTTCAGGGCCTGAATGGCCCTAGGGTAGAAGCTGAGCTTCAGTCTATTTGTCCTTGCGGACATGGTCCTGAACCGCCTGCCCGAGGGCAGCCGAACAAAGTGTTTGTTCCCAGGGTGGGATGGGTCTCTGGAGATCTTGGAGGCCTTCCTGAGGCAGCGTGTGTTGTACAGCTCTTCCAGAGAGGGGAGGGGGGCGCCGATGATCTTCTGGGCCGATCTCACGACTCTCTGTAGCGCTTTCCTCTCTGCGGCTGTGCAGCTGGAGAACCACACGCAGATGCAGTAGGTGAGGATGCTCTCCACTGTGCAGCGGTAGAAGGTCACAAGCAGCTCCTGTCTGAGGTGGTATTTCCTGAGGACTCTCAGGAAGTAGAGCCGCTGTTGTGCCTTCTTGATGATGGCTGCTGTGTTGGTCTTCCAGGACAGGTCATCCTGTATGTGCACCCCCAGGAATCGGAGGGTTGAGACTCTCTCCACGCTCCCTCCATCGACGAGCAGGGGCTGGACCTCAGATTTTTTCCTCCTGAAGTCCACGATGATTTCCTGGGTCTTTGACTGGTTCAGCAGCAGGTTGTTAACCTTGCACAGCTTGCCCAGCTGCTCCACCTCATCCCTGTACGCCGCCTCATCCCTGTACGCCCCCCCCCCCGAGATGCAGCCCACCACGGTGGTGTCGTCTGCAAACTTTATGATGGAGTTGCTGGGGTGGACGGGGGTGAAGTCGTAGGTGTAGAGGTTGTAGAGGATGGGGCTTAGCACGCAGCCCTGGGGGGACCCAGTGCTGAGTCTGAGGGCTGTGGAGGTGTGGGAGCCCACCCGCACCCTCTGGGGGCGGTCAGACAGGAAGTCCTTGATCCATGCACAGATGGAGTGTGATAGTCCCAGGTCTAGTAGTTTGGTCACTAGCCTGTCTGGAAGGATGGTGTTGAAGGCAGAGCTGAAGTCCACAAAGAGCAGTCTCGCGTAGCTGTTCCCCCTCTCCAGGTGGGATAGAGTGGAGTGGAGAGTCGTCGCGATGGCGTCCTCTGTGGACCTGTGGGCTCTGTCGGCGAACTGGTATGGATCCAGGTTGGGCGGGAGGCGTGTGACTATGTGGGCCCGGACCAGTTTCTCGAAGCACTTCATGATGATTGGTGTGAGTGCCACCGGGCGGTAGTCGTTTAGGCAGCTCACCGTGCTTTTCTTCGGGACTGGGATGATTGTTGTGGATTGTTGTGGGATGGTGGCCTGGGACAGGGACTGGTTGAAGATGTTGGTGAAAACCCCGGCCAGCTGGTCGGCGCAGTCCCTCAGCACCCGTCCCAGGACGCCATCCGGCCCTGAGGCTTTTCTGGGGTCCACCGCCTTCAGCACGCGTCTCACTTCATGCTCTGTGAGGGTGAGGCTGCTGAGAGCTGGAGAGAGTGGTGTTTGTGTTGTGGTTACCTCCGTTCGCCCTTCGTCGAACCGGGCGTAGAAGGAGTTCAGCTCTTCCGCCAGCAGGGGGTCGTCCTCCGCGGCTGTGAGCCTGTTGGCTCTGAAGTTTGTCATGTGCCACACCCGCCTG
The DNA here is from genome assembly GCF_963989245.1 of Nansenia antarctica. Taxonomy (NCBI): domain Eukaryota; kingdom Metazoa; phylum Chordata; class Actinopteri; order Argentiniformes; family Microstomatidae; genus Nansenia; species Nansenia antarctica. Next base: position 36,025,419 of record NC_137676.1, read on the forward strand.
GAGTCGTTGCTCAGGAAGCATTCCTCAATCTTCTCTCTGTGGTCTGCCTTGGCCTCCCGGATGCCACGGTTTAGGTTAGCCCTGGTGGTGCTGTACAGCAGTGTGTCCTTCGCTGAGAAGGCGTTGTCCCTCTCCTTGAGCAGTTGTCGGACCTTCTCAGTCATCCATGGCTTCGTGTTGGGGGCACGGACACGTTTGTCCACGGTGGCTGAGTTGGTGCAGTTTACTATGTGGTTCAGAACCGACGACGTGAACTGTTCCAGGTCCTCATGCTCATATTCCTGCCATGAGGTGTCATTCAGGCAGATCTGCAGTGGAGCGGACCCTGCTGGCCAGGTTCTGACAGTCTTAGTGGTGATGGGGGCACTTTTCCTCATGGGAGTGTAGGCTGGGATCAGGAGGATGGACACGTGGTCAGACATGCCTAGATGAGCTAGCGGTCTAGCCTTGTAGGCAAGCTTGATGTTGGTGTATACCTTGTCCAGTGTGTAATCTCCTCTTGTTGCACATTTTAGGTTTAGGTTATGTTGAAACAAAAAACAAGGAAAACGTCTGACAAAGTGTGAATGTGGCGAAATGGGATTAAGTTGGCCAGCCCTTAGAAACATAGAGCAGCGGACCAGCCCTTAGAAACATAGAGCATCGGACCAGCCCTTAGCAACATAGAGCATCGGACCAGCCCTTAGCAACATAGAGCATCGGACCAGCCCTTATGTAACCCCTGCCATATGGGCGGGCCTGAATTCTATTTTAAATAAGTGGCGGTATTACCTGTAATAATAAACTATTCAAATGATGACGATCTATGCCTCCATTAACTATGTGGAAGTATTTTAAATAGGACTTCCTTTTTAACCCTTTTAATGTATTTATGTTTTAATATATCATATGAATTGCCTATTACCTGTTTATGACACAACACAGTGGCTTTAAATGCAAATACCAAAGGGTATATATTTATTTACTAGATGCTAAATTTAAAGTGTTGGTAGTCAATTATAATGTTATACATTAGTAGGATAAACAATATTCAAACAATACAGTCAATAGACAATATTCACAATACAATGTCAACAGACAATATCACAATATCACATACACAAAATATAGGCTCAAAGCCTATTCCAATTCCTTTCAAGGAAATAAATGTAAATGTTTCCAATAAACTCAGTTGTCAACTCAAAGGATTCACAATTGTACAATGTAATGTTCAGTCAAATGAAAAGGTGGGCCCACACTCACACACACACACGCACTCTGTAACTCAGTCCATTAACCAGTGTTACCGTTGCAGCTGACGTTGCTTGTGAGCGGGGGGGCCTTGAAACAGATATGGCCACTTCACTCGTTTACACGAGCCTCAAATAAAAGCATGTGCGTGGTTCAGTACTCACGAAACCTCGTGGGGGACTCGTAGGTAAACGAATGGGTTGAAAGATCCGAAAAAAGAGGCAGAGATGAGGGGGGATGGGGTCCAGCGCTCTCCCACGAGCGCAGGAGAATGATTGAAGTACACTGGCGCGAAGATTCACTGGACGGTCTCAAGTTACACCAGGCGAATGGAAACGGTCTCTGTGTTAGTCCACCGGAGAGCTTTCCTGTTCCTTGGTCTCTCGACTTCCAATTCTGAATTAACAGAATACACTGAGCTACAAAATCCAATAGCTATTTCGCTTTGATATAGCTAGAAACAATTTATCACTCAAGTGCTAGCAACATGCTAACGTAATTATGCTTGCCGCGATTAGCTCTACAGTCAAATATAATATACTACAACGAGTAGATGTAGCTTATAAACAAACACCAGACATATGCATTTACCTCTGGTAGCTTCAATGTGCACCAACATCCAAAGGAATAACTCTTCGTTGATCCCGAATTGTTTACACACAGCCTATACAAATTATACTACTTCACTCTGAGATGTCATCAATCATTCTCACACGCTACGTAGTGCAACCTAATGTTATTATTACAAAATCCCGCCCCGCTATCTCTACATTACAGTTGGCTAGCTCTTCCCGATGGACCGATGAAATAAAGAAAAGAATGAATGACATATCCATATCACGCAGCAACACATAACCAATGAGCGAACTCACATCAGAGCCCGTAACAAGTACACACTATAAACCTATAACCATGTTAATAACCGTGTACATAACCATGAAATTATGCTTATTTATTGAATGGACTTATTTATTTAACTTGTTAAATGGACTTATTTATTTAACTTATTAAATGGACTTATGTTATGAAATGCTCATAGCACACTTTAGTAGCTGGGCTACACTTAGAAACATAGAGCAGAGGAACAGCCCTTAGAAACATAGAGCATCGGACCAGCCCTTAGCAACATAGAGCAGAGGACCAGCCCTTAGAAACATAGAGCAGAGGACCAGCCCTTAGCAACATAGAGCATCGGAACAGCCCTTAGAAACACAGAGCAGCGGACCAGCCCTTAGAAACATAGAGCATCGGACCAGCCCTTAGCAACATAGAGCAGCGGACCAGCCCTTAGAAACATAGAGCATCGGAACAGCCCTTAGAAACATAGAGCATCGGACCAGCCCTTAGCAACATAGAGCATCGGACCAGCCCTTAGAAACATAGAGCATCGGAACAGCCCTTAGAAACACAGAGCAGAGGAACAGCCCTTAGAAACATAGAGCATCGGACCAGCCCTTAGCAACATAGAGCATCGGACCAGCCCTTAGAAACATAGAGCATCGGAACAGCCCTTAGAAACACAGAGCAGAAGAACAGCCCTTAGAAACACAGAGCAGCGGACCAGCCCTTAGAAACATAGAGCATCGGACCAGCCCTTAGCAACATAGAGCAGCGGACCAGCCCTTAGAAACATAGAGCATCGGAACAGCCCTTAGAAACATAGAGCATCGGACCAGCCCTTAGCAACATAGAGCATCGGACCAGCCCTTAGAAACATAGAGCATCGGAACAGCCCTTAGAAACATAGAGCATCGGACCAGCCCTTAGCAACATAGAGCAGAGGACCAGCC
>NC_137676.1:36033438-36048438 GCF_963989245.1 Nansenia antarctica
TCAGCATGTTTGTGTGTGTGTGTGTGTGTGTGTGTTATCTCTCCATCTGTCTGTCTCAATCTGTCTGCTCACTGCTCCTCCTCAGTTGACTCTCCCTCCCTCCATCGCTAGGCGTAGATCCTGTATTGAGTGTTGCTGACACCAGCCTTTAGTGTGTATATTTAGCCATCTGCTAAAGACTACCTGGGCCTTGTTCCAATACATTTCAAGTGCATCCTTCCCTCCTTGGAACTGATCTGGGGTCAGTTACCTGAAAGCTTTGTCGTCTCATATCTCAGTCACAACAAAGCAGTGAAATAGTAACAAATGTAAAAAAAATATAAAAAAATATACATGTTTCTTGGTCAATCTTCTGAGCATAAAAGAACAAAGTGTCTTAAATGAAGAACTCTGCCGTCATGGAGAGGAGCGGGTGTTCTATAGAGATTAAGTTCTACACTGCACAAAGTCAGCTCTCAAGAACAAGAAAAATAAAGCAATACAATGCGGGGTAATATTACTTAAAATAAGCAAAATTAGCTGCCAACAGAATAGGATAAGTAAAAGATATCTTAAGACTAGTGCAGTCAGACAAAAAATAAATATATTGAATCAAAGCATATATTGCCTTGATTTAAGATATTTCATCATACTTAGATGTAGTTTGTGCAGTGTACTTTATCTACAAAGCTTTGGGGAAACTCACTGCTGAACATGACTAGGTCTTAACTATGTCATAAAACCCACCCATCAAGGTCATGGTTGGGTCATGGTTGACCATCAAGGTCATGGTTGGGTCATGGTTGACCATCAAGGTCATGGTTGGGTCATGGTTGACCATCAAGGTCATGGTTGGGTCATGGTTGACCATCAAGGTCATGGTTGGGTCATGGTTGACCATCAAGGTCATGGTTGGGTCATGGTTGACCATCAAGGTCATGGTTGGGTCATGGTTGACCATCAAGGTCATGGTTGGGTCATGGTTGACCATTCAAAACCTTCTGTGGAAAGAACCCAAACAGGGTTCTACATGGAACCCTACTAGGTTATCAAAGGGTTCCCCTACAGGGACAAATGAAGAAAATGTTTGTGCCACTAACTAGAACCTTTTTTTCGATGAGTGTAGAGAGAGTGGAGGAGGGAGGAGGGAGGAGGGAGGAGGGAGGAGGGAGGGAAGGATGTATTTTCACACTCCGCAGTAGGACCACTGGGGTCAGCAAGTTTGCTTTCTGAATCACTCCCTGTTGATTGGACGAAGTGATCAGGTGCGTCATCACTCACGGCGAACCGACACCTCCCATCTGCTCAAGATCTGAGAGGCGGGCGGGTCGGGTCGTCACCGCACTACCCAGTGAGCTTTGCAAACCGATTGCAGCCCACAGTTTTGACACTGTGCCCAAGTGCAGCGTGGGTCATGTAGTCTTTACCGATGTGGACACGTCCCCCCTGACTCTCAGCCCACACACACCTTGTCTGTCTGTCATCGCTGGGGTAAGGAGAGAGCTGCAGTGATGCTTATATATTATAATACAATATATAAGCAGAAACTTCCCTTTAATATGAGGAGGCTGTAAGTGTGTTTAGTGTAACGGTTGCATGGCAGGCTATTTTACATGTAGTCTTAGTCTTTAGACAATAAAAAAATAATTTAAAAAAAGAAGTAAGTGGCCTTGAGTACCACTGGTTCGAGCCTAACGGCAGGAGCCTATCTCCTGTTTCCATAGCGTGAGGCAGCTTGATGTCCATGTACAACCCCCTGGACATGACGCTGGGTCTTACCCCCAATCCAACCCTTAATGCTGAGTGCCATCGTCATCGTCAACTCATAGTCGTCAACTCATAGTCTTTGGTATGACTCGGCCGGGAATCGAACCCCCAACCTCCCAGTCTCAGGGCGTACACTCTAACCGCAACCACTGAGCTGTTTAAACGATGACTAAAACTAGACTAAAACTAAGAAGGATAGAAATTTGAAATTACTGAATGTGACTAAAACTAATGTGCATCTTCGTCTAAAGACTAAGACTAAATGTCAAATAGCCTGCCAAAATGAACACTATTACCAAGTTTATCAACTCGGGTTAGGGTTGGGTTGAGGTTTGAGTCAGTGATGCTGTGGCCCTCTTGTTGTTCAAAAGAGTCAAAAGAGATTGGTCTAGGGTGCGGGGTTAGGGGTTGGATATTTGGTCATTAACCAATCGTCTTCAACATAGCTTCCCTCCCTGCGTGTGTGTGTGTGTGTGTGTGTGTGTGTGTGTGTGTGTATTTGTGTCAATGTTTCTCTCCATCAGCTTTTATTTTGCACAGAATAGCCCTTTACTTGTCTGTTCCGTTCCTGTCGTTTTTTAACCCTCACTCTTTTCGATTCAGTGCTGCTGTACAGGGAGAGATAGAGAGAGAGAGAGAGAGAGAGAGAGAGAGAGAGAGAGAGAGAGAGAGAGAGAGAGAGAGAGAGAGAGAGAGAGAGAGAGAGAGAGAGAGGGAGAGAGAGAGAGAGAGTGCCCCCCTAGTCCTCTCTTCTGGTCAAACTGCAGGGTCACATTATACTCGAAAGTTTACAGTTTCCATGGAGATGAACGAAAACAAATGGCTAAAAGAGAGAGAAAGAGAAAGAGAGAGCGGAACAACATAAACATCCTAAAACGTCTCAGTCTGCATGAAGTGTTTTTCTGCTGTCAAACAGACTCTTTGGAAAAACAGATGAGCACTGAAACCTAACGCTTGACCGTCTGTCTGTCTGTCTGTTTGTCTGTCTGTCTGTCTGTCTGTCTGTCATATGTGTCAGAGTCACGTATAGAGTTTTCTATCCATCGTTTTGGCCGACATATATAAAATGGTAGTTTGGCTGGACACCATTTTTGTAGCTGGCCCATCATGGCCATCATCATGGGCATCGTCATGGGCGTCGTCATGGCCCACCGTTCATCCATTCATGATGAGTATTTGGCGTATTGGAGTATTTGGGTTGAGCTGGCTAATGATGTCATATTGCTTTTCCTGTTGAAATGGCAACGGTCAAACTCTCTCTATACATTGGCTCTGTCTGTCTGTCCGTACGTCTGTCTGTCTGTCTGTCTGTCTGTCAGTTCGTCAGTCTGTCTGTCTGTCCGTCCGTCTGTCTGCCGGTTTGTGGTTTGTGTTGAACTCTTTCTATTTATTTAGTTCATTCTGCAGCTGTTCCTTTGCTGTGGCGGGTGCATGAACAGGGGCAGGCTGCCATGGCAAAGGAACGCGTACACACACACTCAAATTCCTATACCCATCAGTATATCCACTCTGCTGTGTGTGTGTGTGTGTGAGTGTGTGAGTGTGTGTGTGCGCGTACGTACGTGCGTGCGTGTGTGCGTGTGTGCGTGAGTGTGTGATCTGTTACAGCATGACCTGGCTGCCTCTCTGTGTGTGACAAAGTGAAATCACCACTGCACTCTAACCATTTTCAACCAATCACCTTCTGTTTGTCACCTTTCAACCAATCACAATGCTGTTTCTACCTCACTGTGATGCAGGATCACTCTTCTGTTTGGCAGACATTTTGTTTTCTCTCCTGAAGCAGCTGCATCATCCTCCTCATCCCTGTCATCATCATCATCATCCTCATCATCCTCATCATCCTCATCATCAGCTCACTACTCTCTTTCTTATTTGGTCTTTCTCCACCTGTGCCCTGCCTGGCAGCATGTCCACTGTATGCATGTATGTATGTATGTGTGTGTGTGTGTGTGTGTGTCTGTGGTTGGCATTCTATGTTGTCGTTGTTGACTAACACACTCACTCACCTACTGCTTCTACTGCATCAGTGTATCACATCATCTTCATCTGTGTGTGTGTGTCCGTCCCATTGTTTCATCCCTCTCTCTCTCTCTCTCTCTCTCTCTCTCTCTCTCTCTCTCTCTCTCTCTCTCTCTCTCTCTCTCTCTCTCTCTCTCTCTCTCTCTCTCTCTCTCTCTCTCTCTCTCTCTCTCTCTCTCTCTCTCTCTCTCTCTCTCTCTCTCTCTCTCTCTCTCCAGCACACACACACATGCGGTGGGGTGTATGGTCTGGTCTGCTGGCTTCTGTGGTGTGTTCTGTGATGGTGGCTCCTGAATGCTCTGGTCTTGGTTGTTCAAGGTTGATGATGATGCGTGGGAACTGACCGTCATTTTTTGTACTCATCTTTTATTTGTCCACCTCTGTCTTTGTGAAACACTCAGGATCCGGTCGCTATGGTACCGAGCGTATTTAGTCATAGATGTCTTGTCTTATACAAAGACAGCAACAGACATGAAATCACTTTGTACTTTGATAGTGTAAAGGAGATCCAATCCAATTAAAGTGGCAATGCATAAATCATTGATATGGTGATCCTAATAAGCCCTGACTAAAGCTATGTGACATCTTATTGGACGAAGAACAGATCTAGAACCGTTAGAACGGGGACGACCGGTCCTACTTGTTCTATTTCTATGGGTACAAACAAAACATGTTGATGTTTTTCACTCCTTTTTGTTTTTTAGAAATATACAGTGGGGAAAATAAGTATTTCACCCCTTGCTGATTTTGTGAGTTTACCCCCTTACAAAGAAATTAACAGTCTATAATTGTAATGGTAGTTTCATTTGAACAGTGAGGGAAATTCACATTATATGAATTTTGGAAAAATATTTGTGTTTTATTGAGTAAAATAAGTAGTTCAGCCCCTAGCAAAACATGACTCAGTACTTGGTAGAGAATCCCCTCATCAAAATTCATATAATGTGATTTTCTGGGATTTTTAAAAAATATTCTGTCTCTCACTGTTAAAATGAACCTACCATTGAAATGATAGACTGTTCATTTCTTTGTAAGGGGGTAAACTCACAAAATCAGCAGGGGGTGAAATACTTATTTTCCCCACTATCGCATAAAGTGCTTCAGACCCCCCAAGAGCAAGTCTACAGGCACAGTGGAAAGGAAAGCTACCTGGGGTGGAAGAAACCTTGATAGGAACCAGGACTAAGCCTGGGCCCAGTGCATTGGGGTGGGGGGGTGGGGGGTAGGATAGGGTTTCTGACTGCAGCCACCTGGTCCTGAGTGTCCGTCTGTCCGTGGAAGGACCAGGTCCGTCTGTCCGTCTCTCTCTGGATTCCCTGCTCTCGTCCACCTCCTCTCCTCCTCCTCACTCTCTCTCTTCCTCCCCCTCCCCCGTTGCTTCCCCCCACACCCCCCTCTCTCTCTCTCTCTCTCTCTCTCTGCCTCTCAGATGCGAGTGGTGAAAGCGTTCCGTAGCTCGGCGCACGAGGGCCGGGAGAAGAAGCCGGAATCCCGGAACTCCATCCACAACTTCATGGCTCACCCCGAGTTCCTCATCAACGACCTCATACACAACATCCCGCTGATCGATGACACGGACGTGGACGACGAATCGGAGCTCAGCAGATACCAGCACCACCTGCACCCGGCCCTCCGCAAGCCCCCGCCCCCGCCCGCCCAGCAGGCTCCGCCCACCCGTTCCCGCCCCACGCGCCCCTACCGCCAGTACAGCCTGCCGGTAACCCCCAGCAACACGAACATCAACAACAACAACAACGACGACCCTGTCGCCGCCATAAGCCCTCCTAGCAGCAGAAACAACTACCACGTCGCTGTAACTCCTAGCAACCGAAACCACGCGAACAACGGCGGCAGGGGCAGGCTGGCGGCGTACCCCTCCCCGACACGCCCCCACCTGGCCGCCCCCCCTCTCTACTGCGTCGCCGTGGAGACCTCATTATAACTGACCGGGAAAGGGTGGGAGAGAGGGGGGAGTCTGGGGATGAGGAGGGGGGGGGACTTTTAAGAAGACAGGAAATAAGTTTTCAACCATCAGAGACTGTCCTCTTAGGATTGGAGGGTGTAAAGGAGGGAGGGAGGAGGGAAGGAGGGAGGAATCAGACATTGAAGACTTCAGAACTCCCAGAGAGAAAAAAAGAGATTGTAATTTCCCCTCCCTTCGCCCTGCTACAGCCGTCTCAGCGCCCCCCCCCCCCGCTCCCCCCATCTCCAACACAACCCCCACCCCGATCCCCACAACCCCCCCCCCACGTACACACACACGCAGGCCCACTCTGTCTGTCTGTCTGTGTGTGAGCCAGAGTGGAGGGGGAGGTAGACACTGATGGGTTACAACTACACATCCCACAATGCAGCAGCAGCAGCGGAACTACAGGGCCGTGTGGCTACGGGGTTTGACTCAGTCTGTTTCTATTGATGTTGATCGTTCGTGTTATCATCATTACTGCTACGTTACTATGACTACCACCGCCGCCATTGCTCTAATTTTCATCACGCATACTACTTTGAAATCACTACTTTGATCGCTAATACCGATGCTTTTTTGGATATGTTTTAACTCCCATTTGATCTGTTTGTGAATTCTATCAATTGATTACTGTATTTCTATGTGCTCTCTTATGGGACTTTTACGTTGAGCTTTTTTTTATTTTTATTTGATTTTCCATTATTTTCTCTCTCTCTCTTTATATGTGTGTATGTGTTCAGTCTTGTGCGTTCTGGAAGAAAAAAATACTGAGAAAAAGTAATCACAAAAAATCAAGGATACAGTTAATTTAAACCTAATAGTCATTAAGTAATAGAATGTCTGCTAAAAACAAAATGACCAAAAAAAACTATCCAAAAAACAATGTATTAATATTGCAGCAGCACACCCCTTTCATCCGCTCCGTACGGACCCCTCTCCCACCGACTGTGGACTAAACACAAGGAGGAAGTGATGTAGGGGATCTGTCTTTCTCTCTCCCTCCTTTTCTCTATCCCCCCCGTTTCTCTCTCTCTCTCTCTCTAGTAGTTGCTGTACCAGAGTCTTTGTGTTGGTATTACATACAGTTGATTGCATGTGGAGCGAAAACCCTTTAATGAAAATCAGACAGTCAACAACACACACTCACACACACACACACACACACACACAGACGCCGGCCCTTTAAATCCAACATTCACTGACCCATCAATTCCTGCTCCCATGGATCACTGAGGAGGTCGATCTCAATAGTCTAGAGAGGCTTCCTCTTGCTCCCCTTCTCTGCTGTCGTCTGCTCCCATCTGGAATGTTCTCCAGCCTGTCCTGGACAGGTTCCAATGTAGGAAAGGAGAGAGATAGGACAAGGAGAGGAAGGAAGGAAGAAAGGAAGGAAGCCACTGTAGCCTATTGGGACGGAGAGGCATGCAACCCCATGCATGTTAGTGGTTATGGTTATGACGTGGTCGACGGCAACAGGTCAGTAGCCCAGCCAATGAGAAACTCCCGCTGTTGTCCCGCCTCATGCCTTTTCCTTGGATACGTATATACAGCCATATCACTTCCTTGGATACGTACATACAGCCATATCACTTCCAATACAATCACATACCATGATCAACATCACTTAGAACACACCATCATACCGACAATGGCATCACATATCATAGAACACACACACAAACACTCACAAACACACACACACACACACACACACACACACGTGACATTCCATTCCGCCTTCATATTCCGTACCATTCAACATTCCATCCTATTCTGCATAACATTCCATTCTAATGACACAGAACATTCCAAAAATGTCCATGAACATTCCATCCTGAACGGAGCGCCCTTACCTTACCTTACCTCCCCCCACCCCTTCTATCCCACCATGCGCTCGCTGGGCACCCACTGAAATCACGCCACTTCGGTCCGTCACTGCAATGCAATACGACCCCTGCATCACCCCTAACCTTTGACCCCCACCTTGACCCCACCCCACCCCCCAGACCATCCAGCCCCAGCAGCCTTGGGGGCCGACATCAATATGCAACAGACTGCCACATCCGTGGCCTCCACAGGCGCACGTATAGACCCAGAAACAGAACGACTAGAACGGAGAACTAGAACGTATCCTGGCCGAGACGCTACTTAACGTCCGCTGTTTGTTCTGGTTCTAGGTACATATAGGGCTCTCGGAGAACATCTCGTCCCGTGTATAGAACTGTCTCCTCGTCGGAAAAAAAAAAAAACTCTCAGACTGACCGATCCCAGTGGCAGGCTGTGTGACGTCATCCAATCTGTCTGTTGTTTTTTGAAGCATGTTGTCGATGTCATTTGGATGTTGATGAGCGTGTGTCGCTTCATCATGTGTTTGGTTTCATTTTTGAGTGTGTCGATACTTCCTGTCTTCTCATCCGCCCTTCCTTCTCTTTCTCTTGCGCGTACGCACACGCACACGCACTCGCACACACACACACACACACACACACACACACACACACACACACACACACAATGCTTCATCACACTTACCAACAACCCTCACCCTGATGACCCCCCAACAACACAGACCCATTAATCTAACACACACACACACACACACACACACACACACACACACACACCCTACCCTAGAGTGTTAGTGAACTCAGCTATCCTATGACCACTTCCTCCCCTTCCTCACAGACAGTTGTAAGGATGTTAACGCCACCACTTTTATCATGATGTTAACACAATTTATACACATGCACGCACGCACACACACGTACACACACACACACACACACACACACACACACACACACACACACACACACACACACACAGTCGCAAGGGTGTTAACCCGCCCCTCCCCTTCCCCCTCTGTCCATCCATCCTCTTGTGATTCATTATGATGTTGTAAGAATTTCACAGGAGGGAAGTGGGAAAACACGATGTGAAAAGAATATATAATATATTTAATATAAAAGTTATAGATTATTGTACAACCGCACCACTACTGTACATATCGCCCAAATGTGCACACGTGCATCTTTCAGTTGACCTCCCCCTTTACACTTTTTAGTTTGGGATATTTCTTTCTCTCATTCTTTTACTCCTACTGCTTTTTGTAAAGAAAAAGAACAAAACAAAATGGAAGCGCTTGAATTAATTATGATTATGATTGTTATCGTTACTATTATTATTATTATTATTATTATTGTTATTATTATTATTGTTATTATTATTATTATTAGACCTATTGCTTTTTCCACCGGTGCTCCTACTGATGGCGAAAGGACAGTAACATTCTTCGGAGCATATTCTGGGAGCTGTATTTTCTGTCGGCTCAACAGTCCTTGTAGCGTGTAAAAGCGTACGGAGATCTTACCAAAATAACAACCAACACATAGTCATAGGCTATGCTAGTAACTCCATGGAGGGGGACTCCATGTTAAAAAACGCAGTTTGCGATTGCTTTTAATTGCGTTGCCGAGGTCCCTCTAGAAGTATTAACAGCGATGATGTGATACTGCCATCTCGTGGACATCATAAGTGGAGAGGTTTTGAGATACACAGATAGATAACACAATCCAGTGTTTTTGAGCAGACAGAAAACGCAGCCCTAACTGTGCTACAATGAAAAAAGACCAAAAAAATGTAGAGAAAAATGAAACAACCTTCAGACTATTGAATATATTAAAGAGTTACCTGCCTGTTACTTAAGCGAATAAATATCTATATATGAGAAAGAACACACCTGTATACTGTAGACTAAACTGTATGGAAATCTAAGAGAATTTACTGTGAATAAGTCAACACCTTTTGTCTGTATGAAAGAAAGAAAAAACATCAAAGTATTCTACAATAATAACTTTGACAAGTGTCTGTGCCTGTGTGTTCTTAGTGGGCTTGCTGAAGCAAGGACACTATCATTGTTGTTCCTCATACCTGGCTGTACCCATGTACAGTATACATCATTATACCTGTACTTACGTATTTGTAGTATTCACATTCGTTCTTCTTTACGCTATGCCTACACATGTTAAGTTAGACATACTAACCTAGAGAGAGGCTACCATGTTCCTGTGATTTAAATGTTTGTTGTTATTCGTTCAACTGTGTCACACACCTCTCTGGAGAAAAGGAAAGCGACACAAGAGAGAGGTTTGCCCAAAGTCGTTCGCAGTACCTCATTCTGTACAGCAGGGGGAGCAGTGTCACTACGCCTCATAGAGAGTACATTCTCGGAAGCGACCAGAAGATGACCAAGAAGAAGAAGAAGAAAAATAAGTACGTCACTTTCTAACAGCTATCCCGGAAGATGGCGGGTGTTTTGAAAGAGAGGGAACTTTCCCAGCAGGTTTACGGTGCTTTACAGGTAAGTAAGTTACGCCAACACCCTTAACATAACCATTCGTGCAATTACGAGTTGGCTAAAATGTATGTTGTATGCCAACGTGGGTAGTTAGGCACATGACGTTAGCTGTCATGCCGAACAAGGCCAGCAGCCACACGACCTGTCTCCTCCTGTGTCAGCTGTGGGTGTGATTGCGTTGTACACTGACGTGTGTGTGTGTGTGTGTGTGTGTGTGTGTGTGTGTGTGTGTGTGTGTGTGTGTGTGTGTGTGTGTGTGTGTGTGTGTGTGTGTGTGTGTGTGTAGACCGCGCGTTGCCCTTTGGTGGAGGGTCTGTACCTGCGGGAGGCAGACAGTATGCAGGAGCTGTTGTGTTCTCCCTCCCAGCACCGCACAGACATACTGGCTTGGGTCTGTAGCAGGTAACACATACGGTTATGTTTTTATCACAACTGAGTTTGAAGCGTTTTTTTCCAGTTGTTAATATTGTATACAGCCTTGACAGGGAAAGGACTAGAGTTGTAAGGGTGCAACTTGCTGTAATAAATAACTGCCGCTGTTGCTTGTGTTGTAGCCGAAGTTGACTCCACAGGCATTTGTATATCTGATGTGTGTATAGGCCTATATGTCAGATATACAAACGCCTGTGAAGTCGACTTCAGCCTACTTGTGTTGCTGAGTGTGGGACCTCCCGCTCTCTCTTCTCCATCCACCCTCTCTCTCTTGCCCCCTGTGGGATCTCTCTCTCTCTCTCTCTCTCTCTCTCTCTCTCTCTCTCTCTCTCTCTCTCTCTCTCTCTCTCTCTCTCTCTGCAGAATCAATCCATCTTTAAAGCTGTCCTCCCTGAGGTCTAAAGGACCAGATGCTTTGACACAAGGTGAGAGGGAACACAACATGACTGAACTGATTCTGACCAGGCAGCAGAAAATCTTTTTTAGAATGTAGCTGTGTTGAGTGTATGAACAGTAAAGCCTCACAGAATTCAACCTGACAGGTGATATGAGCAGGTGTGTCTCGTCTGTCAGATTATCTGAATTACTCACTGGTCAGACTCAGGCTGAGACCTCGGTTTTATTGGTGTGTAATATAATCATGTCTCTCTCACACACACACTCACTCTCACTCACAGAGCTGGCTAGGTTTGGGCACGAGATGATGCTGTGTAAAGCAGACAACCTGGACCTGATCACGGTAAGGAGGGATCAGTGGACAGAGTCAAGAGTGACATGGAAAGGGGAAGAAAATAGTTCAGCGAAAGGTACATATCAACTGTCCTAATGAAATCCCCCCCCCCCCCTACCCCAGGGCCAAACCGGCCCTCTGCGGCAGCTTAAATTCCTGGAGCAGCTCCTAACTCTAGTCCCAGGCTGTGCAGAGGGGATCCAGGGAGAGAAGCTTCTCAGAGGACTCTTCTCCCCTGAGTGTCTGCCTTACTTCACACACATCCTTACCCCCACACTCAACCCCTGGCCTTCCGACATCAGGTATACACACTGTTCTCTCTATAAACCTCTTTCTCTTTTACTCTCTCATTCTGCTTCTCAATTATTAGAAACTCTGTTCCTCCATACCTCTGTCCTTCAACTCCCTGCCTTCCCGAAGGTCATTGGTTGGACAGCATCTCAGGGGAGGGACCTAGATCTGCTCCTCCAATGCCTTTGGAGTAGGAAGCGAGCGGAGGATGCAGGAGAGGACATGAGCGATGGAGTTTGTAACCATAGAGAAAGGGCCCCCCTCTCCTTTCTATCTCAGTCATTCACTCTACGACTCTCACTTCCTCTTTACTGGTAACTACAGCAGAAATAAGATCATGTTCACTGTCCAAGAGTATACCTCATAACGAAAGGCAGTTCAAAATACAACTACAATGTTTGAGAGACGCGTGATTACGGTCGACTAATAAGTCACATGATGCGTTGGTATTACAGTCCTCAGGTCAGATGTAGGTTGGTGTTACAGTCCTCAGGTCAGATGTAGGCTGCTCCGGCAGGCCCTCGTCTCGCTACCCACAGAAGGATTTGTTTTGTCTCGGTGCCATTCCCAGACTCAGGGTGGTAAACACCGTAACCTCGGGGTGGGCCTCATGTGCTCCTGACTCATTTGCATTGTTCTTTTTGGAGGTAGCTCTTCTTGTCCATCCCTTGGTCTCTTCTCTCACATGCATGATCTTTGCCAGACCTGGGGCATTTGATTCTTTGATGAACTTTCTTGCCACCTTCCTTGCTGAGATGTTTGACTACTATCAGGCAACAAGTCCACTAAATCTACAGGAACAGTCAATTGCTGAATTTAACAACAGTCTTGGACATTTAAACACTGCCCTACATGTTTGCAGTTTCCCAAATCAGCGTCCGAGGAGGGGGGAGGCTGCTGATGTCACAGCCCTGCTGCAGTCCACCCGGTCAACCCTGGAGCAGCTACGAACAGAGGTGGGTGAGGGTGTGTGTGTGTGTGTGTGTGACAAAATGACTAGAAATGCACACTGAATTATATAATGAACCAGTGTTTCCTCCAGGAATTTTTACATTGGTGGCGGATATCCCTGACCCTGAGCGATTATTTATTTATTTATTTTTATTTTTTTTGCGTGCACGCGCGCTCAAAACAACGATCTAATCACAGCCAAAACTAGAGGATGGCCTTTTTTTTTTTAAAGAATATACAGAATATAAACTTGTGACTGACAGTCACATACACACACACAAAGATCATCAGCTATAATATAATACGAAGTAGGCCTACATGAGCACAAAAGCGGCTAACGTTACTGATTTACTGTTTACTGTAGTGCAGAGAGATGGTAGTCGTAGGCGGCGTATCAACTGACAAAGCTTAACGTTTAATGAAGGACATGAACGATTGTCAACAACACACTCAAGCAGTAAATAGAACAGTCTAAACAACTTGGGTACTACGCAATCAACTGCGGACGGAACAATACTCTCAACCTATAGTTCCGTGCGTGAATTATGTCAACCCACCACATTACAGAAGTAAAATCACAGTCAGATGGAGCATTCGGTAAACAGCTGAGTATCAGCTGAGTTAAAGAAAACAAACTCTTACCTTTGATGAGACCCACATGAGCCCTGTTTTCCCGTACTTCTCCCGTGTGTCTCGTATTGTCCAAATGTTCCCTGAATTTTAGCTGCATGTTTTTCCAGCATGTAATTCCGTTGTCAATAAAAAAATCGTCTCCCCTTCTTTTCCCCTTGACAATACTGTGTCGTTGCTAAAGTGACGGCACATAAGAATCGTTTTTTGACTTGCTAATGTCTGCTGATACACCAACACAGCTAGCCGATGCTGATGGCTCTCCCGCTGTAGTTGTAGCTGGTGGTGGTGGTACATCCATCCATCTGTCGCTGTTTTCGTTTAATTTTTCGAAGTTATTTAACGTGATATCTTATTTGTGCACCTAGCTAGCTAGATCAGCTTTTTGTATCTTTTAGATGCTAGGCTGATCCGGAGGCTGGAGAGCTGAACGTAGCACTTGAAACTGGCGCCGTTCTCTGGACTGCAGCTGCTCCCGCGTTAGCATTAGCATCCATCTTTTCTTCTCCCTTCTCACCGTCACGAGCTCAAATGACACTTGTCGGCCGATCTAACTCTTAACACTCACTTACAGGACTTCTGACACCATGTCGTGTTATTCTATTAAACATACACGTGAGTCCTTCTGTATTTCAATGTAAGTGTCTTTATTTTAACTCGCTCTGTAAGCTCTACAATACCGGTCTCTTGTTGTCTCGTCGTAACCTGCCCACCTGACCTGGGGGGTATTCCATCAACGTCGCTAAAGGAAAATCCTGGCTTATTTTCTCGCGAGACCTATCAGAATATGCCTGGATATTTTTAAGAACTCTCGCGAGATTTATCAGACTAAACCTGGATTTTCCCTTTAGCGATGTTGATGGAATACCCCCCTGATGTCACTACGGTGGCCTGTACACAATAACAATAATACCACAGTTCACATTTAGACCAATCAGGAGCCCTTGTGTCACGTCGTCAACTGAATGTCATTAATCTGATTTTGGATCAGCGGTTAGAGAGAGATGGGCGTGGATTTAGGTGCACTTTTAGTCAACATCCATTATAGCGCTGATCTAGGATCAGATATATTTTAATCAGCTAAAATGTTCAGATTTTGTTTTGTTTTGTGGACTGAATCAATTCGTGGCGGAGGAAATTCATTCGTGGCGGCCCGCCACCAATAAATGCATGTAGAGGAAACACTGTGAACACATACCTCTCCCTCCCCCTCTCTCTTTCTCTCCCTTTGCCTCCCACCCCTTCTCTATCCATCCCTTCCTTTCTCTCTCTCTCTTTCTCTCCCAGTGTGAGTTCCTGAGCGCGGAGGCTCTGAGCCCTAGCGTGTGCGTTGTGAGTTGTGCGTTGCGTGTGGTAGTGTCGGACCTGGCCCAGCTCATGTCTGCGTTCAGCCGCGTGTACGACACAGACTTCAGAGCCTACTGCAGCAGAGCGCCCCCTAGTCTCAGCCCAGAGACACACACTTTCTCCAGGATACACCGATTACTGCTGGCCTGCAATACGGTACACACACCAGGCTTGTATCCCAAATACAACCAGAATCAATACAAAAGAACATCCTGACCTCACTATGAGCATCTTCTTCTCTCTCTCTCTCTTTCTTTCTCTCTTTCTCTCCCTCTCTCCACTCTTTCCCTCTCTCTCTTTCTCCTCTCTCTCTCCCTTCTCACTCTTTCTCTCCCCCCCTCTCTCTTCACTCTTTCTCTCCCTCCCTCTTTCTTTTGCTGCCTCCCTCTTTCTCTCTCCCTCAGGAATTGGAGGCGTTGCAACAGCTATCAGAAGCCTCTGTGTGTGTTACTGAGACAGTCAGTCTGGTCCACACACAACCTCGCTACTGGAGCCAAGGAGAGAAGCGCACACTACGTGAGGAGACGT
>NC_137676.1:36053438-36060938 GCF_963989245.1 Nansenia antarctica
TTTGAAGGGTGCCTTCTCTCAACTGCTGTTTTGAGATCACTCCACAGGTGTTCTATGGGATTTAGATCTGGACTCATTGCGGCCGCTTCAGAACTCGCCAGCGCTTTGTCTTAAACCATTTCTTTGGGTCATTGTCCTGCTGGAAGACCCATGACCTCTGATGGAGACCCAGCTTTCTGACACTGGGCCCTACATTGCGCCCCAAAATTCTTTGGTAGTCTTCAGATTTCATGATGCCATGCACACAGTCAAGGAATCCGGTGCCAGAAGCAGCAAAGCAACCCCAAAACTTCTGTGAACCTCCACAATGTTTGACTGTAGGGTCTGTGTTCTTTTCTTGGAGGCTTCATTTCGTTTTCTCTAAACAATACAATGATGTGCTTTACCAAAACGCTCTATTTTGGTCTCATCTGTCCACAGGACGTTCTCCCAGAATGATTTTGGCTTCCCCAGGTAAGCTTTGTCAAACTCTGGCTTTGTAATGTCTCTGGGTCAGCAGTGGGGTCCTCCTGGGTCTCCTACCATAGCGCCCCTTTCATTCAGATGGCGACGGATAGTGCGAGCTAACAGTGTTGTACCCTGTGTCTGCAGGTCAGCTTCAATTTGTTTGAAAGTTGATCTAGGTTTTTTATCCACCATTCGAACAATCCTTTGTTGCAATCTTTCATCCATTTTTCTCTTCCGTCCACGTCCAGGGAGGTTGGCGACAGTGCCATGGGCTGTAAACTTCTTGATGACATTGCGCACAGTGGACACACGAACATTAAGATCACTGGAGATGGACTTGTAGCCTTGAGATTGTCCATGCTTTTCCACAATTTTGCTTCTCAAATCCTCAGCCAATTCTTTGCTCTTCTTTCTTTACTCCATGCTCAGTGTGACACACACGTTTTCTCCATTTCAACTGGTTGCAAGTGTGATGTCTATATTGCCAGTTTAAGTACAAATTAAAGGAGCATTACATGCGTCAAATACAATTATTTCTTACAATTTTGAAAAGGTGCCAATCATTTTGTATTTTGTGCCCCTTCTGTGAACGTCTACAGCCATACAGAACTTTCTCCCTGACTCTTTCCTGACAGGCGAACCGCAACAGCCCCCCCTCTGGGAAGGTGTACCGTACCATGAACCTGAATCACTACGCCACCAAGAAGACTGCGGCCCAGAGCATGCTGGACGTGGCCCTGCTGATGGCCAACTCGTCCCAGCTCAAGACGGTGCTGTACGTGGGACCTCAGTACCGCTTCTACCTGCACCTCATCGTGCTGCTGTCGGTGTCCATCACGCTACAGGTCTCAGTGGGACTGGTGCTCGTCTTTATAGGTGCTTCTGCTAACACACACACACACACACACACACACACACACACATACAGTGGGGGAAATAAGTATTTGATCCCCTGCCGATTTTGTAAGCTTGCCCACTGACAAAGAAACGAATGGTCTATAATTTTAATCATAGGTTTATTTTAACAATGAGAGACAGAATATCCCCCCAAAAATACAGAAAAACACATTATATAAAAGTTATAAATTGATTTGCATTTCGAGGGAAATTAGTATTTGACCCCCTAGCAAAACATGACTTACTTGGTGGAGAAACCCTTATTGGCAAGCACAGAGGTCAGACATTTCTTGTAGTTGGTCACCAGGTTTGCACACATCTCAGGAGGGATTTTGGTATAAAAGTCACCTGCCCACAGAATCAATCAATCAGATTCCAACCTCTCCATCATGGGCAAGACCAAAGAGCTGTCTAAGGACATCAGGGACAAGACTGTAAACCTGGTGACCAACTACAAGAAACGTCTGACCTCTGTGCTTGCCAACAAGGGTTTCTCCACCAAGTACTATGTCATGTTTTGCTAGGGGTTCAAATACTTATTTCCCTCGATCAAATGCAAATCAATTTAGAACTTTTATATCATAGGTGTTGTGAAGGCCCACAGTTTAGTGCCAGTTTTAGTTTCCCCGAAATCAGCCCTTCTGCCCCAGTTATTTACTTTGTTATTTTCTATACTATTAATATACGTTTCGTGAAGTGTATGTATTATTCTTGTAATGTTTATGCATATGTTTGATGACGTAGTATCCGGGGTGTGTCCGTGACCCGGATGCTACGTTCGGTGGTGTATATATAAGAAACGGAAGTAGTCCGCGAGTCAGTGTGTGGTGAGCAGCAGAACGAGAGAGACCAAATGAGAGAGAGAGTAACGCGAAGTCAATGCAAGATGGCGGATTCAGTACGACGCACACCGTGCAGAAGCTGAGGACGCTAGGAAAGCGATTATTGAGTGTACCAGTGTAGCCCGTTTAGTTGTGTTCCCGTTGGACCGCCTTGCCAGCAGCCGGCTGTTCAACGTTGGACCAAGCGAGACGCCAGCTGGACATCATCGTCGCCTCCACGAGCGGACTGCGACCGAACACTGACTCCAGCGGAGCTTCGACGCGGACAAACGGACTTGGGCCTTTCACCTCGTGGTGGACCACGAAGACGGCCCTTTCCCTCCGCGTTGCTACGTCACCCCCCCCTTTCGTCGGCTAACGGCATCGACGCACATGCCATTCAACCAGGCCTCAACGCGCACCACAGCCCTGGACTATCAGCCTGTTCAGGCCAGAGACTATCAGTGAGTGATTGAGTGTGTGTGTGGCCGGCCGGGAGGGAATGTATATATGGGGATGTATACAACCGTCATGTAAATAAATGTGTTGTTCATATGTAATACCGTGTGTTAGTTGTTTGTAGTTCCAATGCTAATGCTAATTGTATGCTAATGCTAAGTACAAGGCTAATGCTAATGCTAGTTGTTTGAAGGCTAATGCTAATGCTAGTTACAATTGCTAATGCTAACGACATTAACTGCTAGTCTAACGGTTTGCTGTCGCCCCCTGCCTGTATCCTCCTATACTGCCTATTTAGCTCCATTAGTTAGATAACCAGCCCCTTCCTAAATTATACAGTCCTTTTCAGCTACTCCCTGGTTACAATTGGTCCTTCGAGCCGGATTGGTAGTGTAGTGATAGCATGGCTGAGCGCAGCCAACCAGACCAGACAGTTACCCCCCCTTCTCCGCCCCCTGAGCCAGAGCCACGACCACAGAGAGTCCCGCGGTTGCCTCCGAGGTTACAGGAGTATGAGCTTGAGCTCGAAAGCTCACTGAGTGGTAGCGAGGAGCGCACTCCACGGGATACAGTGGTCGAAGAGGCCGAGGTGTCCGCCGGCGCGCGGGTGGCTAGCACTGAGACAGCCCTCAAAGAGCACCAGCCTGAGGATGAGATGGCAGAACCGCAGGGTTTTGCCGTGGAAACGGAAGAACAGGAAGGAGAGGCCCGGTCCGACAGCGCCTGCGGGCGGAAGAGGGAGGGCCTCAGCCTTAACGATCTGCCTCCCAGTACGGCGCGCTCGAGACCTAGCTCCTGCCGCTCAGGGGCTTCCTACCGGTCCAGGGCTTCCGTGGGCAGTTCTGCCTCTGGGGCGGATAGCCTGCACTCCAGAGGGAGTAGTGCCGCGCTGTCCGAATGTATGCGCCAACAGGCCGAGATGGCGTTAGAGCGGGAGCGCCAACAGGCCGAGATGGCGTTAGAGCGGGAGCGCCAACAGGCCGAGACGGCGTTAGAGCGGGAACGACTCCAGTTCGAGCGTGAACGTCTCCAGCGCCAGGAGGCGCTAGAACGCGAACGCCTCCAGATGAACGGAGCGGAACGCGCGGCGGAGAGACAGCGCCAGGAGGCGCTAGAACGTGAACGCTTCCAGATGGAGCGCGACCGCCTCCAGACGGAGAGACAGCGCCAGGAGGCGCTAGAACGCGAACGCCTCCAGATGGACGGAGCGGAACGTGCGGCGGAGAGACAGCGCCAGGAGGCGTTAGAGAGGGAACGCATCCAGTACGAGCGCGAGCGCCTCCAGATGGAGGGGGCGGAACGCGCGGCGGAGAGACAGAGGGAGGGGGCGGAACGCGCGGCGGAGAGGCAGATGGCGAGAGAGCAACTGCACGCAGAGAAGATGGAGGAAATGATGCAGACCATGCGCGACGTGTGCATCAGCAGAACTCCGTCGGCCCGTAGCTCCAGAGCATCATCCGCACGGCCCTCTCGAGTGCCATCTCCTGAACCCCCCGCCGATGGCTCCATGACCCCCGCCAAGACTGTCCAACTGCAGGCCCAGCTGACCACCTGGAAGGAAGAGGACCAGGGACCCGACCGCTACGCGGCCCAGAGGGAGCCAGCGTCGCTGCCCGGGAGGGGAGCCATCCCCCAAGAGCGTAGCACACCCCTAGGTCCTCCAGTGCACCAAAATGCATGCAGGCCGGACACCCAGACCGTCACTCCAGCACCGATGATCCACTACAGGATGTTCCCCCAGGTGGAGGGACCCAAGTTCCCCTTCTTCAAGGACGAGGACAGGAGCCAGTATGTGGAGCTACGCATCTGCCTAGACACGCTCTTGGACAACTCCTGCTCAGAGTCCTACAAATATGCGATTCTCCTTCAGCATGTGAGGAACCCCAGAGCCCACAACATGGTACTGGCCCATGCCTCCGCACCGACACCTTACACCAGAGCGCTCGCTGACTTGGATGCCCGCTACGGTCGTCCCTGGAACCACGCCCTTGCTGAACTGCAAGCCCTCGAACAGCAGGCCCCCATCAAGGATGACCGGGCGCTGGATGACTTCGCGCTCCGCGTGCACACCTTGGTTGGAATGCTGAAGACGCAGGGCCCAGCTGGCGCCAGCGAGATCAACAGCACCTCCAACGTAGAGCGGCTGCTCCGCAAGATCCCACGCTTCCGGCAGGAGAGGTTCCGGCGACAGCAGCGCGTTCGTAACCCCGGGAAGTTGGGTCTGAGCATGGCTGCCTTCGCGGAGTTCCTACTGGAGGAAGTGCATGACACCAACGTAGACGCCATGGGTTACGCTGAGCCGAAGAAGGAGAGGGAGAAGGGAGACCGCTGGGACCGGCCGAGCTCGAACAGAGGACGCCCAGTAGGAGTGCTGCACACGGAGGAGGAGCCTCGGAGAGAGAGGAAAGCCCGACCTGAGGGAAAGGATTCCTCTCAACCCCCTCAAAAGGGACGGAGAGGTCCACCGCCATGTCCGTACTGCACCAGCGAGCACTGGTTCAATGAGTGCAGTGACTTCAACAACCTGAGTACCGAGGACAAGCAGAGGTGGCTCGAGGAGAACCAGAGGTGCTGGAACTGTGGGCGCGACCATCTGGCTAAGAACTGCACCTTGAGGAGAAAGTGCAATCGCTGTGAGGAGGTCCACCTCAACATTCTACACGAGGTCTCCCTCGCCAGGACCACGGAGGGCACCAGAAGCCCTAGGTCCGGTCGCGCACCGGAAGAGGAAACCCCTGTCTACTACCTAGACTCGCCACAGAGCAGCGGCTCCAAGGTTCTACTGAAGGTGGTGAAGGTCCGACTTCACCACAACAACGCTGTGTACGACACGTACGCCGTTCTAGACGACGGGTCGGAACGGACCATCCTTCTCCAGGGGGCAGTGCGCCAGTTGGGGCTCCAAGGGACTGCGGAGAAGCTGACTCTGCGCACGATACGTCGCGACCTTAAAGAGGTCACCGGGGCGAGAATCAACTTCTCTATCTCCCCGGCGGGGCGGCCGTCGGATAGACATCGGCTTCAGAATGTCTTCACCGCCGACCAGCTAGCGCTCTCCCGCTACGACTACCCCCTGGAGAGGTTACGCGCAAGATATCCCCACCTACGGAGAGTAGACCTACACCCGATAGAAGGAGCGGAGCCAACCCTTCTCATCGGCTCGGACAACGCTGACCTGATCGTGTCGCTCCGTCCTCCGCTGAGAGGACCACGAGGCTGCCCGATGGCTGTTAAGACTGCGCTTGGGTGGGCCCTCCAAGGCGCTACCGAGGGGAGAGATAGAGACGGGAGAGCTACGTCATCCCTACATGTCCGAACCGAAGAAGCGAACCAACCAACCGGACCGCCTGGAGTGGAATCTATTGCTGCCAGTGCACCTGGAACAGTTAGTACCACAAATGGTTCACCACAGGATGACCAACCAAAGAAGAAGTCTCTGTGGACAGAGCATAAGTCTCTGGATGGGAAGCCTTACTACTACAACTCCCAGACTAAGGAGTCCCGGTGGTGGCGCTACCGTGCCATGGCGGCAACAGCTGTTGCCGAGGAACACCTGCAGGTGGCCATGCACCCTCACGTGGCCGAGGTCAGCATTGACGCACCCGTCAACTCCGTCGAGTACACGTCAGCCATGAAAGTCTCAGCCAGTATTGTAGACTCCTCCAAGGAGGAAAGGCCGGAGTTGGCGAAGAAAACGTACAAGTGGAACCCAAAAGAGGAGGCCAAGCAGGCCTTCAAAGAGCTTCTGGAGGAGGATGGTGGTTCATCCGACGCGTCATGGGAGCAAACCATGAGAATGATCATCAACGACCCACGCTACAGCGCCCTGCCCAAGCTGAGGGAGAAGAAGCAAGCGTTTAAGGCCTACAAGGCTAAGAAGGAGAAGGAACAAGCCAAGCAGCTCAGGAAGAGGAACTGGGAGGCGCTGAAGAGCATTCTGGACAACATGGCCAGCGTCACCTACCGCACCACCTGGTCCGAGGCCCAGCAGTACCTGCTGGACGACCCCACCTTCGCTGAGTACGAGGAGCTGGAGAACATGGACAAGGAAGACGCTCTGATCTGCTTCGAGGAGCACATCCGCGCCCTGGAGAAGGAGGAGAAGCAGAAGATTCTGCTGAGGGAGAGAGACAAGATGTCCGAAGGTGCCGGGGTACTGGTGATGGACCAGTCCCTTCCGCGCGCCGCCTGGCAGACAGGCAGAGTGGTCGACACTATCACCTCCTACTTCACGCTGCTAGAGCAGCCTAGCCAGTGTGCCTTCTTAGTTAACTGAAACCGAGGGTTTCATGGGGCGGCTGTTGTGAAGGCCCACAGTTTAGTGCCAGTTTTAGTTTCCCCGAAATCAGCCCTTCTGCCCCAGTTATTTACTTTGTTATTTTCTATACTATTAATATACGTTTCGTGAAGTGTATGTATTATTCTTGTAATGTTTATGCATATGTTTGATGACGTAGTATCCGGGGTGTGTCCGTGACCCGGATGCTACGTTCGGTGGTGTATATATAAGAAACGGAAGTAGTCCGCGAGTCAGTGTGTGGTGAGCAGCAGAACGAGAGAGACCAAATGAGAGAGAGAGTAACGCGAAGTCAATGCAAGATGGCGGATTCAGTACGACGCACACCGTGCAGAAGCTGAGGACGCTAGGAAAGCGATTATTGAGTGTACCAGTGTAGCCCGTTTAGTTGTGTTCCCGTTGGACCGCCTTGCCAGCAGCCGGCTGTTCAACGTTGGACCAAGCGAGACGCCAGCTGGACATCATCGTCGCCTCCACGAGCGGACTGCGACCGAACACTGACTCCAGCGGAGCTTCGACGCGGACAAACGGACTTGGGCCTTTCACCTCGTGGTGGACCACGAAGACGGCCCTTTCCCT
>NC_137676.1:36065938-36105938 GCF_963989245.1 Nansenia antarctica
AAAACCATTACTCACACATGTCCAAATGCCTCACTCCTCACCTGTAGAAACAGACAGGTATTTTAATGGATGCTCTTTCATTCATGTAAAACCCACAGGGTACCCAAGGTCGCTTTACAGATAAACAGAAAATAAATGAAAAACAGCAACAGAACTAGAGGCCGAAGGCCTTGGTGAACAGGGGGGACTTGAGGGCCGTTTTAAAGGCGTCCAGGTTGGGGGTTCCAGAGGGTGAGGGCTGCCGCACTAAAAGATCTGTCCCCAATGGTTCGCAGGTTGGTGCGGGAGGTGGCAAGCAGGCCTGAGTCTGATGACTGCAGGTTTCGGGGAGGGGCATGTGGGCGGAGGAGGTCGGATAAGTACTGGGGGGCACGGGCATGGAGGGACTTGTAGGTGAGTAGGGGGATTTTGTATGAGATGTGGGACTTGACCGGAAGCCAGTGGAGGTGGATGAGGGTGGGGGTGATGTGCTGCCACGGCTTTGTGTGCGTGAGAACCCTGGCAGCGGAGTTTTGGACATACTGGAGCCTGTCGAGGGTTTTGTTGGGTACCGCAAACAGGACACCATTGCAACAGTCCAGACGGGAGGTGACAAACGCATGAACCAGGGTTTCAGCAACAGACTCCCGAGAGTGACGGTCGGAGTCTGGTAATGTTTCTTAGGTGGAAGAAGGCAGATTTTGTGACTGACTTGATGTGGGTTTGGAAGGAGAGGGTGGAGTCAAAGATGACACCCAGGTTGTGGACTTCGGGAGATAGGGAGATGTCAACCTCGAGGATGAAGTCACCAACCTTCCAGAGCAGCGCCTTGGGTGCCACAACCTTAGTCCAAGAAAAGTGTTGCAATTACAAATGCTTTGGTATTCACATGTTTTGTTTGCATTGGAACAACACAAAAAAGCTGAGAAAAATATCCAAATCTGATTCCACACAGAACTCCAAAAATGGACTGGACAAAAAAAAAAGATTTTGGCAACTTGTTGGTAGCACACCCTTTGGAAGAAATTATTGAAATCAATCGCTTCCTGTAACCATGTAGTGCACAATTAGTTTATAACACATTTTTGGACCACTACTACTTCTTTTGCCAACTGCTCCAGGTCTCACCATTTTAACTGGTTGCAAGTGTGATGTCTATATTGCCAGCACCTGTAACTTGCCAAAGGTGAGTTTAAGTACAAATTAAATGAGCATTACATGCGTGAAATACAATTATTTCTTTAACATTTTGTCCAGTCCATTTTTGGAGTTCTGTGTGGAACGATATCAGATTTGGCTTTTTTCTCAGCTTTTTTGTGTTGTTCCAATGCAAATACAAGAAATAAACCAAATAATTTGTAATCGTAACAACTTGGAAAAAGTGGTGTATTATCTGACAGAAGTGCAGGGGTGCCATTCTTTTTGTCCATGACTGTATGTGGTTTGATACATTTCTAATTGTAGTGTTCAGCCCACCTGGACCTGGTTGCTGTCGAAGCTCAAAGAACTGGTTAGAGATTAAGCACAGGCTCCGAACTGGCCCTCAAACTGCCCTGGTGGAAAAGAGGTAACAGACAGGCAGACAGACAGGCAGACAGACAAGCAGATATAACTCTGAACTCACCTGACTGCTATAGTGAACATACGTCACCTCCTCCTCTGCAACAGAAACAACACAGATAACTGGTAAGTCCAAACAAAATGTGTACAGTATAATATAATGTACTACAATGTGTAGTTACATAGAGTGGCCACTGTGAGGCATGAGTGAGACAGAAGAGTTGTCACTGTCTGTGTGACTGTACAGTGGAGGCTGGTCTGTTGGGGAGTGATTACTAGGTTTAAAATAAACCCTTTAACTGACAACACCACTGATCCAACTTATGACATCCAAACAGTACTTTGTCTACATGTGCTATTGCACTAGGAAATTGTTCGGCTCCTAGGACAAGAAAATTGCTTGTGTAAATCTACAGTAGTTATTTAAGGCGATTCGTGATGAGCAAAAACTGATCTTCAGACCATGTAGTGAACCGTAGAGGACATGTGTTACAGTTTTGTATGAAATATACAAATGAAGTTAGACTGATTGACTGTACTTGGGTTCAGTGTTTCTTACCCTCCTCTCTGTAGAAGGTCTTGTCAGATGAGGGCATCTTCGCACCTTCGGACATGGCGTCTTTCAGCTTCCTTTCATACAGGCCACGAGTGGAAACTAACACACACACACACACACACAACACACACACACACACAAACCTTCTCTCAGTATCTCCAAACAGAATCTATAGTACACAACGCACCAGTTATTAAGCTCTGTCATTAACAAAAAGCTGCGTTTCATTGCAGAGTGTGTGTGTGTGTGTGTGTGTGTGTGTGTGTGTGTGTGTGTGTGTGTGTGTGTGTGTGTGTGTGTGTGTGTGTGTGTGTGTGTGTGTGTGTGTGTGTGTGTGTGTGTGTGTGTGTGTGTGTGTGTGTGTGTGTGTGTGTGTGTGTGTGTGTGTGTGTGTGTGTGTGTGTGTGTGTGTGTGTGTGTGTGTGTGTGCGTGCGTGCGTGCGTGCGTGCGTGCGTGCGTGCGTGCGTGCGTGCGTGCGTGCGTGCGTGCGTGTGTGTGTGTGTGTGTGTCTGTATGTCATACCTACTATGGGTCCATGTTTGATGCCATACTCTTTCAGCAGCTGGATGATCTCCTGATCAGTCTTCTCACTCAGAGACATGAGAAAGCTGGATCACACACACACACACACACACACACACACACACACACACACACACACAAACACACACACACACACACACACACACACACACACACACACACACACACGCACACAGGCACACAGGCAGAGGGAGGGGCAATAAAGAGAGCTAGAGTAGGTATAGTAGTGTAGTATATCATACTATATCATCTGTATGGATTTGTTCAGCTGCTGTATTTTTAAATAATGTATGTAAAGCACTTTGAATTGCCCCTGTTGTTTGAAAAGTGCTATACAAATAAACGTGCCTTGCCTTTCCTTGCCTCTTCATCTGCACTGATAATGCCATTTATGCGATTGTTTATGATGACCAAATAAGTCTAGTTTTGGAAATATCATGCATGGGAACCTTGAAGCAGCACACAGAAGAATGAAAAGAGACACACAAACAAACAAACACAGACAAACACACTGTATACGCATGTCCCGAGATCGCATTTGACACTAGGGATAACTTTAAATGTAGTAGTATAAGCTTGTTTCTGTACTGCGGAGGACAATTAAAAAAAGAATAATAAAAAAAACCGGGAATATCCAGTTACTCAGACTACGTTCAACAGTAGACAGTTGTGGAATGTTAACGCGTACTACGACTAGAAGCTATACATCGAGTTTACAAAGTAGCGATAAAACGGACGACATAAACGTATGTTATGTAACGTATATACATGATCTGGCTACACACTGCTATAGTCAAAGTGAAGCTTGGTTTAGCGATAAATACACATCATTACTCACCTTAGAAAAGTTCGCCTTCAGAGTTTCGGGTTTCGTTTTCCAGCCGTTGCCCGTGGGCGTGTCCCCTCACATCTGGTTCACATCACGACAACGCCCTTTCAACAGTAGGCTACGTTACAGGTGAGATACAGGTAGGAGACCACCAGGGCTGCCAAGTTTCACCAAAAGTTTGGAGTGAGATTTTTGGGCGGTGGAGCGACCCAAAACTGTGCACGTTTTGGCAGCGGCGGCCCCTCTCTCCCACCCAATTATTTGTGCTAGTTTCCTGCAATTTTACATGTTGTTCATAATAAACCAGCACAATAAATGAAAACAACAACTAATAAATAATAACATTTTATAAAACAAGAAAAACATTCAGACAATATATCATATGTCTCATTATGAAATCTTAATAAACAAATACAGTAGCCTACAGACTCTAAAAGAAAAATTGGGCCCCATCAACAGGACTCAGCCCCTTGGTCAGCAGCAGAAAGACCAGTGGTCATCATCTTATATACAGTGCATTTCTCATAGATGGCTATCATGTTATACAGTACATACCAGGGTTTTTCCTGGGTCAGAATGAGGGCTTGGTGGGTGATTTCGCGCCCACATTTTTTTGGAGGGACCCCCAATTGTTGTATTTGTATTGTAAATTGTAATTATTAATAATAATTATTATTATTAATGTACCTGGTTATGTTACAGTAGAGAAACAAAAAACAGTTACCAAAACTGAGTATTTACTAGCTAAGATTGGCAAAAGATTGGCGTGGTGCAACCGAAATTAGTAAACAACTAGTTTGAAACTAACTAGTAACAACTAGGGGTTTAGTAACTACTAAATGCCTGCATTTAGTAATGACTTACGCCATATTGGTGCAACCCAGTCCAGTAGGCTACCAGATACGATGTTGTAATGTATGCACATATTTAGCTACCACGGTTGCCAGACGGAATTGACAATGTCCAGCCCAACCGGTCTAAAAGCTGCCGAATCCACCCGTCCAGTGTGACCAAAAGTAGCCCAATCTGGCAACACTGCTTGCTACGTTCTTGCAGCTCGCGTGAACACAGGTTCTTCCATCAGCGCTCGCCTGCCGCTTCGATTGCAGACTCAAGTTAAAGCGCGTGCAGAAAGATGCCACATCCCGTAAAACAATTGTTATTTCTCGCCGTGAGAAATAGAGTTGCGGCGTGAAAGCGTGAGAACTGGTTGAAATGCGTGAGTCTCACGGCGATTGCGTGAGACTTGGCATCTCTGGATACCACCAGTGGCGGACTCAGGCTGTTTGAAGGGCAGGGGTGAAAAGAAAAAAAGGGTGTAGTTTATTTGTACTTAATAATGGGCCTATATGTTTGCTATTAAGAAATGTCTCCTGACTGTGGGGCAAGGTATTTATGACCTCCTGGCCCCTCCCCCTGACCTGATAGGACCACTGGCTGTGACTGCATCTTGACCAAGTTTATAAGTAAGGATGTGGGCTCTGGCCCTGCCTCTCTTCTCCCTCACCTCTTGACCAAGCAGCTCTCTCTCTCTCTCTGTCCCCCTCCCCCTCTCTCTCTCTCTCTCCCTCTGTCCCCCTCCCCCTCTCTCTGCTCTCTCCCTCTCTTTCTGCCAGACCAGCGTCCAGTTTTTTGATGTCTGTATACTCTTGTATTTTGAATAAATGGTCTTAACCTGCTCAATAACTATTCTTCATTTTAGTAGCCAACAGGTTAGAAATATACAACACATGGCGAGCCAGCCAGGAGGTCTATAAAGAGGAATACGTTTGAAAACTTAAGCTGAAACCACAGCTCTGAAGACGGTAAGAATGAAAATAGCGCTATTTTCTGTTTAAACTGCTAGGGGCGCGTGTGCAACAGCTGTGTTTTCAAGCATTTTCTTTGAGACTAAAACAACCTTCAACTTTAAGGTTTAAAGTAAAGTAACTTGTTGGAAAAGGAAACACATCTTTCATAGTCTTTAAACTGGGGGTGAGAGCCGGGTTAAGAAGCCCGTATTTGAAAATATACGATTTAATTTGTAAGGTATTTGTAAATGAGTGATTTGATTTGCATGGTGTTATGGAATATCGTGTATGTGTGTAAAATTTGGTATTAGAGGAAGACGTACTCTAATAGTGTCTATATGAAAAAGTGTAGACTGCCAGAAACAAACTGATAAAGGCATTTTGAAGTGGACTGGTATATTACTGATATACGTGTATTAGATCAGAGAAAATTCTGATGAGTGTATTAATGTGTTAATGTTAAGGGGATACGTATTTCTACTTTGATAAAGTGTAACTGGATTATGAAGTGTGTTTTGTAAGTAAGAGCAGTATTTGAAGTAGATTAAGAAATCAATTCTTCAGAACTGTGTCATAGAAAGAGCAGACGCCATTGTCCATTGTGTAAACGCACGCTCGGGCACGCGCGCAGACGCCCAGAAGCAGAGGCACAAAGAAGCCTAGATATCTCTGTGAAGAGACCGTGTGAAAAGCATATAAATTGTTGAATAAGAATTAGTTTGGTAACTAACAGTTAAATTGCATTGAAAGATAATCTTGAAATTGTTGTGTCGTGGAAAATAACATTATTGTGGAAAGCAATGTTATGTTGTAAAGATTAATCTAAGAGTCCACAGCGGGTTTCCCCCCAGAGGAAAAGGACAAAGACTAGCCCCTCCCCCTCCTCCTTCCTCTCCTGTTGTTCAAACATACAGACACGAAAGGGAAGCTGAATTTGATTGTTGCATAAAAGATAAAGTTAAATCCATTCATATAAAGATTGTAGTAATTTAGAGATAGAAAGATAGTGAATTGATCATCGGGATATTTAAAGTAGTTTAAAGATATTTGTTAACATTCATTCACTAGCCTGACTAGAAGTGTGCGCATGCGCATTGAAGGCCGAAGCGCACACACAGAGAAAGCGCAACAAGAGGCATTCAATTCACGAAAGTGAAGTAATTCAAAGTGAATACCCATACTTTTCATTTAAACCCCTCCCTGCGATAAAATTGTGATCGCTGGATCACGAAAAGAGGGCATTGTTTGTTAAAAGTAAAAGATAGATTGTGAGTTTTAGGTAAGATTAAAAGATAGAGTCGTTCTGTGAGATAGAGCTGTTGGCTGCCGGCGCCATCTGCTGGACAAAACACGACAAGACATTTTTAAAACATTGGCTCTGTAAGATGATGAATGGTTAAATGATTGTTATATTACATTACTTTAATTAATTCAATTAATTACTCAGATTGTAATTAATAATTAATCATTCATTCCTTCCAAATAACAAGTCGATTTCTTTACAGATTGTAATTAATAATTAATCATTCATTCCTTCCAAATAACAAGTCGATTTCTTTACAGATTGTAATTAATAATTAATCATTCATTCCTTCTAAATAACAAGTCGATTTCTTTACAGGTTATAATTAATATTCGTATTTTACATCTTTTTATTTCAAGTTAGGTCATGTCCACAGCTTTTGATTAGGAATAGCAGAATAGTTTGTATTGATAATTAAGCAGTAAAAGGGTTTTTGTAAATCAGTGAATACTTAGGTGTTGACCAGCCTTTGTGATTTAATAATTGTGTTGACCAGAACTGTAATTAGTATTGAATGAGCAATTAAGTGACACATATTCATAAACAATTAGGAAACACATTTAAGTATAAAGTACTTACACAGATATTAGATTTAAGTTAATACTGCACTGACATACACAAGAGGCAAGTCTGTTATTCTGAGTTGCAGGGTTTTGTGTGGATGGTTAATACAGTTATATTGGACTAGCATTTGTTTAGCAAACACGGCAATAGGAAGGTGGGTTGTAAGAAGCGTACACCTTATCTAATATAGAATATTGTCAGCATATTGAGCAAGTAGAATGGGGTCAAATTCAACGAAGGTGTTAAAAGATATTAGCGAACATAGTGGAATGTTGGCTACGTTATCCCCTATGGCTGTAGTGGAAAAAATGAATCCTCTTGTTAGGGAAATTAGCAAAATGTCTACGAAATGGAATAGCCGTTGGGCATACATTGAACAGCCGTGGCCGAAAGAGGGCAGCCTTAATTTACAAATAATTGCAACATTGGAAATACTTATCAATGTGCACAAAGCATATCAAAGAGGAAAGATTAGATCAGAGAAACGCAAGTTAGAGTTAGCTATTTTAGATCTATTTAAGGTAGAGGGACAGAAAATAGCTCAGATGGAACCGGAAAAGAAAAATGAATTGGCCAGAACACTGGAACAGAAATTGAACATTCCATCCACAGACATGTGTCCTGTCTCCAGTCCCCCTCCATATGCTAAGGCACTGGAGGACCATTCCCAGAAGAAGAAGACCAAGAAGGAGCCAAGGGGAAAAGGGGACGACAGGAGTGACGAGGAAGATGACAGCGAAGATGGCAGTGAAGACTCAAGAGATGACGACAGTGCAGATGAAGGCTACAACGCTCAGGTCAGGAAGATGATAGCCACAGCAAAAAGACACCACAGATGGCTGAAGGAGCAACGAGAAAGGGAGGAAGAGGAAGATTGTCATCGAATGTCATCGAATACATTAAAGAACTGTCCAGTGCTGATTCGGGGTAACAAGATAGAATATCATCCTTGGAATCATACAGATCTGTCTGAAGTGATAGAAAAGCTCCCAGTCCTGGAAGATGGTGGACATTCGTGGACGAGAGAGGTCGACGTGAGACTGACAGGAACGCAGGCCGCAATGGGAGACCTGAAAA
Source organism: Nansenia antarctica (assembly GCF_963989245.1). Lineage (NCBI taxonomy): Eukaryota > Metazoa > Chordata > Actinopteri > Argentiniformes > Microstomatidae > Nansenia > Nansenia antarctica. Next base: position 36,074,141 of record NC_137676.1, read on the forward strand.
GACTCTTAGCTTTTATTGCAGGATTGGATACAATGCAGGAAATATTGATGAAGGCAGGACTTCATAGATATATCAATACATCAGTGTATGATCCAGAGCTCTTCGCAGCAAACAGAGGCAGGCTGTGGAAAGCAATCAGAGAGACTTACCCTACTCACATTCACCCAGACAATATCATTGTGAAGCCACTGGGGGGAGATGAGAATCCCAGGGGTTTTGTTGCCCGTGTGCACTCTCAATGGAGAAGTGTGACAGGGAAAGACGCTGAAGATAACCCTTTAGAAAAATCCATAATCAGGGAAAAAATACAAGAAGGGCTTCCTACCCCAGTTAAGGATAAGCTAGCAGAAGTGGTAGGGCTACGACACATGAACAAAGCTGTTTATATAGACCACGTAGCTCATCAAGTTGAGTTATATCGAAAGAATATTCAGATACAGAAGACAGAAGACGAAGAATCACTCAGAATATTGACTCATGTGCAATTGACTGAAAGCGAGAGGAACATAGAGGGAGTGCAGGCTTTAGCCCCACAGCAACAGCCACCTGGAGTGCAGACTGCTACTTACCAGTCCTACTCACAGGGGCCACAAGGGGGGTATCCTGCTACTTACCAGTCCTACCCACAGGGGCCACAAGGGGGGTATCCATACCCACAAGGGCCACCAGGGGTGCAAGCGGTTCCATACCAGATGTACAACCAGCCTGGCCAAGGACCACCACCAGGGGGATGGACAGCAGCAGGGAAGAAGATGCTAGAACCGTGTTACCAATGCGACCAGAATGGACATCTAGCCTGTACCTGCTACAACAGGCCCCAGGGGGGCGCAGGGGGGAGCCAAGGAGGAGGATATTGGCCTCCTGCTACACCTGCTCCAGGAGTGATGAACCCTTACGGAGGCCCAGCAGCTGGCCTATAGGGGTGCCCGGAAGATCCGAGTGGGAGGTGCCAGCTGGTGGTGACAAAGAAGCCTGAAGACGCCACGCACCTTCCTATGTCTGGAGAATATGTGAAGACAATCGGATTTGAGGGAATTAAACAGCTGATTCCTACAACTGAGCTTGTAGACTTAGAGTACAAGGGACAGAGAGCAACTCTGTCAACATTTGTGTCAGAACACACGCCAACAGGGCTGCTAGGGAGAGATGCTCTATGCCAATTGAACTGTACAGTAAAATGCACACCTGACGGCTGTCAGGTGACGGTGCCATCCGGTGTTCAGATTCCATCGACAGCCAGAGTGATTAAGCATAGAACAGACCTACAAGCTTTGCCTTTAAAGGGAGCTGATATAGAATATTGGGTTGATGGGTCTTGTTACCGGGTAGGAGAAACTTTGTGCGCTGGGTATTCCTTAGTTAAAGCACAGAATTCAAAGTTTATTGTAGAACAGGCTGAGGCAGTTCCTCAGCCTTGCTCAGCTCAGTTGGCTGAGTTGATTGCCCTCACAGAAGCATGCAACTTGGGAACCGGACGGAGAGTGACAGTGTACACCGACTCTGCCTATGCACATAATGTTTGTCATTTTAATGGAGCTGTATGGAGGGGGCGGGGTTTTAAGAGAACTGATGGTACGCCTATACAGCATCACGCACAGATCATGAAGCTGTTACAAGCCATGATGAAGCCAAAGGAATTAGCCATAGTGAAGTGTGCCACACACAGGTCTGACTCATCACATGTCACACAAGGTAACAGGGCTGCAGAGGATGCAGCCAAAGCCATTACAGGAGCAGACAAGGCAGGTAAAGGTCTTCTGGTCACACATGAAAAGCAATTACAGGGCATGGTCACACTTGAGGATTTATTGATGTTACAGAGTAGAGTAACTACGTTAGACAAGAACGTTTGGCTAGCAAGGGGGGCAAGTCAGGATGACACAGGTCTATGGAGGAATCATGAGGGGTTGGTTGTAGCACCCTCAGATTTAATAGGCATGTTAATACGGGAAGCTCATGGATTAGCACATGTGGCTAGGGGGGAGGTAAGACGCAAGATCACCAAGGAATATGGGTTTTGGAGTCCATATTTGATGGAACAGATTGACCATGCTTTAGGTCAATGTGGGGTCTGTTGGAGAAACAACATCAGAGTGGGTACACCAGTGGTGTCTGGGCATATCCCTACCCCAATAGGGCCACGGGTGGTGGACAGGGGGGTGGATGTACAGAGTAGGCAGGATGTTGTGCCAACAGGTGCCGAGGTCCCCAGAGAACCTGAGAAGGAGGAGCTACGACGAGATGCTGTGGTGTTGCCTGAGCCAGTGGCAATGCCAGCGTTACAGCCAGTGATATTACCGGCAATGCCTGAAGCCGAGGGGACAGTGGAAAGCTGTCCAGATGCCAATAAACCAGAAACCAACGAAGCAGAGAGTGTTGACAGTCTGGAGGTCCAGCCTGGGAGTGTCCAAAGCCTGGACACCTGTGCTACTGGGGATGCTGGCGAGTGCCTGCATCATGCTTCAGATGATGCTGAGGGCGACTCCCCAGACCTTGATCAGCGTGGGAGGGGACCAGGCGGCTGCCTGAACCTCAATGACACTGACGGACGACGACCAGTTAGGAAAAGATTAAAGACTATGAATAGGGTAGTGAAGCAGCAGATCAAAGGGAACGACGGGAATGGACAGCAGATGATAACATGGCTGGAAACGGTCTTAGGGGCATGGGAAACTTATTTTGCTAAGATAGGAGCACCTATTATAGCAGACATGATTTTTGACTTTCTTAGGAGACAGGGCCTCATTGACTGCTTTTGGAAAATCAGTCACTCAGTCCACGTTGACGAACTTTTCAGAAGACTAGTCCTCACCTGAGGTGAAGATCTATGCATTAATGCATTCCCTTTGTCCTGTGCTTACTGTTGGGGAATTATGTGTTATGATAACTGAATGTCATTATTTGTGTATTGTTTGTTTATTTCTATATCGTATGTGATTGATGTCGGTTGTGGAGTGATGTAATGGTTACGCGAAGCTAGGAGCGAGGTTCTATTCCTAGCGCAACGAAAATGGAAGCTCCTGACTATGAAAGTGTTATCAATCTGAGACAGCGGTAAAGGCTGTTCTCCAACTGGGTTCATGTGCTAGTAACCTCTGACCCTGCCGCTTCGAGGACGAGGGAAACATCGGTCGTTGGAAATTTCTGTATCTCAGTTTTTTGTATTATGCATGATGAACTGTGTTTAGATTAATTTGTATTGTTATTTTTAGGATTTTTTTTTTTATTGTTGATTGTTTTGTATTTGGTTTATATGATATCTTTGGTTGCTGGTACTGGTGCTGGGTTGGTCTGTGTTATTATGTTTCTTGTGTTGTGTGTTGATGTAGTTTTTCTGTCTGTTGTTGTTTATTTTTTAATTTTTTTCTTTGGTTTCTTAGTTGCAGTCGGTGGGGTTTTGTGTTTTTGTTTTTGTTTTGTGGTCATTTAGTTTCGGAACACCCTCTGGGTATTCCGAGGGGGGAATCTGTAGTTTATTTGTACTTAATAATGGGCCTATATGTTTGCTATTAAGAAATGTCTCCTGACTGTGGGGCAAGGTATTTATGACCTCCTGGCCCCTCCCCCTGACCTGATAGGACCACTGGCTGTGACTGCATCTTGACCAAGTTTATAAGTAAGGATGTGGGCTCTGGCCCTGCCTCTCTTCTCCCTCACCTCTTGACCAAGCAGCTCTCTCTCTCTCTCTCTCTCTCTCTGTCCCCCTCCCCCTCTCTCTCTCTCTCTCCCTCTGTCCCCCTCCCCCTCTCTCTGCTCTCTCCCTCTCTTTCTGCCAGACCAGCGTCCAGTTTTTTGATGTCTGTATACTCTTGTATTTTGAATAAATGGTCTTAACCTGCTCAATAACTATTCTTCATTTTAGTAGCCAACAGGTTAGAAATATACAACAAGGGCACATACTGTACAACATGGGACCCCATCAGTGAGCAAAAAGCTATGATGCATCATGTATGGTGAAATAGTCCTCATCCTTGATTAATATTAACATTATGTAGGAGATCCGGGGCTTAGCCCAGGTGGGTAATGAAATGCGCTTTTTTTTGCTGCGACACCACAAACTTCAACTTACCACTGTTACGAGAGTTGACCTGCAGGTGGCACCTGCAGTCAGTGTTACTTACCAGTGAGCTTGTTGATTCATTCATTACTATGCTAGCACAGACATACGGTGTAAGTTCTGTATTGTCCTAGAACTGAGATTAAAGACTTTGATTATAACCGTATCCATATGATCATTTTAACATGGTGTCAGAACTGGACTCAGCGGCAAACGACAGAAGAAGGGAATAACATACCCAAAGACGAAAAACATTCTGATAACTATCGTTACTGCTGAGACGGACCGCGAAAACTACGAGATTGCAACTGGGCTGGATAAAAAGGATGACAAGATCCGCATAGCTACCCTACTAACCGTAATAGGTAAGGAATGCCACATGCTGCAACGGCACCTTCACATGACAGAAGCAGACAGACTCAAACCCAGGGCTGCCAAGTCTCACGCAATCACCGTGAGACTCATTGATTGATTGATTGAAAACTTTATTAGAAGATTTGCAGAAGTAGGTACATGAAAGTACATATTACATACAAGGTCAACTAACAGGATAAAAACCCAAGAAAGCCACTGGCTTATTTCAATTGGGGTCCTTGACTCACGCATTTCAAACAGTTCTCACGCTCTCACGCCGCAACTCTATTTCTCACGGCGAGAAATAACAATATGTTTTACGGGACTTTTATTTTTGAAATTCCTTGAAAGAAAGCTACTGGACATGAGATTCGTGACGTCCTCTTTCTGCACTCGCGTTATGCTTGCGCGTGCGCAGTCGGAGCGGTAGACGAGCGTTGCATCTGTGTTCACGCGAGCTGCAGCATGAAGCAGACGGCCAAAACGGTAGGTAAATCTCACCTCATTCGAATTAGAATCCAGGTTCTTTTTTTTTCTTTTTTAGATTTTATCCCTTTTTCACCCAATTTGGTATCCAATTGAACCCAACCTAGCATCCAATTATCCCCTGCCTATTGCGTAGGATCCGCCGCACGACCCCGTGGCCGGCAGCCCCAGAGGAGATCGCCAGGCAGACTAGCTGACTGGCTCCTCGAGCCCAGCACCGTTATTCCGGCACCCCGGGGGCGCTGTTGCGCGACGGATCCTTGTCCGGAAATAGTCCTATACCGCCCTCTGGAGCGGCCGCTCAATATGCCGCTCCCTGTGTGCCTCGGCCATATCCGGATCTGGCGAGACCGGGATTCGATCCCCGGTGGGCAGCTTGCACTAGTGGCTAGTGCCTAGACCGCTACGCCACCGCGGGGCACAGAATCCAGGTTCTTGATTAAAATATAAACTAAATTGAATCACTTAACTGCTTGCGAGGTAATTGATACTGTGAGCTCGTAATTGTAAAACTAAAACTGTGAGCAGTGAGCTCGTAAAAGGATATTTAGCGAAGTACGTAGTTGGCCCTGGTGGTGGTGTGGGGGGGGGGGGCGATGTTTCAGATCAGACGGATTTTCTTGTGCTTTTTATGTCATGTTTAGTTGTAAAAACTACCTCAAATCAGCACTTCTGATTTTGAATCATCATTGCATTTTGTCTGTTTAAAGATGTCATCGAAGCAGAAAGCAGGGAGCAGTAAGCAGGCAGACCTGCTTTCAATGTGGGCAGCGAAGGGTCAGCCCCCTTCCAAAAAGGTTGCCAGGTCAGAGGAGACAGAGGAATGGGACTGATGTGATGGGAGATACTTAAAGAAGGGTATTGAAGTTAGCTATTGTGGTTGTTGATGATTGTAAATGAACTCTGTAAACGAACTCTTGTAAACAAACAAAAATATTTTTTATTTTAAACTTACCTGTTCTAAAGTAATTGATAGTTGTATTGTTATTGTGTCTCTGGCAGGAGAAAAGCTGAATATCGGCTTTACTACTCGAGCTACGCTCAACAGGCTCCTTGATGGAGGAGACATTACACCGCAGCAAGTGGAGAGGTTCCAACAGGCAGCACTGGCATTTCTTTTGAGGGCTGTGGAGTATGCCATGGAGAAACTACCCCTGCGAGAGCCCCTGCTCAAACATGCCATGTTTGTTGACGTCCAGCAGAGGACAGAGTGTGGTGTGGAAGATGCCTTGTACTTTGTTGACAGGTTAGGGTTGACAAGTTCTGATCATTTTGAATAGATTGTTAAGTTTGATAATCACATCTGAAAAACAAACCCTGCTGTTCCAGCTGCTGTAACTATATCTGATCAGTGCACATTGTGTTATTTTTAGATTTGCTGAACTTCTCCCGTACCACGGACCTCAAGAGCATGACAAACTCAGCGAGGAGTTTCTGGATTACCAGTTCATGGACATTCCCATGCCACCAGACCCAGCCACATTCGACGTTGAGAGCTTTTGGGGGAACATGGCATCAGAGAAGAATAAGGTAATAATTATTCTGCACCCTTTGACATACTACACATTGACTATCAACTTGCTGCATAAGAAAATCCTTGAGGGGTGACTGTGAGTAATTAGGCTTCCTATGTACATTTTTCTAAGGTGAACGGGATGAGCAGATTTGGGAGGCTCTCTCATATTGCCAAATTGGTTTTGGTACTTCCGCATTCAAATGCTGATGCAGAACGAGTGTTCTCCGTGGTGGGGCTGAACAAAACCAAAACCCGTAAGTTACAGTCTGGCTCTTGATGGAACCCTTTCATCCATCATGACGGTGAAGATGGCTGGCCTCGAGCCAGAATGTTTCAAGTGGGAGCCCCCTACCTCTGTTATTAAGGCATAACAATCTGCCACAAACACCTACAACACAGAGTTATGAACACCGCTTGTAAGGGTTGGGGTTGTTGTACTGCATAAGATGTTGTAACTTTATAGGTCACATGGTTGATTGACAGTTAAAAGAGTGATTAATATGTTACATGGTTGATTGACAATTAAAAGAGTGATTAATATGTTACATGGTTGATTGACAGTTAAAATAGTTATTCTGATGTTACATGATTTATTTATTTATAGATAGATGATAATAAATATAATATATTTTTATTACTGTCTGAATTTGTCTTGTTTTATACAATTTTCCAATTGTTTTCATTTCTTGTGCTGGTTTATTATGATGTAAAATTGTAGGAAACTAGCAAAAATAATAATAATAATAATAATAATAATAATTGGGTGGGAGAGAGGGGCCGCTGCTGCCAAACGTGCTCAGTTTTGCGTCGCTCCACTGGCAAAAAATCTCACTCCAAAGTTTTGGTGAAACTTGGCAGCCCTGCTCAAACCTGACAAGATTCTAGATGCACTTGAACAGCATTTCAAACCATCCAGGAATGTGATTTATGAACGTTGTATATTCAATACCACCCAACAGAGCCAGAGTGAGTCAGTAGACCAATATGTTGCAAACTTAAGGAAGCTAGCACATACATGTAACTTTGGCGAGCTGAATGAAGAAATGATACGTGACAGGCTTGTCATTGGGACAAAAGACATTAGCGCACGCACGCGCATGCTGAGAGAAGCTAAACTCACCCTAGCGGCAGCCGTAGACACGTGCAGGGCAAGCGAACAAGCACAGATACAAAACAAAAGAATGAGCGGAGGTGAGCAGGAGACTGTGAATTATGCTTCAAGAGAAAGACGTTCAGAGGGGCGTGGCTTCACTCGACACAAGCCGACAGAACCTCCAAGCACCGCAAGTAGAGAAAGGAAACCAGGAGTCACATGCCACTACTGTGGGTCTACACATGAACATCTGAAATGCCCAGCATACGGAGCCATTTGCAAGACCTGTGGCAAGAAAAACCATTTTGCTACGGTATGCAAACAAGCACAACACAAACGTCATGTTAACTTAATGCAGGATGCATACAATGAGCCAGATAGTGAATCACCAGATGAAATGTGGTACATTTCACATGTAAACTCTATACAGGACACAGCACACAAACTGTTTGTCAATCTAAAGCTTACCCCACAAATGCATGAAAAAGTGACATATGACCCCAGCCACACAGTGAAATGTCAATTAGACACAGGCTCCACTGTCAATGTAATAAGCTACCGAGACCTACAATGCATTACACAAGACGGCAACCCTGCTCTTCGTCCCAGCAAAGCCACTCTCAAGCTATGGGTCATTGATAAAGCCAACTGGAGAAATCAGACTGAAAACGGAACATGATGGACAGACTCACATGCTCAATTTCCAGGTCATGGAGTCATCACAGGTCCCTGACACGTGCCAGAAACTGGACTTGATCAAGGTGAATCACAGACATACAGTTCATCATCTGGACACTCCACAAACGCCCACCAAAGCGCATACAGCTCACACGACAGAAGAGATACTATCCAAGTATGAAGATGTATTTGATGGGCTTGGCTGCCTACCTGGTGAGCTACACCTGAAAGTCGACACTGATATACGGCCAGTACAACACCTGCCACGGTGGGTTCCAATACCACTAAAGAAAAACGTCACAGAAGCGATACAGTCAATGGAAGAGCAAGGAATCATTGTTAAAGTCACTGAGCCCACGCAATGGATCAGCAACATGGTCGTTATCGAGAAGCCAGGGAAATTTTCGGTTTTAGATGCAAAGGATGGATACTGGCAGGTGAAGCTGGATGAGGAAAGCACTACATTCTGGACACCTCTGGGAAGATACAGGTGGCTAAGAATGCCATTTGGCATCAAGCCAGCAGCTGAAGAATACCAAGCGCAGACAACATGATGTACTACAGGGACTGGCTGGTGTGAGTGTCATAGCTGATGACATCCTTCTCTATGGCTGTGGAGACACACAAGAGACAGCATTAGCTGACCCCGACAAAAACCTTGCAGCCCTATTGCAAAGGGCGAGAGAGGTCAACTTAAAGTTGAACAAGAAAAAACTCAAGCTGAAGCAGCCCAGTGTGCCATACATGGGTCATCTTCTCACCACAGAGGGCCTACTCCCGGACCCAGAGAAGGTAACGGCGGTGCAAAACATGCAGACACCAACTGATATCAAAGCACTGCAGAGGTTTCTGGGGTTTGTAAATTACCTAGCTAAATTCCTTCCCCACCTATCTGATGTGTGTGAACCACTCAGGAGACTGACCGACAAGGACATCCAATGGGCGTGGCTTCCACAACATGACACAGCCATTGACACCGTGAAGGCTTTAGTCACTCATCACCCAGAACTTGAGGGAGGAGGTGACAATTAAATGTGATGCTAGTGAAACGGGCCTCGGTGCAGCTCTCATGCAAAATGGACAACCTGTTGCATACGCCTCCAGGACTCTAACTCCTACAGAACAGAGATACGCTCAAATAGAAAAAGAATGCCTCGCTATTGTCTTTGCATGCGACAAATTTGATCAATACATTCATGGTAGGGAGAGCATCACAGTGCACAGCGACCACAAACCGCTCGAGGTGATCTTCAAGAAGCCCCTTCTCACAGCCCCCAAGAGGCTACAGAGGATGCTACTGCGGCTCCAACGCTATCAGCTACAGGTACAATACAAACAGGGCAAACTGCTGCATGTGGCAGATTTCCTATCTAGAACTGCTCAACCCAATACAACACACACACAAATGCAAACACCAGCCACAGTCTACACCATGGGCCTGACCACTGAAGCCCTCGAACACGTGGATCACAGCAGCTGTACCAACATCTCTACAAAGACGCAAGAGTCCATCAGAGCCGCCACACTCAAAGATCCCTTATGTCAGGCTCTGCGTGCCCGAATCGCTGGAGGCTGGCCCATCTCCAAGCAGGCAGTAGATCAAACACTGAGACCGTTCTGGACATTCAAAGAGGAGCTGGCAACCGATAATGGCCTGATATTCAAGGGTGACAGGGTGTTCATCCCAGAGCTACTAAGAAATGACTTCCTATCAAAGATACATTCAGGGCACTCCGGCAGTGAAGCCAGCCTCAGGAAGGTACGGGATACAGTATTCTGGCCAGGAATAAAAGAAGATGTCAAGGACTATGTCAACAGATGTAGCACATGCAACTCCCTTCAGAGGAGACAACCAAAATAATCACTCAATCCCCATCATCTCCCTTAACTCCCATGGTCTAAGGTAGGCATGGACCTATTCACTGTGAACCACTCACACTACCTTATAATGGTTGACTACTACTCTGACTACTGGGAGCTGGATGAATTGGAGGACACACACCACAGCTTCTACTGTCATCGATCGATGCAAACACCAGTTTAGCCGTCATGGCATACCTCACACAGTAATCTCAGACAATGGCTCACCCTTCTCGGGACTTGACTTTCAGACCTTCGCGAATGACTGGGACTTCCGACACGTAACGTCATCACCATACCACAGCCAAAGCAATGGCAAGGCGGAGTCAGCTGTTAAAATAGCCAAAACACTGCTGAAGAAGACGGCGTTGGCAGGAGAGGACCCATGGAAGGCAGTATTAGCATGGAGAAACACTCCAACGGAGGGACTTGACAGCTCCCCAGCGCAGCGACTCATGTCCAGACGCACGCGAACACACCTGCCCTCCAAGGACCTTCTGCTTCAACCTCTGGTAGTGCACAATGTGTTAGAAAAAAAGCAAACAAAGGGGCTTATTTCAAAACACCACTATGATGCACATGCCCATGACATGCCAGTGATCATTCAAGGGGAGACAGTCCGAGTCTTGCTACAACCCAATGTACCCAACAGTGCATGGCCGCTTGGCATTTGCACTGACCAGAAGAGTGACAGGTCATATGAAGTGATGGTACATGGTGAAACATACCGAAGGAACAGGAAACACATCCGTCCAGTGGACGAAACACTCCGGCTATCACCGCCTCAGAACCCTGAAGGAGAGGACGACTGAGGTACATGGGGTCGAGCTGAAACTAATCCCGACGAGTACGCTCCAGCACTGGCTGAAGACACAGTCCAGTCGGCAGACCCTGAGCCTCAAGGTCTCCGGCAGACCAGAACCAGGTCCAACATCAAGCCTCCGGAGAAATATACCAAAGACTATGTGACTTGACAATAATAATCCCCCCCCCCAAAATAAAATAGAATAATGATAGGAATGATAATGGAATGTTTATTATCTTATTTACTGTTCATTGTTTATTGAGTGGCCACTTTAAGGACTAAATGTTTAAGTTCAGTACCTCTGAGAGAATCGCTTCATTGATTATGTGAAAGGAGATGTTACGAGAGTTGACCTGCAGGTGGCACTACCTGCAGTCAGTGTTACTTACCAGTGAGCTTGTTGATTCATTAATTACTATGCTAGCACAGACATACGATGTAAGTTCTGTATTGTCCTAGAACTGAGATTAAAGACTTTGATTATAACCGTATCCGTATGATCATTTTAACAACCACCACCTTATAGCGGACAAAAGGCACTGGAGAACACTTATACCAGGCAGACCCGTCACCAGGGCCCAGTCTTAGGGTGGGCCAATGAACTGCATGGGGGGGCACAATTATTATTAACTATTTCTGATTATCCGATATGCTATGGTATTCGTCATGCAACACTGACATGCATTGGAGGTGGCAGAGGCTAAATTGGACACGTAGCCTACCGATGAAGACTAGACCTAAAATGATCAGAATGCAGCAAATAACATAACACAGGCGAAGCTGGTTTATTACAAACTGTTGGGGATTTGTATTAAAATAACTAGAAGTGATAAACCATGTACTGTGTGCTCATTTAAATAATATGTGACTGAGGTTAGTTGAGAAAAAATGGGAAGGTCTCGCAAAGCCAAAAGAGAGGTTCTGCTTTTGAGCGACATGGGGGGAAGGGGCTCCTGACTGGAAGAAAGTGTTGTGGGTCAAACCGCCTGTAGATTGCTTATTTTTGCCTATGTGCTAGCAACCATTTTGTACCTGCTGTTATGATATTCTATTTTCCTATACTGATTTTATACTATCATAACTAATGATTAATGATAAGTCTATTCTTCAAGCGAACAAGCACAGATACAAAACAAAAGAATGAGCGGAGGTGAGCAGGAGACTGTGAATTATGCTTCAAGAGAAAGACGTTCAGAGGGGCGTGGCTTCACTCGACACAAGCCGACAGAACCTCCAAGCACCGCAAGTAGAGAAAGGAAACCAGGAGTCACATGCCACTACTGTGGGTCTACACATGAACATCTGAAATGCCCAGCATACGGAGCCATTTGCAAGACCTGTGGCAAGAAAAACCATTTTGCTACGGTATGCAAACAAGCACAACACAAACGTCATGTTAACTTAATGCAGGATGCATACAATGAGCCAGATAGTGAATCACCAGATGAAATGTGGTACATTTCACATGTAAACTCTATACAGGACACAGCACACAAACTGTTTGTCAATCTAAAGCTTACCCCACAAATGCATGAAAAAGTGACATATGACCCCAGCCACACAGTGAAATGTCAATTAGACACAGGCTCCACTGTCAATGTAATAAGCTACCGAGACCTACAATGCATTACACAAGACGGCAACCCTGCTCTTCGTCCCAGCAAAGCCACTCTCAAGCTATGGGTCATTGATAAAGCCAACTGGAGAAATCAGACTGAAAACGGAACATGATGGACAGACTCACATGCTCAATTTCCAGGTCATGGAGTCATCACAGGTCCCTGACACGTGCCAGAAACTGGACTTGATCAAGGTGAATCACAGACATACAGTTCATCATCTGGACACTCCACAAACGCCCACCAAAGCGCATACAGCTCACACGACAGAAGAGATACTATCCAAGTATGAAGATGTATTTGATGGGCTTGGCTGCCTACCTGGTGAGCTACACCTGAAAGTCGACACTGATATACGGCCAGTACAACACCTGCCACGGTGGGTTCCAATACCAGTAAAGAAAAACGTCACAGAAGCGATACAGTCAATGGAAGAGCAAGGAATCATTGTTAAAGTCACTGAGCCCACGCAATGGATCAGCAACATGGTCGTTATCGAGAAGCCAGGGAAATTTTCGGTTTTAGATGCAAAGGATGGATACTGGCAGGTGAAGCTGGATGAGGAAAGCACTACATTCTGGACACCTCTGGGAAGATACAGGTGGCTAAGAATGCCATTTGGCATCAAGCCAGCAGCTGAAGAATACCAAGCGCAGACAACATGATGTACTACAGGGACTGGCTGGTGTGAGTGTCATAGCTGATGACATCCTTCTCTATGGCTGTGGAGACACACAAGAGACAGCATTAGCTGACCCCGACAAAAACCTTGCAGCCCTATTGCAAAGGGCGAGAGAGGTCAACTTAAAGTTGAACAAGAAAAAACTCAAGCTGAAGCAGCCCAGTGTGCCATACATGGGTCATCTTCTCACCACAGAGGGCCTACTCCCGGACCCAGAGAAGGTAACGGCGGTGCAAAACATGCAGACACCAACTGATATCAAAGCACTGCAGAGGTTTCTGGGGTTTGTAAATTACCTAGCTAAATTCCTTCCCCACCTATCTGATGTGTGTGAACCACTCAGGAGACTGACCGACAAGGACATCCAATGGGCGTGGCTTCCACAACATGACACAGCCATTGACACCGTGAAGGCTTTAGTCACTCATCACCCAGAACTTGAGGGAGGAGGTGACAATTAAATGTGATGCTAGTGAAACGGGCCTCGGTGCAGCTCTCATGCAAAATGGACAACCTGTTGCATACGCCTCCAGGACTCTAACTCCTACAGAACAGAGATACGCTCAAATAGAAAAAGAATGCCTCGCTATTGTCTTTGCATGCGACAAATTTGATCAATACATTCATGGTAGGGAGAGCATCACAGTGCACAGCGACCACAAACCGCTCGAGGTGATCTTCAAGAAGCCCCTTCTCACAGCCCCCAAGAGGCTACAGAGGATGCTACTGCGGCTCCAACGCTATCAGCTACAGGTACAATACAAACAGGGCAAACTGCTGCATGTGGCAGATTTCCTATCTAGAACTGCTCAACCCAATACAACACACACACAAATGCAAACACCAGCCACAGTCTACACCATGGGCCTGACCACTGAAGCCCTCGAACACGTGGATCACAGCAGCTGTACCAACATCTCTACAAAGACGCAAGAGTCCATCAGAGCCGCCACACTCAAAGATCCCTTATGTCAGGCTCTGCGTGCCCGAATCGCTGGAGGCTGGCCCATCTCCAAGCAGGCAGTAGATCAAACACTGAGACCGTTCTGGACATTCAAAGAGGAGCTGGCAACCGATAATGGCCTGATATTCAAGGGTGACAGGGTGTTCATCCCAGAGCTACTAAGAAATGACTTCCTATCAAAGATACATTCAGGGCACTCCGGCAGTGAAGCCAGCCTCAGGAAGGTACGGGATACAGTATTCTGGCCAGGAATAAAAGAAGATGTCAAGGACTATGTCAACAGATGTAGCACATGCAACTCCCTTCAGAGGAGACAACCAAAATAATCACTCAATCCCCATCATCTCCCTTAACTCCCATGGTCTAAGGTAGGCATGGACCTATTCACTGTGAACCACTCACACTACCTTATAATGGTTGACTACTACTCTGACTACTGGGAGCTGGATGAATTGGAGGACACACACCACAGCTTCTACTGTCATCGATCGATGCAAACACCAGTTTAGCCGTCATGGCATACCTCACACAGTAATCTCAGACAATGGCTCACCCTTCTCGGGACTTGACTTTCAGACCTTCGCGAATGACTGGGACTTCCGACACGTAACGTCATCACCATACCACAGCCAAAGCAATGGCAAGGCGGAGTCAGCTGTTAAAATAGCCAAAACACTGCTGAAGAAGACGGCGTTGGCAGGAGAGGACCCATGGAAGGCAGTATTAGCATGGAGAAACACTCCAACGGAGGGACTTGACAGCTCCCCAGCGCAGCGACTCATGTCCAGACGCACGCGAACACACCTGCCCTCCAAGGACCTTCTGCTTCAACCTCTGGTAGTGCACAATGTGTTAGAAAAAAAGCAAACAAAGGGGCTTATTTCAAAACACCACTATGATGCACATGCCCATGACATGCCAGTGATCATTCAAGGGGAGACAGTCCGAGTCTTGCTACAACCCAATGTACCCAACAGTGCATGGGCGCTTGGCATTTGCACTGACCAGAAGAGTGACAGGTCATATGAAGTGATGGTACATGGTGAAACATACCGAAGGAACAGGAAACACATCCGTCCAGTGGACGAAACACTCCGGCTATCACCGCCTCAGAACCCTGAAGGAGAGGACGACTGAGGTACATGGGGTCGAGCTGAAACTAATCCCGACGAGTACGCTCCAGCACTGGCTGAAGACACAGTCCAGTCGGCAGACCCTGAGCCTCAAGGTCTCCGGCAGACCAGAACCAGGTCCAACATCAAGCCTCCGGAGAAATATACCAAAGACTATGTGACTTGACAATAATAATCCCCCCCCCAAAATAAAATAGAATAATGATAGGAATGATAATGGAATGTTTATTATCTTATTTACTGTTCATTGTTTATTGAGTGGCCACTTTAAGGACTAAATGTTTAAGTTCAGTACCTCTGAGAGAATCGCTTCATTGATTATGTGAAAGGAGATGTTACGAGAGTTGACCTGCAGGTGGCACTACCTGCAGTCAGTGTTACTTACCAGTGAGCTTGTTGATTCATTAATTACTATGCTAGCACAGACATACGATGTAAGTTCTGTATTGTCCTAGAACTGAGATTAAAGACTTTGATTATAACCGTATCCGTATGATCATTTTAACAACCACCACCTTATAGCGGACAAAAGGCACTGGAGAACACTTATACCAGGCAGACCCGTCACCAGGGCCCAGTCTTAGGGTGGGCCAATGAACTGCATGGGGGGGCACAATTATTATTAACTATTTCTGATTATCCGATATGCTATGGTATTCGTCATGCAACACTGACATGCATTGGAGGTGGCAGAGGCTAAATTGGACACGTAGCCTACCGATGAAGACTAGACCTAAAATGATCAGAATGCAGCAAATAACATAACACAGGCGAAGCTGGTTTATTACAAACTGTTGGGGATTTGTATTAAAATAACTAGAAGTGATAAACCATGTACTGTGTGCTCATTTAAATAATATGTGACTGAGGTTAGTTGAGAAAAAATGGGAAGGTCTCGCAAAGCCAAAAGAGAGGTTCTGCTTTTGAGCGACATGGGGGGAAGGGGCTCCTGACTGGAAGAAAGTGTTGTGGGTCAAACCGCCTGTAGATTGCTTATTTTTGCCTATGTGCTAGCAACCATTTTGTACCTGCTGTTATGATATTCTATTTTCCTATACTGATTTTATACTATCATAACTAATGATTAATGATAAGTCTATTCTTCTATACTGTATTTTAAACTTGTTAATCGAATCCCAAGTCATGGGACTCTGTGGGCCTGGCAACAGTGATGTTTACACAAGCTATCCTGATAAGGACATAGGGCCTACTGACCTAGTCATGAGGGAATGTGTTTGAAAATCAAATAACTGGCCAATTAGTGCTTTAGAACGCACGTAGAATACACCCAAAGTAACTGTCTGTACATCCTAAAAACATAACTGTGTGCATATGCTTACTGGTTTCTTAAAAAACATGTGTGTGTCTAACGTTGCGCAAGACTAGGCTGCTCACATAGGTGGATACCGTTGCCGACAGAGTGTCCGAACACTCTCACCATGACAAACGGGCGGGGGGTCAGAAGAAGAAGATAACACACAGCACACTCGCACAGACACAGAAAGGAGTCGAAGGCCACATACCGATCTAGAACAGATGCTTACCATAAAACCTACCAGATAGAGGAAGGAGGGACAGCCCATCCCCAAATGTTAAGGAAAATGTATAAAGACTATGTACCAAGGCGAAACAGGGCTCTTGTCTGGTGAAGCGGGACCACGTTGTCACGAACCACGTTCAACCGCGTTGCACCACAAACAAGGGGTTAAACTCGTTCGCAAACTATGCAGTAAAAATGTGGAACGCCCTTCCTATAATCTTAAAGGAGTGCAAAACACTGCCCACCTTCAAAACCACTCTCAAAAAACATTTACAGGAGGCTGCAATCCGTAACTGGACCCTCTAAATCAAAAATCAAATTAAAAGACTACACCCCCACCAGGACTACCCTCTATATATTCTTGTGGTTTTGTTGTTATGTCTCCCCCCCCCCCCCCCCCCCCCCCCCACCCGAAATACCCTCTGCACATACTAGTTGTTTTGTCCCACCCCCCTACCTGGTCTACACTCTGAGCAAACGCAATGTTATTATGTCGCCCCCCCCCCCTCCCCCCCGCCTAAATCTACTGGTGTTTTTGTACCCCCCCCCCCCCACCATGACCACACACTGTACATACTTGTTGTTTTGTCCCCCCGCCCGAACTACCCATTGTACATATTATATGTCTGTCCCCCTGCCCGAACTACCCACTGTACATACTTTGTGTTTTGTCCCCCGCCCCCACCTGAGGTGTATGTCCCCACCTGTCCTACCCGCTGTACATACCTTATGTTTTGTTGTATTGTTCTTCCCATGTTGGATGTATGTTTATCTTGTAGATAGTACCGGTACTAGTTATTTGTCTGTATTATCTTGTAGATAGTACTAGTTTTTTTGTCTGTCTTACATGTAACGATGAATTGAGAATCAAGGACCCCAATTGAAATAAGCCAGTGGCTTTCTTGGGTTTTTATCCTGTTAGTTGACCTTGTATGTAATATGTACTTTCATGTACCTACTTCTGCAAATCTTCTAATAAAGTTTTCAATCAATCAAAAAAGCTTCTGCAGTTAACCTATTGATGACTAGCTGATACTGGCCTGCGGAGGTGAAGCTAGATAGGACCCCTTTCCATGGAATGAAATGCAATTGCTTGCTGATGTGCTCAAATAAATATTCTCTTAAAGATCAGTTCAGTAGTGGTGCCTAATATTTGATTGGATCATTTTATCTTAGAAGTTATATCAAGGACGTCTTGTTGAGATTAAACGAACTTGCTTGTAAGTAAAGACTCAATTAACTCAATTCTGGAGAAGTTGATCGTCTTACAAAACCTGTCATCTATTTTCTGTGTTTTATTTTTTGAACCACCCCTTTATAGCATGGAGAAGCCAAGTTGTGCATTACAATGCACACAGGTCAATAATTGGCACCAACCCGGCACACTTACACGAGCAACAATTAAATAAAATAGCCTACGGAACTAAAATTAGGAGACTGGCACGCAATCAGTAAACTTGCAAAAGGTATACACAGGGTATATACAGGAATCTTGAGGTTAATTTCAATACCTTTCTAAGACCTTTTAAAGACCTTGTCAATATTTTTCCAGACCTCACCGCCACTTCGAGCTGAAACCGTTTACATCAGTGACACCTTTAACTTAACAGTTTTAGTTTGCAATAGACTAGACCACTATCATACAACAGAATTTCCGGTTCATCTTTGTTTTTTAATAAAACTAATAACAGTGTTTCCTCTATATGCGGGCCGCCACGAATACATTTTCTCCGCCACTAATTGATTCAGTCCACTTTGATTCAATGTGAGCCATAGTAGAAAGGCAGAGCAAGATATTATCACCGGACAACAGAAAAAAAGCAGATTGAAGCTAGATTTAGGCCGCTTTCAGACCTACACATTCCGATTTAGGGTGTAATAAGTTACAATATGTTACAATGTTGCAATTAACCTTGTCTCAGACTGAATCGCTCTCAACACGCGTGAAGCGCCGCGCTTGCAAAACAGTTTTGTGATTGGTCCAAAAGTCCCCCCCAAAAAGTTTCAGAATAAAAGTCCAGCCAGGGCTCGACATTAAGGGTTTTTATACAAATTATACATCTTTATCAAATCAATAGTAGTCAAATTAGTTATTTGCACTAACATACACTCACCAGCCACTTGCACCGGTACACCTTGCTATTACCGGGTTGGACCCCCTCTTTTGCCTTCAGAACTGCCTTAATTCTTCGTGGCATAGATTCAACAAGGTGCTGGAAACATTCCTCAGAGATTTTGGTCCATATTGACATTCTAGCATCACACAATTGCTGCAGATTTGTGCCAAGAAAATATCCCCCACACATTACACCACCACCACCATTTTTGCCCAGAGAACTGACGTCACTGGATAGTTTTGTCTTTTTCTGACCGTTCTCTGTAAATACTAGAGATGGTTGTGCGAGAAAATCCCAGTAGATCACGCAATGTTTTCAACTATGGGGGCACATGGTCACGTTTAGACCATTGGAAGGCCAGCCAATAGGGCACATCCTCTAATTTTCGCCACTCAAAAGGGCACTTTAGTGCAATGTTTTTATGTTTTTCAACGGTGGGGGCACATGGTCAAGTTTAGACCATTGGAGGGGCACTAATAGGGCACACCCTCTCGTTTTTGCCACTCAAAAGGGCACTTAAGCGCAACGTGTTTCAACCGTGGGGGCACCAGGGGGGGGCGGTCGCCCCCCTCTGAGTCCGCCAGTGGATACCACAACCATAACCTGATCAAACCCACTTAACACTAGAACAGCCGTGTCTTTTTGACCTACTATAAGAGCTGCCTCGAGGGTCAAATGACCTTAGTCTTTACAATGGGAAGCTGCTACTTACACACAAAGACCACTAGTTGGCACGTCTTGTAAATTAGCCTGTCTCCTACACAGAAAAACTGCAAAATAGCTTTATACTAGCTTATCCTGATGTGATTTTGAAAATGTAAGGTACTGGGTGACAAAAACGCACATATCTAGGAAAAGTCATGAAAGGACTGAAATTTGACCGAGTGCAAAGATAGAAAAACATTTTTACTCGCAGGGTCAAATGACCCCACCCATGGCTGTTCTAGTGAAAACCCTTGATCACTGTATTAAACAACAGAAGGCCTACATGTGGAGGTGCTGTAGTTCGGCGGTTGACCGGGCAGATTATCTGTGTGTGGATATTCACTTCATTTCATTATTTTATTAGCATCTGTTGGCTTTCTACCCCCCCCCCCCCCCCATTTCTATTTATCTCTCGTATTCAACTTTCAATGAAAATATGACTTCTGGTGGCAGTACACAGAGCTCTCATGGTATGACAGACCACCCCTAACATGAGTGTTGGCCCGGTGAAGGACTGAATAAAGACAGACTGTCGTTAAGACACTTTATTTTGCTGTTTTGGTAGTCTGATTAGCTCACATCCCTCCTCCACCAGCCCTAGTTTTAGCTATAGCTTACTGATCCTTGATGATAAATATTAGCTATCTTGCTACAACCTCTTCATATATACTGTATATATAATATCATATAATATATATATATATAATGTGTCATCTATGCCCATTGAACAGATGTATTCATTATCCTTATTATCTGAAGAAAACAAATGTAGCACTCTCATCGAGGGATTTACACAGCAAGTCAAATGAAGAACTACAAATCCCTGGAAGCACATTTTCCCCAGTGGCTGGGTGGATGTGGTACAGTGACTGGGTGGATGTGGTACAGTGACTGGGTGGATGTGGTACTGCACCACAAACCCTCTGCTGACATCACACTTCTCAACACCCAGGTCAAGCCATTGTGGAGGGTCACTGATCAATCCCACAACCCTGGGCTGCTGCTAAGAGTACTGGAGGTTAAAGCTGCTAAGAGTACTGGAGAGGTTAAAGCAGCTAAGAGTACTGGAGGTTAAAGCTGCTAAGAGTACTGGAGAGGTTAAAGCTGCTAGGAGTACTGATACGTGTACTGATAAGAGTGCTGCACGTCTGGTATTCAACCTCCCCAAATACTCTCATGTCACCCCTCTCCTTCGCACCCTGCACTGGCTCCCGGTAGCAGCTCGCATCCGATTCAAGACCCTGGTGCTTGCATATCAGGCAGCTAAAGGGACAGCCCCTGCCTACCTAAAGGAAATGGTAACCCCCCAAACTCCAGCCCTCTCACTCCGCTCCTCCACCTCGGCTGGCCGACTGGCCCCACCTCCTCTGCACAGCAGTCGTGCTGCCCGATCACGTCTCTTCACAACTCTGGCTCCCCGCTGGTGGAATGAGCTCCCAACGGCTGTCAGAACGGCAGAGTCACTACCCATCTTCCGTTGTAGACTGAAGACCCACCTCTTCAGGTTACACCTTAACTGCTCCTCCTGAGACATCTTCTGCCCCTCAGCACTACGTCTCCTAAAGACGTCCGCTTTCCCCTCTACTGTGTCCCTAAGAACTTCTATCGCCCCCTTTGTACTGCTTCTCTGTTCCTCCAATATATATATATATATATATATATATATATATCATATATATATATAATATAATATATAATATTAATAATTAAAATTAATAATATAATATAATATATATATAATCATGTATCGTGTATGATTTCAGGCAAAAATCAGGTTCTTAATCAGGACCAATTAGCATTATGCCAATCATTTAAAAGGTTGAGAGAATAGTTTCAGAGCAACTAACTGACCATTAAAATTACATTAATTTCCCATTACATTCTATGCAATTTGGACCATTTGATCCCGTGAATCACAGAGATCATAGTGATACTCTGAATCACAAAACATAGTAAATTAAAATGTTCTCGCATTTTTTATTTGTTATTGTTTATGTAACCTTTATTTCACCAGGGGAACGACTTGAGATCAAAGATAAGTTCATAAACTTGTCAGTTTCATTAAAAATATGTGATATATTGATCCTCCATGTAGATTGAGTCGACTACAACTACACTCAAGCACACACACACACACACACACACACACACACGTCTATGCACCCGTATACACAAACATTATTGAGATGAGAGCACTCTGACACCTAAATGGATTGCACCATAGTGCCTTATTCCAAAGCGCTTTACATGGCCTGTCATTCACCCATTCACACACACATTCACACACCAATGGCAGCAAGCTACCATGCGAGCCACCGGCCCACTTATTGGAAGCAATTTGGGGTTCAGTGTCTTGCCCAAGGACACCTCGACATGTGGCCAGCCGGGGATTGAACTGCCAAACCGCTGACCTTGCGATCATTAGACGCCGGCTCTACCTCCTGAGCCACACCTCTGTTTGGGCAGATCTTAATATCACGGTTGATATCGATTAATACCATCAGCCTACGATAAAGAAGTATGGGTAAAGTGTCTCAGTGAATGTCTCTTTATGAGTGCAGATGTGAGTCATGTCTTCAGCTCCATAGAAGGACACCTCTCCCTTGTTGTAGTCCAGCTGTACTCTGATCTTCTGGGGTCTCCTCTTCACAGTGAGTGCATTACCCATTCCATCTGTATACTCACCGCTCCTGAACACTATAGCCCAGATTCCATACTTGGGTGAGGCATGTACCAACGCCGTCCTGTTGACTGACTCTTTGGCCACGCCTATATCCCAGTAAGGATGGTCCCCCACATTTACATCCCAGCTGTGCCTTCCGAAGCTGAACCCCTCAGAGCCAAATACAGTAGCGTACTGTGTGCGCTCTGGGTTGCCAGGGAGCTGCTGCCTTTGGCCTGTGTAACTCACACTGGTCAGATCATCAGACACAGAGAGCCAGCAGGATACAGTGTTGGGGTCTAAAACCACAGGGCTATATTTGACAATCTTCTTCATCTTCTCCCAGACTCTGAATGTCAGGTTGCCCAGGTGTTTGGCCACGTCTATCAGCGCTCCCGAGACCAGCTGTGGATCAGGCAGTGAGCTCTGGTCTCTGATGCTCCTCTGAGTGTGTTTATAGCTGGTGAGAAATGACAGCTCCTGTTTCTTCAGGTCCTGTTCCACCGCAGAGATGCTCTCTGTTAGAGAAGAGATCTGGTCCTGGATGCTCTTCACCTCTCTGGTGACAATCTTCCCCTTCTCCTCCGCCTCCTCCCTGAGTGCAGCCAGTCTGTCTTCCTCTTCCTCTCTCAGGAACTGGTGGAGCTTCTCAAACTCCACCCTGATCTGTCTCTCTGTGGCCTCGAGCTGACCCTCAGAGTACTCCACCACTTCATTGTATGCCTCCTCAACGTCATTGCATTTGTACCGCTTGTCCTGCAAGGTCTCTAAATCAGATTTCAGTTGCTCTTTCAGGTCCTTCACTGCCTGCTCTAAGGTAACCACTGTGTGGCCGTGGTGAGCAGGGTCTTCACAAAGGTGACACAAAGCTCTCTGCTCCACCTCACAGAACCATTTAGGCTCCTCTCTATGTAGACGACACACCACCTCTCCACCCTCATCTGGAACAACATACATTTCTCTCCCCTCTCCAGATGACCCTGCTTTATCTCTACCTGTGAATGAGTCAGCTAGCTTCTGCAATGGAAAGTTAACTCCTGGTTCATTCTTAGAAGATTTTCTTCTACAAACCGGACAGTTCTTGTTGTTGGCCTGATCCCATGACTTGTCCAGACAGCTGGAACAGAAGTTGTGGTGGCAGCCCAGAGACACAGGATCTCTGAACGTCTCGGAACAGACATGGCAGCAGAGGAAACTATTCAGGAGTCTCTCTGCCATTTTCTCAAAATTGTTAGTCTAGTCCTTCCATCCACATGTCCCTGTACAGTATTCGTCCATTGCAAGTCTCATTAAACCAATTCCTTTACCTCTCTTTTGACTGTTTTACCAAAGGTGAGCCTATTCAATCGATTGAGTCGATCAGCAGAGATCCCTTGGTTAGGTCTAACACCCTATAATGGCTACTTTACTCTCTTGAAGGAACTCTCGCTGCTCACTCCCTAAACAAAGGTGACCACACCTGCTCTTATCAACTGTCACTATAAGCACTGTTGAGGGTGTGTTTAAGATTGATTGCTTTATTTCCCAGTCGGATATACGCTAAAAAATACAATCTCTATCTGAAATTCCTGCTGCTTTACTCCCCATTCTATTGATATTCATAAGATAAAAAATATAACAATACCCTTTGAGTAAAAAGACAGGTCAAAATGTCAGCCAGGACATTATCGCTCTCTTAATGATCATGTATTGTAAGCCATCTCACAAAAGAAATTAAGGACTTAATTTCAGTATTTTGTTTTTTTCAGTATAAGGTTTTTTTGTAACAGAAGAAAAAGCAGCCGTGTTTTAAAGCTGCTAAGAGTACTGGAGAGGTTAAAGCAGCTAAGAGTACTGGAGAGGTTAAAGCAGCTCACTGTGATTGCATGGCAGGGTAAGCTAACTGTATAACATTAACAGTATTAATCATAATGCCACATATCAAATTCTTTCAGAAGAAAAATCAATGCTCTTCCCATTTGGTGAAAAAGTATGTAATTGTATTCTATTTTATTCTAGACTGGGAGAAAGTTGTTCCCATGTCGGGGCACTCCTTTTTAAGTTAGAGGCATCTGTCCGCCGTGGCTACACAAGGATGGCACCAACCAGCATCGCCTGTGCCTGGAGTAAAGTCTGTACCAAAAAGGTGGAGGCAGACATGGTGAAGTTCTACACAGACAAGGCAAAAAGAAAGAGGGGAGGCAGAAAAAAGTGTGGGGTAGTTCCAAAGGCAAAAGAACAACATCAACAACTGTTCCTTGAAATGTTGCCATTGGTCTTTTAAGGGACATATATTTGTAATTCCAGGAGATTGAGGTGGAGTCCACAGACTGTGCAGTCCCAGAAAAAGAGCAGGAACCTCTGATAGAACATACAGCATTCAAAGCACTGCATTGCAGTCATATGGAAATACTTTTATAGTTCATATCTGTTTTATGTAGCATTTGCTGTTAGGAATGAGGTTCATGACAAAAGAATTATCATTTGCATCCAATGAGAGAAGACTCAACAGACAAACTGTCAATCAAAAATGCAAGCCCCATGACCAGTCACTCTTGTGGCTTGAGAAATTGTGAGCAAAAAAGTGTTGTTTTTTTTGGCATTTTAATTATAAACAATTAAAGTATGTAACCTGACATTTTCACAGAAATGATTTGATATAGATTTGATCAAAGTCACTTTAGTGGGCCTTTTATTCATCCACCACCATTACATCTGTGGTCTTTCTGGAGTGAGTGTGAGTGTGTGTGTGTGTGTGTGTTCAACAACCAGGCAATGGCACAAGACAGACACACAAAAATACAATTATCTTCAGATTAACAGAAAAAAATACTTAAACAACTTTATTGTGTATCAAAATACTGTAAGTCTTACAAACACTTTTAATAGCCTTGTTCCTTTCAAAGAGAAAATTCTTATTTTTATGAGTACACAAAGCTGGAGAGCAAAGAGGCAGGGGAGGGGGTGAGGGGAGTTTAAGACATTTAGCAGAAACACAGCATAATTTCTTCTCTTTTTGGTCATTCTGTAAGCACTGATATCTTGTCATAACACAGATATCCTCTCTAGCTTTCCATCCTGCTCAACTCTTAGAAATTTCCCTTTATTCACTTAATACTAGTATTAATTGTTCTTATAATAATTCATATTCAAAGTGGGAGCATTACATATCTTTTTTCCTTTTTGTTCATGCAGTTATTTAGTGTGGGTGCAGCAGCCATGTGTCACTCTGAGGGTGAGAGACTCTGATGTCAGTGCTGCGTACACGCTTGGAACACACGTAGAACACACAGACCGGACACATTGTTAGAGTGTCTGAGGCGCGCTATGAAAGGACGGGAACTGCTGTGAGTGTGTTACTACTACTACTAACAACCTTTAACAACCCTGTTACTAACCTTCTACTCAGGTGTAACTAACTAACCAGTCCTCTACTCTAAACTCACTCCAAGCCATGGTTATGGTTAAGAACAGCAGTGCCCAACACCAGGCCACACTAGCAGCAGCTAAACAAATGTGTTATGAAGAGAGAATTATGAACACACACACAATGGGGTGGGGGGGGGCAGGGGGAAGGCTTCTAGGCTAACCTCCATTCTGCTACGCTAGACTAGGCTAAGCTAACTTCTATCTTCCTACGGTAAACTACTCTAGGCTAGGCTAGGCTAATCCAAGGCTAAACAGTGGCCATGCTGGAAGGCAAAAACCAAAAGGCATGATAGCTAGTTTACAGTAATAAAAGGTGCATCGTTCCCCTCTCTATGGCTACTGATGAATATGATGGGGGTGGGGAGGGGGGGGGGGGGAGAGAGAAATGGAGAGAGTGATGAAGAGAGGAATTTTCAGTGTTTATGCATTCATCTTTGGGATATCGGTGACAGGAGTACGACGATTCGTTTGAAGCATTCTGATTGGTTGGGAGGATGGGGGGGTTAGGGGACAGGGGTTGTTCTGGTTTGTTAGGTTTGACAGCTATGGTTTTTGATTTGTTAAAGTTTAACAGTGATGTGATGGGGGGGGGGGTTCTGATTGGTCTACACAGTAATATGGTACGGGCTGCCTGGGATGTGTTCGTCTCCCCACTTGACCACCAGGATGTACTCCCCCTTCTCTTTCAGCTGGTAACTGACGTTGTACATGCGGTTGCCAAGGTGCTTCACTAGAACTTCCTCACACGGAATCTTGGGACCGTCGACGCCGACCAAGAGCATGTTACGCCCTGCAGACAAGAGATCACAGAGTCACACACACACACACACTACAGAGTCTTAACTCTGTAACATTCACACAAACACACACACACACACACACACACACACATCCCAACTTATCCATTCACACACACACACACACACACACACACGCATATATTCCAACTTATCCATACACACACTCTACAGGGTCACACTGTGGAGACCCAGCACACTCAGCATCACACTGGACACTGTGTGTGAGAGAAAGGAACAGATTTTGGAAGTGTGTGTGTGAGAGAGAAGCTCAGCCCTGGTGCCACATATTGCCTCTCATTGTTGTGAGGGACCAGAAGGAGAAGCCAGGGACCTTGTGGACACAAGCATCTAGATTTCATCTGCTCAGTTCTACATGCTGGCTAAATGGGTCATGCATTGTTAACGCCTCGTTCTCTCCTGAAGACACGGCAACGTAACCGTGGCGTTGTCGCCCTCTTTGACACTGATCTAGGACCAGTAGAGAATTGATTCGTGTGTGTGTGTGTCTGTGTGTGTGTGTGTGTGGATTGAACTTGTGTGTTGAATTATTATTGATATATTTTGAAAAGTATTGTAGTAGAAGAAGTAGTACTAAGATATTATAAGATAAGCAGAGATGGTAGGTACACTAAGATACAATTTTAGATCGTACGAAGACATGATGAATATATCATCATAATGTAAATCAATTATTACAATTGCATGCTGCAGGTGAAGGTGTGTGTATGTGTGTGTGTGTGTGTGTGTGTGTGTGTGTGTGTGTGTGTGTAGGCCAATGCACATGGCGTGCGATTTTGTCGCACGACAACATTCGATTCTCAATTCAATTGATGTGAATTGAGAATCGAATGTTGTCATGCCACAATATCGCACGCCATGTGCATTGGCCTACACACACACACATTTTTTAATTGTCTCATTCAAAACAATGGAATCGAATTTCTCGGTGTGACAAAATCGCACGCCATGTGCATTGGCCTTGTGACTTCAGTCATTGAATTCTAATTCTAAAGGGCTCTGCACACAGCGTGCGATTTCTGTTGCGCGTCAACGTTCCATTTTGAAGTTTGAATGGAAGTCTATGAGAACATACAACAGAAATTGCATCGCACGCTGTGTGCATTGGGATGCGATGTTTTATGATTTTCTCATAGACTTCCATTCAAACTTCAAAATGGAACGTTGACGCGCAACAGAAATCGCACGCTGTGTGCAGAGCCCTTAAGAACACTACCTATTGTAGATTTGATGCCATCACAATCAAACAAATCTACTTAATTTAGAATGTTTGGTTGCTGAGCACGAAATATGATTTGAAAATATTTATACACATTTGACTCATTGCCATAGAAACTAAGAATTATAAAGATGCAATTACTTTGGAATATGTTGTCATCACAATGAACCCTAGCAACCCCAGCAGAATGTTTGAGATGAGAATTCTTGGTTGACAAGCAGCAATGTTGAATGGAATTCAGTTTTGGTGGCAACAACCCCAAGACTAGTATAGACCTGTGACTTATTTCTACAAGCTAAAATTCAAAAATGTTCAAGAATTCATCCATATTCAACAAGTTGACCGTTCTGCTACACTCTCAAACACACACACACACACACACACACACACACACACACACACACACACACACACACACACACACACACCTGCTTTGCTGCAGTCGACGCTGAAGTTGTTCTTCTGTCCGAGGAAGCCTTTGGTCAGGCCCAGGCCCTTGGCTGTGACCCGGGCGGCGTCTGACTGGCTGGGCGCCCCCTGGTGGGGGGTGCTGACGCTGCGGGTTAGAGGGTCCACCAGGACGGAGGACGTCTCATGCATACTGTGGCTGGACACCAGCTTGGAGCCTGGAAGAAGGAGCACGGGGGGGGGTTAGACAGTGTGACAGACACTAAGACTGACAGATAGACCGTCCGAGAACATGGTTAAGTAAAGAGGGGTCGGGGGGCCCTTCTCTCACCTGTGATCTTGGCCTTGAAGGGGCTGCCGGAGATGTGGTAAGGTCCTCCGTACTTGATGGAGATTAGATAGTTGCCGGGGGCCATGGGCGTGTAGGTGACCCTGTAGCCCTCGGAGCACTCCACGCAGTCCATCTTCACCTTGGACGGCCCGTCGATGGTCACGGCCAGGGCCCCGGGCCCCGCGTTGGTGGTGTTCACTATGAACTCACAGGCCGAGCCTGGAGGGAGGGGAGGAGGGAGGAGTTCACAGCTTACATTTCCATTTATTTCCATTTTTAACCATTTAGCAGATGCTTTTATCCAAAGCGACTTACAATGAGAGATTACAGGGATTACAGTCTCCCTGGAGTAACCTAGGGCTAAGTGCCTTACTCAGGGGGGCACACCCAAGTTGGGATTTGAACTCATGACCTTCTGATCACCAGTCCAACTCACTATCCCCACAGCTGAACTGCAATACAACACACAGCCGCGTCATGCTACGTTGCTAAGGCCGATGTTCATTGGAGCGCATGAATGAATGAATGAAAGAATGATGTTTGGATGGAGGGAGGAAGAGGGAGATATGAGAGAGAGAGTTCACCACTGAACCGCAACACACGACCGTGTCATGCTACGTTGCTAAGACCGATGTCCATTGGAGTGCATGACTGAATGAATGAATGAATGAATGACTGAATGAATGATGTTGGGTTGGAGGAGTAGAGTAGTCTACCTGTGGTGCCTCCCTCCAGGCCCGCTCCGTAGGCCGACACCATGCCGGGGTCCCCGGCCTGGCCCGCGTCGCCCACGCGGATCTTGAAGGGACTCCCGGGGATGTGGCTGCCGTTGAACTTGACGTCGATCAGATACAGACCGTTCTCTCTGGGGATGAACCTCACGGCGTACTTATCTACAGAGGAGAGGAGAGGAGGAGGAGGAGGAGAAGGAGGAGAGGGGAGTTTTGTTTTTAAGTGACTCAACTAAAATGTTCATACAATAAATGAAATGAATGGTATTTCCTAGAAACCAGCGATAGTTGTGGGGACAAAATGACATCACTTTCCCCCCAGCATAGAAAACATCAAACATGTTTCCTATCAAATCTATCTGTGCCGTCATCCGTGACGGATTAGAGGTGCGTTTCCTGAAACCTCGATAGCACTCGGACCATCCCTGCTCCGTACACTGAGGTCTACGTAGGTTCAGACAGGGAGCTTTAAGGACAGAGCAGCTGGCCGTTAGGTGACTGACTGGCGTCAGGTGACGGACAGCTGAACCCACCAATGAAAGAAGCAGACACGTCACATGTTCACGGGATCGGGCTTTAAGAGCCGTGTTAGGCTACACTCCACCATAGGTGAGCAGGTGTTGGCCTCTGGCTATGACAGGTACATGTGTCGTCCAACCCACTGCCTCAGCTTCACTCTGTGTTTTACCTTCCTATGTTTTTTTTTGAAAGTTTATGGGCTCCCCGCATTTTATGTTGTTTCACTTCAGACGAGGAGCTATATCAGAGCGGAGCTGTCATGCCAGAATTAGTCTGGGCCAAATAGTGCCCGCCCTATGATGTAATCATACCTTTCGAACGCCGTTGCTATGCACTTATCTAATCTTCTTGCACTTGAATAGCATTAAGGTTGTTGCAGGCTCACTAGTCAGCTATAGCTTTTATATTTATAGCATTTCTTTTTTTTTGCATGGCCATTTTATATTAAAACACCTGCTAGCATGCTAATTTCACACGTAATGCGCTCCGCTAGTTGAGTTGACTAGTTAACCCACATCACGTCAGCCAAAGTAGTGCTAAATATAATTCCACAACTGGATACTTCTTTGTTTCCAATCATAGTTAGCTAGCTTACTTAGCTAGCTTACTTACTTATCAAATGTAGCTTTTATGTTTATACTTGCATCATAGGGCGGACACTATTTGGCCTGGACTAATTATAGCATGACAGAGCCATCCAATTACACCAAACCTAATGTATTAGCATCGTCACTAAACGTATTAAAACAACACAAGGGTCCTGAATGAACCACAATAGGCTTATGACAAGCTTTGTGCCAAGAAGCTTTTGGGAAAACGTAGAACCGGGGGCGATCTGGATGGCGTCTCCATGGTTACCTTGGTCGATCTCCGTGACGCAGCACTCCTCCAGGGCTCCGGAGGGGCTGTGGACCTTGGCGTCGATCACGCCCTTCGCTCCGTTCAGGCTGACTGCGAACGACGCAGGCTGGTTCACCTTCAGCCCCGATTCCTGCTCAACAACACGACTCACACACTTAACCACGCTACACAACACACACACACACTTAACCACGCTACACCCTAGTACACGACCACACTACACAACACACACACTCAACACGACCACACTAGTACACAACATACACATTCAACACTACACACTAGTACACAACCACACTACACAACACATTGCACGCAACACACCACTCAACACTACCCACTAGTATGCAACACACACACACACACAACACTAGAACACTCATCAGACTCACACTCCAACCCACAACACACACACACACACACACACACACACACACACACACACACAGTCAGACATACAGGTTCTATAGGTCTGCCTTACCTGCAGGCCACTAACAGGGCTAAAGAGGAAGACCGGAGAGAACAGGACAGAGGAGTGTGTGTGTGTGTGTCGTTGAAACAGAGGGACAAAGAGAAAGGGTGTGTGTTTGTGTGTATGTGTATTTAAGCCAGAGGGAGAAAGAGAGTGTGTGTGTCTGTATATATGAATGTGAAGATGTGAAGAGAAGAGAAGATAGTAGGTCCGTTCCAGCCTCTTTAACCCTTTAGCGCCTGGTTTGGGATCCTCACAGAGGGTGGGGGGGGGAGGGGGGGAGGGGGAGGGGAGGCTGCTGGGAGCCTTTAGAACGAGGCACGAGAAACACACACAGTCCCTTTTAGTATCCCAGAAGCCTTTGCACCGCCCAACAACACAGCAGCAGCATAACCCTACACATGGACCCCCCCCCCGCCCTTGAACTCTAACCTCTAACCTCCTGACTGTCTGGACAGCCTCGCCTCTCCCCGAGAACTCTACCGTGCCTCAAGTTCTGATGCTAAGGCTAGAAACACAGGGATCACTGTCTGTATACCAGGGGAGGCTGGTAGAGGTCCAAACTATCAATGCTATCACTACAGTTCACCTGAGGAATTCTGACTGCTCCTCTCTGAGTCTCTCTCTGATTCTCTCTCTCTCCCTCCCTCTCTCCCTCTCTAGTGGACTTTACATCTCTCTCTCTCTCCATCTCTCCCTCCCTCCCTTTCTCCCCCCCTCTCTCTAATGCAGTTTACCCCACTCTCTCTCCCTCCCTTTC
>NC_137676.1:36110938-36120938 GCF_963989245.1 Nansenia antarctica
GTGTGTGTGTGTGTGTGTGTGTGTGTGTGTGAGTGTATATGTTTGAGTGTGTGTATGTGTGTGAATATGTTTGAGTGTGTGTGTGTGTGTGTGTGTGTACCTGTGATCTCTCCCTTCTGGATTGTGAAGGGGATGACCAGGTCAAACGGTCTCAGTCCGGCCACGTCCAGACCGTTCATCCCCATTGACCTGTCTGTCGCCTAGGTGACGGGGGGGGGGAAAGTTCAAAGTTCAGTAGCGGTCCAAAGGGGGGAGGGGGGGAGGGGCGAGGAGGACATGGGATGGGTGGGGGGTGAGGATGACTCCACATGTCAACAACAAGACAAAACAAAGCATGACACACACACGCACAAAGGCGTGCACACACACACACACACACAATGGTTGAGACGCTGAAATGAAAGTAACAGGGTCCACAACACCACAGAAACAGGATGAAGGTGACATGAGATGACAACAATGACGAAGGTGGTGATGATGGTGATGATGAGGAGGAGGAGACCACCGACACAGACTGTGAGAGAGAAATTATGTCATGACGCAAAGAGAGAGAGAGAGAGAGACTGAGAGAGAGAGAGAGAGAGAGAGACAGAGAGAGACTGAGAGAGAGAGAGAGAGAGAGACAGAGAGAGACTGAGAGAGAGAGAGAGACTGAGAGAGAGACAGAGAGAGAGAGACAGAGAGAGAGACAGAGAGACGGAGAGAGAGAGAGAGAGGAGGGAGACAACAGGACAAGTTAGGATGAGATTAGCCCCAAACAGACGAAAGGAAAAACACCACACACACACGCACGCAAACGCACACACACACACACACAGTGGCCGCATGGCAGCCATTTTGTTGAATGTGGAGCAGCTGTTGTGCCCACATTGATGATTCTCAAAATGGCCGCCGTTCCCTCCTGTGTGTACAGGAGAAGACCTACAGGTAATCAGAGCAGCACTGCACAGGCAGCGTGTGTATGGATATACATGTCTGTGTGTGTATATGGATATACATGTCTGTGTGTGTGTGTGTATATGGATATGCATGTCTGTGTGTGTCTGTGTGTGTATGGATATGCATGTCTGTGTGCGTGTGTATATGGATATGTGTGTGTGTGTGTGTGTGTGTGTGTGTGTGAGTGAGATGGAGGGGGTGGGATGGAGAGAGATGATGATTGAGGGGGGGTGGTATGGAGAGAGAGAGATGGAGGGGGTGGGATGGACAGAGAGATGGAGGGGGGTGGGATGGAGAGAGAGATGGAGGGGGTGGGATGGACAGAGAGATGGAGGGGGGTGGGATGGACAGAGAGATGGAGGGGGGTGGGATGGACAGAGAGATGGAGGGGGGTGGGATGGAGAGAGAGATGGAGGGGGGTGGGATGGAGAGAGAGATGGAGGGGGTGGGATGGAGAGAGAGATGGAGGGGGGTGGGATGGAGAGAGAGATGGAGGGGGTGGGATGGGCAGAGAGATGGAGGGGGGTGGGATGGAGAGAGAGATGGAGGGGGTGGGATGGAGAGAGAGATGGAGGGGGTGGGATGGAGAGAGAGATGGAGGGGGTGGGATGGAGAGAGAGATGGAGGGGGGTGGGATGGAGAGAGAGATGGAGGGGGTGGGATGGAGAGAGAGATGGAGGGGGGTGGGATGGAGAGAGAGATGGAGGGGGGTGGGATGGAGAGAGAGATGGAGGGGGTGGGATGGAGAGAGAGATGGAGGGGGGTGGGATGGAGAGAGAGATGGAGGGGGTGGGATGGAGAGAGAGATGGAGGGGGTGGGATGGAGAGAGAGATGGAGGGGGGTGGGATGGAGAGAGATGATGGCGTGAGACCAGTGACATGAGACCTGCAAAGAGAGAGATAGCAGCAAGGAAGAGATCAGTGACACGGCGGATGGGCTTAATGGGGGAGAGAGAGAGGGAGTATTGGGGGGAGAGGATGAGGACGATAAAGGAGAGGATGAGGAGAGGGAGAGGAGGAGGTATAGTACCCAGGGTTGTTGAGCGTAGTACTGGGGCAGCTGGCTCTGCTGCATAAGCTGGTCTGAGGGCGCTCCTTCCAGCGCCTGGGGGGGGGAGGGGGAGGGAGGGGGGGAATATAACAATGGTTAGTGTCACTGTCTAGTACTAGAACTGGCGTCTCGGGGTCCCAATCAGGAAGCAGCTGTAGAGAGAGAGGGGGCGGGGCCATGAGGCCACCAGAGATGAGTCGTTAACCAAATCATTGTTTACCCACTGACTCACACCGTCACACGCCTTCACACACACACACACATACACACACACACCACCTTTGACCAATCACACACACACACCTCTGGAGAGACGGTAGAGTTATAAAACAACGAACTCCCCTCAACCAATTGGGATCCTATGGGGAGAGCCACATTCAACCATGTCGTCCCCATTCAACTGTCAAACAAATGCGAAGAACAGGGGAGATAGCGGGTACCTTCTCGAGGCCTATAACTCTCTGGGCCGGTTTCACAGACAAGGCTTAAGCCTAATCCTAGACTAAAAAGCATCTTCAATGGAGATTTTACATTGAAAGTGTGATTTAGTCCAGGACTAGGCTTAAGCCTTGTCTCTGAAACCGGCCCTCTATGTTCTAACTCTAACAACCCCCTGACAATGTTCATGTCCGTCTGAAACGATTGGAGAGGTGTAGGCCAGATACTCTGATCATGACAGTAAGGTGTCATTTTTCATCCCATCGCTCAACCAAATCCTTTTAGATGGACGAGGGTACGAAGGCCTAGGAGGTACGGTCTAGGGTGCCGTTTCTGGTGCGAGCTGGATTGACTAAGGAGTGTGTTTGTGTGTGTGTGCACACGTGTGTCTGTATGTGTGTGTGTGTGTGCGTGTGTGTGTGTGTGTACACCTGTATGTGTGTGTGAGGAAACCTGTATGTGTGTACATGTATGTCTCGGTGTGTGTGTGTACATGTGTGTGTGTGTGTGTCCACCAACTCACTGTGACCTGGAAGGGGCTGTTGGTTATGTGTGTGTGTGTGTGTGTGTGTGTGTGTGTGTCCACCAACTCACCGTGACCTGGAAGTGGCTGTTGGGTATGTGTTTGTGTGTGTGTGTGTCCACCAACTCACCGTGACCTGGAAGTGGCTGTTGGGTATGTGTGTGTGTGTGTGTGTGTGTGTCCACCAACTCACCGTGACCTGGAAGGGGCTGTTGGGTATGTGCTCCCCTCCGAAGCGGACGCAGATGCAGTACTCCCCGGGCTGCGGCGCCGTGTAGAAGATGTCGAAGGTTCCGTCCTCGTTCTCCACCACGTCCACGTCCAGCTCCACCCCGTCCGGCGTGCACACGCTGCACGTCACCTTGCCCTTCCCAGCAGCCTTGGCGTCCACCGTGATGACCGTCTGCTCTCCGATCTGGATGGTGGGACCCACGCCTGCTCCTATGGGGAAGGGGAGAGTCAGACACACACACACATATACACACACACATATACGCATATACATATATATATATATACACATACGCACGCATACACTCACACAACCCTGTCAGTAGACCACCATGCGTATCTATGAGCCAGGAGCACTGAGAGGAGAGGGGTAACACAGGGGTGCCTGGTTTTTCGTACACTGAGCAGGACAGGAGGAATTATGGGACTTGTAGTTTGGGTAAGGTCAAGTCCTATAGAAAGGTAACCTGTTAACCCGGTGTGTGTCTGCTCTTCCCTCAGCGCTACAGGCAGAGTTATCCACTTATCACCTGTTGTTATTACCATGAGTCACATACAGTCGCATCCAGTCCTGCAGGTTAAAAAACAACTACATTACCCATGATGCCATTCCACATTCCACCATGCCGGCTACTCAAGAGTTAGTCGTTAGGCAACGGGAGGAGGGGGGAGGGAGGGAGGGAGGGAGAGAATGGGTGGGGGAGGGGGAGTGAGAGGATAAATGGGGGTCGTTTAATTGCTGAAAAGGGGTCCTGCCATCCTGCATGCAAAAAGGCCAAAGTAATCAATCTAACAAAGTGGTTCAGAAAGCTTACCCAGACCGTGACCGCCGATTGAGACTGAGAAAGGAACGGTGAGAAGCAGGGGAGCGAAAAAGTGACAAATAAAAGAGAGAGTCAGGGTGGTGGTGGTGGTGGTGGTGGTGAAAAAGGCAATAAACTGTGCTCCAAAAACAGGAGGGATGAAAACAGTGACAGAGGAGTGTGCAGCAGGGAGGGTGTGTGTGTGTGTGTGTGTGTGTGTGTGTGTTTAGTTGTGTCGAGAAGGTGGGGGGGATCAGGGGTGTGTGTGTGTGTGTGTGTGTGTATGGGACAGTGGAGTGGGGGTGGCGGTGGTTGGAGGGATGGGGGTGGTGGTGGTCAGCGTGGGTGGGCACACAACATCACACCAATCCACAAATGACATCACAAGGTTCTGATCACACAGGTCAAAGAGGTGGCTGCAGCAGAGCACAAAATGGCTGCCGCTCATGCCAGCCACCATACACAGGCACACTTCCTGCCTGCCTGCCTCCCTCCTTCCTTCCTTCCTCCCTTCCTTTCTTCCATCCTTCCGGTATACAATCATTGAATGAGGGATTGTTTCAACATATAGCTTTTACATGGAGGAAACAATGTCCTGGAGTAGTTATGAGAGGGTGTATAGTGGACACAATGTGTGTGTGTGTGTGTGTGTGTGTGTGTGTGGGGTACAGTGCATTTGCTAGTGTCTCCTGTGGGTAGAGCTCTGCTGCGATGTGTGTGTGTGTGTGTGTGTGTGTGTGTGGTACCTGTGACGGTGCATTTGCTGGCGTCCCCGCTGGGCAGGGCTCTGATGCGGTAGGGGGAGTAGGGGATCTCGTCCCCTCCGTACTTGATGAGGATGGTGTAGCGGCCCGTCATGTCTGGCACGTACGACACCAGGTAGGTACCGTCCTGGTTGTCACGGATACTGGCCTTCTTCAACTTCCCCTCTGGGTCCTGGAGGAGAGGGAGGGAGAGAGAGAGGGAGGGAGGGAGAGAGAGGGAGAGGGAGAGAGAGAGACACGGAGAGAGTGAGGCAGGCTGTCTGCATGCATGTGTGCTTGAAAGTGTGTGTGAGAATGTGTGTATTTGTGTGTGTGTGAGAGTTTGAGTGTGTGTGCATGTCTGTGTGTGTGTGAGTGTGTCTGTGTGAGAGAGCGTGTCTGTTTGTCTGTGCGTGCGTCCGTGCGTTTGTGTGCGTGTGTGCGTGTGTACACTCACGGTGATCTGCACGGCCAATAGTCCCTCCCCAGCGTCCTTGGCGTCGATGGTGAACTCCACAGGCAGAGAGGCGGGCACCCCGGTGGTGTTGAGGCCCGGGCCACTGGCACGCACCTTACTGGCATCATGGGTGGGCAGCACCTTCACCTTATAGGGACTGATAGAGAGGGGGGGGGGAGAGAGAGAGAGAGAGAGAGAGAGAGAGAGAGAGAGAGAGAGAGAGAGAGAGAGGGAGGGGGGGATATGAGAGGGGAGAGACAGAGAAAGAGAAAAAAAGGAGAGAGTTTTAGATCTTGGAGTGTTTTTGTCTTTTATGACCTTATTTTTATTTAGGTTTTTGCCCACACCTACTGTTTGTGTGTGTGTGTGTGTGTGTGTGTGTTACCTGCGTGGGATCTCCTCGTCATTGTACAGAACGTTGATGGAGTAGGGTCCCTCTCTGGTGGGGACGTAGTTCACTGTGTGGGTCTGGTCTCCGTTGTCCTCCAGCTCAACTGGCTCCACCACCCCTGAACACACACACACACAAATGTTATTCCCACACACACACACACACACACACACACACACATACACATACACACAATCAAGTCTCTCACTCTCTTTCTCTCCCTCTCTCTCTCACACACACACACACACACACCTCTCACTCTCTTTCTCTCACACACACACACACAAACAAGTCTCTCTCTCTCTCTCTCTCACCTTTGGGGCCCTGTACACGGACCTGCAGAGGGGCCACCCCTGCCTTGGAGGCATCCACGGTGAAGGCCTGGGGGATGTTGGCTCTGACGTTGGTGCCCAGCCCCGCCCCCTGGCACTTCACCTTGGAACTGTCCACTGTGTCACTGACTGGCACCTGGAACGGACTACCTACAGGGGGTAGTGGGGGGGGGAGAGAGAGAGAGAGAGAGAGAGAGAGAGAGAGAGAGAGAGAGAGAGAGAGAGAGAGAGAGAGAGAGAGAGAGAGAGAGAGAGACAGTGAGAGGGGTGGGTAGGAGAGGAGAGAGAGAAAGAGAGAGAGAGAGAGAGAAGGGGGTGGATAGGAGAGGAGAGAAAGAGTGAGACAGAGAGAGGGGTGGGTAGGAGAGGGGGGAGAGAGAGAAGAGAAGGAAAAAGACATATGAGGGGTACTTCTGGGGCAATAGCAACCAGACATACAGCGTGCTGACTTTATTGCTGGCCCGGCCCTGACTAACACCTGGTTGTCACTCCTGCAGATGTTCCACTGTACCTGTGATGGGCTGTCCTCCGTAGGTGATGTTGAGGTTGTAGGTGCCGGACTCGTAGGGGACGTACTCCACGCTGCAGCTGCCATCTTTGTTGTCCGTGCAGGACATCTTAGCCTCCGATGGACCCTCTACCGCCAGTCCCAGACCCCCTGTACCTGCCCCACTGGAGAGAGAGGGAGGGAGGGAGGGAGAGAGAGAGAGAGAGAGAGAGAGAGAAGAAAGAGATTACAAAATGTTACACACTCCAAGTGCTCTGCACACGCAGAGATCCGGAGTTATAATTCAAACAAAAATGGCATTTGTGACGCATTCATTATTATACTACATGGCCAGGCGTTCTCCTAAGACAGTGTCTGCCCAGCCTCTTACCAGCCTTTATTACTATACATATATTTATAGCTAATTATCTGTCTTATTTGTCACTTATGTCCTGTATCATTGTCACTTGTTCTTTTATCTTGAATTCTGCCTAGTGCCTTATTGTCTGGATACTGCTAATTGTATCCTGTCTTATTTGTTACTTATGTCCTGTACTATTTGTCACTTTTTTATTTATATCTTGAATTATGCCTATTGTCTTGTGCTGCAATGTCAGGAACCGAAGCCTAAGATTTACTCTCTTACACTCGTGTAATGTGACGTAACAATAAAACTTGAAACTAGGAGAATCCCCATTCGTCCTCATCCTTCTGAACATTCTAACGGGGAGAAAGAAAGACTTGATCTGAATTATGGGATGGCGGCTCCTTCGTACCGGGTTTCCACGGTGAACTTGTTGGCCTTGTTGGTGATGCCGCCCTTCAGGCCCGGC
Source organism: Nansenia antarctica (assembly GCF_963989245.1). Lineage (NCBI taxonomy): Eukaryota > Metazoa > Chordata > Actinopteri > Argentiniformes > Microstomatidae > Nansenia > Nansenia antarctica. The sequence goes on from NC_137676.1 coordinate 36,118,167, forward strand.
CCGTGCACACGCACACGCGTGGGGTCGCAGCCCTCCGTCACGTCCACACGGAACGGACTCTTGGGCACCGGGGACTCGTCATAGGCCACCGCCACATTGTGGGTTCCTGAGACACGCACGCACACACACACACACACACACACACACACACACACACACACACACACACACACAGACAAGCAGACAGACACACACACACACACACACACACACACAGACAGACAGACAGACAGACACAGACACACACACACACACCAAGAGAGACACACAGACACAAAATGAGACTCGTGTCCTCTCCCCCCTCACCCCCCCATCTTTTACATCCTCTTTCGAAGGTGTGTATCATCCCTCTTTGAGCCACCCTCTGAAGTGTGTGTGCTCCCTCTCGGAGCCACCCTCTGAAGTGTGTGTGCTCCCCCTCTCACCCTCTTCGTAGGGCGTGTACTCCACGTTGTAGGTGCCGTCCCCGCGGTCCGTGATGAGGGCGTCCGTGAGGCTGCCTGAGGGGTTGCTGATCAGGGTCTTGATGTGGTTCCCTCCGCTCTGCGTCAGGGCCCGGGCGTCCACCGTGAAGTCTGTGGTCGCCTCGCGGAACACACCTGGGGGGACGGGGGGGACAGAGAACACACACGCACTGAGAAGGAGTCTCACACCGACATGCGACAGAATTACTCTGAGACGGACGGGGACACACACAGAATTATTCACACATGGACACACACACATTATTAACACAGACGCATGGATACAGACGCACACAAGAGAATTACACACACACAATAACACACACATATACGCGAGAATTACACACACACACACACAGACAAATTACACACACACACACACACACTCTCTCTCCCTCCCTCCCTCTCTCACCTTTGCCCTCCACTCCAGGTCCGAACACCCTCACCCCGCTGGCGTCCACGGCCGGCTCCACGATGAGGCGGGCGGGGAAGTTTGGCACGTTCTGCCCCCCGTAGCGGATGGTGAGCGTGTAGGAGCCGGGGTACAGGGGGATGTAGGTGATGGTGTAGGTGCCGTCCCCGTTGTCCTGGATACGCACCTCCGCCTCCGTGCCGCTGTCGGAGATGATCTCGATGGTGAGCTCGGCCGGCCCGGCGTTGGTACAGTCCACCACGAACTCCCCCTTCTCCCCCACCTTGGCCCGCTCCAGCCCCGCGCCAGAACACTTCACCTGGGGGGAGGACGGGGGAGAGACAGACACAGACACACACACACACACACACACACACACAGACACCCGTCAGAAAACAGACAACAATGACTACTTGTGTTATCTGGGGCGTGGGCTGTCCAAACAGAGATGTGGCCCCTCCCTCCTGTCTCTGACTGACTATGATGTGTAGCCGTGTCAGTCAGAGGTTCAATACTCCAAACATTTGGTTCGTACAAGAAATAACTAGACAAACCAGTATGAACATCTCCCTGGCTGTAGACCAATACTGTTAACAATCACCACGGATACCAACACAGAAAAACAAAAACATTGACAATTTCTTTTAAAAATCATGTTGAGAAACAAGACGGATAAACCCACTTGGAGAACATGACATGTTTGTGTTCCCTAAAGCAAAGAAAAGTCTTAGTGTTTCGCAACTGAGCTAGTATCTAACATAATAATAATAGATTTTTAAAATTGATTTTTAAATTCTTTTTTTTTTAATTCTTCTCAAGCTCAAGGACCCTGTACAGAAAGAAACACACAAAAAACCATGTCCGCTCCTGACCTTGGAGGGGTCGGTGGGGGGGTAGGCCTCTGACTTGAAGGGGGAGCCAGGGATGGGAGCCCCGTCGTAGGTCAGGTCCACCTGGTAGGGTCCCACGTCCCGGGGGATGAACTTCACCTGGCTGGTCTCTGGGCTAAGCCCCGCCTCCACCTGGACCACAACAACAACAATAATCAATAGGAATTCATGTCATACCTTCAGACAGACTTCACACATCATCTGCAGCCCAACGTGTTTTTTTTGTGCTGTCAATCGATTACATTTTTTAAATCAAGTTAATCACAATAATATTCTGTGATTAATCAGATTAATCATGATTAATCACAAGTTTAACATACTAGTATTTACTTGTATTTTGGGGGAAGATAAAACAAAAACATGTGTGGTGTTGGAATAAATAAATGCATGACAAACTGGTTAGAGGAATTAGAATTATTGTTTACTTTATTATAACATCTCAGCTTAGTTTTGATGATTTCTGAATATGGTTAAATTAATATATAATTATAATTATAATATTTTAGCTGGCAACAGACAAGCTAGTCTGAAATAGTCTGAATAAATGTCAGTCTATTGCCTTCAAATAGTGATTAGAAAACGTTTTGATTTCATCATTCTCTATTCTATCTTCCTCACATGCTCAGCAAACACACACGCATGTGCACACGTGTAAACACAAACTTTGCGGCCATTTCTATGCTAGTAAGAGAGTAGCTTGCTAGTAAGAGAATGTGTTTAGAAAGTGTTTCTTGTATTGTTTCTTGTTTTGTGTATATTTATTTCAGATACTGTAGTGGAAGATATCCTAATTTGCATTGAAGTAGCGGCCATCTTGTTGTGACATTTTTGTTTATCCAGCCCCTTCACTTTGATTGGTCCAAAGTCACCAATGTAATTGGTTAATTTGTGTTATTATTATTTATTTTTTTACATGTTATGGTTTCCAGATTAATCGTGAGCATTAACGTGTTTAATTGACATTGACAGCCCTAGTTTTTTGTTTTTTTTACAATAAGCGCGTGGA